>NC_081801.1:19537773-19882773 GCF_963082965.1 Carassius carassius | reverse complement strand
CAGAATGCATAATCAGTGTTAGGGATCAACTAGTTACATATAGCTAAATTATATCATTTGATTACAAAAATAAAATGTAATCAGTTACAGTCACAGAAAAATAATTAAATTGCGGTTAATTATGAAAATGTTACATTTGAATATTTTTTCACACACGTACAGATTTAATTAATATATTTCGTAAACCACCTTAACTAACTCTAACTACTCTATGTATTTAATCTCCAAGCAAATCTGATTTTGTGGTGGTTGTGCTTTAAAATGAAATCACGATCACAATCCTAATTTAAGTGATGAAGGATTTTGAAAAGTCTGATGGTCATTAGTTGTTGAGCACTGTTAACCCCGTCCTGTTTACACGTTTCAAAAGATTAACGGTTAAAAACATTACAAGTCATAAACATGTAATCAAATGTTATCAGTTACATTACTTTTTTTTAAAGAAATTTATATAGTTGCGCAACCTTTTAGATTTTAAATAGGTTCATTTGTGATCTATAACCTATTGCAAAGTTCATAGTAACTTCCCCAAAACTGTGCGTAAAATAATTCCCCCCAAGGTCTCAGTTACAGCTAAACGTTAAAACCAAAACTTAAGGTCTTTGTTGGCAGTTTTGTGAGGAATGTGTGTGAAAATGGCGTGGTTTGAAAGAAAAATGTTTTAGCTTATATATGTGATTTTACTACAAACTATAAGCAATCTAACTAAGAAACCTAATATGTTTTTTATTTATTTTTTATTTTCCAACCAAACCGGTTGTTCGCAGTTAAAAAGTCATAAGAATGTTTATTGTGTTTTGAAAAGTAAGTAAGTTATGATATATAAATAATATATTTTTTATTGTTTAACATCAATCACAATGCGTTTATGTATTTCTTCTGCTTCATGTATACAACAGTTACCGTACACACATTCAAGAGAAATGCATAAACTCAGTTGTTTTAAACAATCTAAACCAACTAGTCTGTCATTAAAAACCTCTTACATTTTTTTCTTCACGCATCTATTTTCATCTGTCTCTGGACTCTTGCTAAAAACATTTGAGTGCTGACATGAATCCTACATGAAAGCTAAAAAATAATACTTTTTAATCTATTTTAAAAAACATCATGGTTAACAACCCCATTTGGAAAGTGATAAAGGCCATCTAATCTATTGTATAAAGTTCTGTGAGACATTTGTCGCAACAAACACTTTTGGTTTCAAAGAAAACTTATGACAACTCATTTTCAATCTAATATAGGTATTTTCGTGTTTGTGACCTATTTTGTTTGTTTGTTTGTGTATTTATGTATCTGTTTGAGTGTATATTTGTATTTGTTTGGTTACATGTTCATGTTTTCTGTATGTCTACATTTGTATCTGTGTGTGTGTGTGTGTGTGTGTGTGTGTGTGTGTGTGTGTTTATGATTGTATGGTTGTGTTTGTGTACTTGTTTGCATTCTCAGTACGTCTATGTTGAGGTTGAAAGATCTAGGGGTTAATAAAATTATAAATGTAACTAAAATAAACTAAATTAATTCGAATTAAACTACATTTTTCTATGGTCTGACTTGTTAAAAGATTTCACATCCTTTTGACCAGTAGATGAACTTTCAGCTAAACTTACTATCCAGGTCTAACCCATAAAGTTGAAATTGTCACCCTTTGATCACGGAAAACACCAGAACCCCCGGAAAACTAATTAGATTACAGTTGAGTTGCAAACCCCCCTCCAAAAACCTTTAGATGTTTTAAAGTCTGACATGGTCGTAAAAGTTAAAACAAAGACACCAGACGCGTTTCTACGCACTACTAGAGATGAAATATTTAGCCTTTCCTGTAATGTTGTAAAAGTTTCTTTGGCAAGAAAAGCCCATCTTGACATATCACATTCATTCCTGTTTAATATTTGTGTTTGCCTAAACGCATGTTTTAATTGATATAGCAACGATATAGCAATGATAGAAGTTAATATTGACAACATAAAAGACGTATTCAAGGGTTTAGACTACTAAAGTATGTGTGAGTGACTTATTAAAATTAAATAAAACATCAAGGTCTTATGTTTAGATTAAAAATAAAGAGCATAGAATACCAGAAAGAACATCTAATCATCCGTCCGTTTATACTACAGAAATGATTGTCATATTTTTGGCTCTTCAGTGGGGTTGAACACAAAGTAATCATATGTTCAGACTCATTTTCAGTACTATCAAGTTTAAAGAGTGGTGAAGCTTCTACTAGACAAAGCATTTTGTCAGGCATTTTTTTGAGTTTGTTCAGAATACAAGCAATAACAAAGATTTATTTTGTATGGATACCCACACATATAGTTAATGAAAGTAGTGGACCAGATAAAAGTGGACCATTAAAATGTCAGACATCTTATTTAATACTCCAATGAGTAAATTAGAAATAAAAAGGTCTAATTAAAAATAAATAAAAATAAAAAGATACGTGTCAAATTAAATGGGTTGGTTAGAATAAATGCCAGCATTTATATAATATTCAAAGACCGGTTGGAAATGAATGGAGAATTTTTGGGAATAGAAGAGAAGATCTCGCCATAGAATTGGACACATTGCACTTAATCAGTCATTATTTATAAGATGAAATACATGTGTCTGGACTTTGTGTTAAATGCGATATTGTGAAACAGTTGAACCTATTTTAATAAAATGTAAAAGATATGACAACGAAAGATTACAACTTACAGAAGCATTTAATATAGCAATAAATCAGATCTCATTTTAGATTTTGTTAAATAAAGATGTGGCTATAGAAATGTTTCACAGAATAAGCATGGGGGAAGGAAAGTATGTGTGTGTGTGTGTGTTTTATATATATATATAAAACACCCTTTGAAATTAGTTAGTTTCACAAGCCAGTTACAAGCATTTCAAATCCTGTTAGATGTTTTTACAACCGCTTGATGGCTAACTGATATGTAGACGCCTGTAATCACACAGACACCGACACATTCGGGTTTCGGTGCTTGAGATGACCGAGATGACGTCTGGTTTATTTACTAGATAACGCGACACAAGCTTGACAGAAGGAAAGTGTGTGTGTGTGTGTGTGTGTGTTAATTGACATAGCTTGAGAAATTAAGCTTGACAAAAATAAAAAAATATATCGACGGAGATAGTCTAAATTTAGACTAGTCGTAGATTAAAGTAATTAACTTAACACATTAAAAACAAATAACGCTTTTTCAACTGTTTTTTTTTTTTTTTTTAAGACTAGCCTAAAAGTAAATAAAAATCGTATAGGTCTACATTTAAAAAGTAAAAATTGACCATATGTTTAAACGGATATAAAGTTTTCACTAATTAAGGACTGATGTCTATTTATTAAAAACTACTTAGTTTAATTATTGTAACGTTTAAATCTATTTAATGCTGCTATCACGCCTCCTGCCCGGCCCTCTCTAGCGCTGGAGGCGTGTTTTTTTTTTTCCGGAGCATTCCCGAGCCTCATTCTAACTGTTCATCGGTGCCGGGAGGTTGTTTTACGGACGCTTCACAACTCTGCCGGAAGATCTTTTTTTTTTTTTCTTTCGTCTAACAGTCTCGCTTTTTAAAATTGTAGTTAGTGGTAAAGTACTGCATAGATTTGACAAGTATCTTGTCTGATGTAGGCTATTTTCTTTTAGATCCGCGTAAATGCCTAAGTTACCTATTTTTTTTCTTTTGTTTGAACTTTTCACCCGATGTGACAAACGCCTACTTTCTTGGTTTATAACATTGCTTTACGTTCGCTTCTTTTTTTTTTTGAGTCGAGCTAACGTTACCAGAGACGTCATAACACTTTGCTGTGAGATCTTTTTTTTCTTTTGTTTAACTCTTGTCAGTAAAATTTTAGTTAGTGGTAAAGTACAACATAGTTTTGACAAGTATCTTGTGCTGGTGTTTTAAAGACGGGGTCTGGTGTGCCTTCTGTAGCAAATTGTAGCTCCGTGTAGCTGTTTTTATTTTATTTTTTTCTCTAGAATCTTTATCTTACTATCACTCTCTGTTTTTTAAAGTGGTAAAATATAACTTAATTCACACCATATTTCTGATATTATCGATCAATCTTATCAGATTAACTTTGATCGTTCACTTTTATTTTATTTACGTGAGTGCAGTACACCTGCAAAGCGTTAGCACTCGTTAGCTTGTAATTAGCGTTTTCATTCGAACCTATCGCTGTCTTCTTTTCTCCTCTCCCTCGCTCCAGTTTTTCACAAGTTCATCAAACAACCGCAGTAAGAATTTTCATCAAGCACGGTGAGTAATGGCTTCTCCTATCATTGTTTCTTGCACCTCTTGCCACATGTACAGTTTATCTATCTCTGTCGCTGATGAGGGATTCACATGTGATAAATGCAGGGAAATAGTTAGGCTGACAGAGAAGATTTCAGAATTAGAGACACGCATCCAAACTTTAATTGAGGACAGTAAGAATGTTAGGGCTCTAGATACGGCTTTGGATGCGTCTAGCTCAGGGATTCCTGTACATTGTTCGGTTCCGGAAACAGAGCCCCAGCAGCAGGGCAACTGGGTGACGGTGAGGCAGCGTAGCCGTGGGTCAAAACACCGCTCTTCTGTTCCGATCAAAACATTAAACAGGTTCTCCCCACTCAGTGATGCACCCACTGAGAAACCTGATGAAAGTACTCTAGTTATTGGTGATTCTATTGTACGGAACGTGAATATAGAGACACCAGCCACCATAGTCAAATGTTTACCGGGAGCCAGAGCGCCTGACATCTTGGCAAATTTAAAAGTGCTGGCTAATGCTAAACGTAAATACAGTAAGATTGTTATTCATGCCGGCGCTAATGATGTTCGACTTCGCCAGTCGGAGATCACTAAAAATAACATTAAAGAGGTGTGTGAACTTGCAAGCACGATGTCAGACACTGTAATATGCTCTGGTCCCCTCCCTGCTTACCGTGGTGATGAGATGCATAGCAGATTGTCATCACTCAATGGCTGGATGTCTAAGTGGTGCCCACAGAATAACATAGGTTTCATAGACAATTGGACGAGCTTTTGGGGCAGACCTGACCTGTTGAAAAGAGATGGTCTTCATCCCTCCTGGGGTGGCGCCACTCTTCTCTCTAGAAATATGGCAAATAGTCTTAGTGTTTATACTTGACTAACTGGGGCCCAGGTCAGGAAGCAGACAGACTGGCTAAACCGACCGTCTGCTAGCTGCCTCCCGTCACAGAGGTCAGTTAATTCTCAGCACATAGAGACTTTTTCACCTAGATATCACACTATAGAGACTGTGTCTGTTCCCCGAACTAGAAAATACAAAAAACGTCCAAACCAAGTTAAGATTAACAATTTAATTGAGGTTCAACAAATAAAAAACAGAAGCAATATGGATAAACAAATGATAAAGCTTGGCTTATTGAATATCAGATCCCTTTCTACGAAAACACTTTTTGTAAATAATATGATCACTGATCATAATATAGATGTACTCTGTTTGACAGAAACCTGGCTAAAACCTGATGATTACATTATTTTAAATGAGTCCACCCCCCAAGATTACTGTTATAAACATGAGCCACGTCTAAAAGGCAAAGGTGGAGGTCTTGCTTCAATTTATAACAACGTTTTCAGGATTTCTCAGAGGGCAGGCTTCAAGTATAACTCATTTGAAGTAATGGTACTTCATATAACATTATCCAAAGAAACAAATGTTAATGATAAATCCCCTGTTATGTTTGTACTGGCTACTGTATACAGGCCACCAGGGCACCATACAGACTTTATTAAAGAGTTTGGTGATTTTACATCCGAGTTAGTTCTGGCTGCAGATAAAGTTTTAATAGTTGGTGATTTTAATATCCATGTTGATAATGAAAACGATGCATTGGGATCAGCATTTATAGACATTCTGAACTCTATTGGTGTGAGACAACACGTTTCAGGACCTACTCATTGTCGAAATCATACTCTAGATTTAATACTGTCACATGGAATTGATGTTGATGGTGTTGAAATTATTCAGCCAAGTGATGATATCTCAGATCATTATTTAGTTCTTTGCAAAATTCATATAGCCAAAATTGTAAATTCTACTTCTTGTTACAAGTATGGAAGAACCATCACTTCTACCACAAAAGACTGCTTTTTAAGTTATCTTCCTGATGTATCCAAATTCCTTAGCATATCCAAAACCTCAGAACAACTTGATGATGTAACAGAAACTATGGACTCTCTCTTTTCTAGCACTTTAAATAAAGTTGCTCCTTTACGCTTAAGGAAGGTTAAGGAAAACAGTTTGACACCATGGTATAATGAGCATACTCGCACCCTAAAGAGAGCAGCCCGAAAAATAGAGCGCAGCTGGAGGAAAACAAAACTAGAGGTATTTCGTATTGCTTGGCGGGAAAGTAACATATCCTACAGAAAAGCATTAAAAACTGCTAGATCCGATTACTTTCCTTCTCTTTTAGAAGAAAACAAACATAACCCCAGGTATTTATTCAATACAGTGGCTAAATTAACGAAAAATAAAGCCTCAACAAGTGTTGACATTTCCCAACACCACAGCAGTAATGACTTTATGAACTACTTTACTTCTAAAATCAATACTATTAGAGATAAAATTGCAACCATTCAGCCGTCAGCTACAGTATCACATCAGACAGTGCACTATAGATCCCCTGAGGAACAGTTCCACTCATTCTCTACTATAGGAGAGGAAGAATTGTATAAACTTGTTAAATCATCTAAACCAACAACATGTATGTTAGACCCTATACCATCTAAGCTCCTGAAAGAGGTGCTTCCAGAGGTCATAGATCCTCTTCTGACTATTATTAATTCCTCATTGTCATTAGGACATGTCCCCAAAACCTTCAAACTGGCTGTTATTAAGCCTCTCATCAAAAAACCACAACTTGACCCCAAAGAACTAGTTAATTATAGACCAATCTCAAATCTCCCTTTTCTGTCCAAGATACTAGAAAAGGTGGTATCCACACAATTATATTCCTTCTTAGAGAAAAATGGTATATGTGAGGATTTCCAGTCAGGATTTAGACCGTATCATAGTACTGAGACTGCTCTTCTTAGAGTTACAAATGATCTGCTCTTATCATCTGATCGTGGGTGTATCTCTCTATTAGTTTTATTGGATCTTAGTGCTGCGTTTGACACAATTGACCACAACATTCTTTTGCATAGACTTGAATACTTTGTTGGCATCAGTGGAAGTGCATTAGCATGGTTTAAATCGTACTTATATGACCGCCATCAGTTCGTAGCAGTGAATGAAGATGTATCCTATCGATCACAAGTGCAGTATGGAGTACCTCAAGGCTCAGTACTAGGGCCGCTACTCTTCACGCTTTATATGTTACCCTTGGGAGATATCATCAGGAAACATGGTGTTAGCTTTCACTGTTATGCTGATGATACTCAGCTCTATATTTCTTCGCAGCCCGGTGAAACACACCAATTTGAAAAACTAATGGATTGCATAGTCGATATAAAAAACTGGATGACGAGTAATTTCTTACTGCTAAATTCTGAAAAAACAGAGGTGTTAATTATAGGACCTAAAAACTCTGCTTGTAATAACCTGGAACACTGTCTAAGACTTGATGGTTGCTCTGTCAATTCTTCATCATCAGTTAGGAACCTAGGTGTGCTACTTGATCGCAATCTTTCCTTAGAAAGCCACGTTTCTAGCATTTGTAAAACTGCATTTTTCCATCTCAAAAATATATCTAAATTACGGCCTATGCTCTCAATGTCAAATGCAGAAATGTTAATCCATGCATTTATGACCTCAAGGTTAGATTATTGTAATGCTTTATTGGGTGGTTGTTCTGCACGCTTAGTAAACAAACTACAGCTAGTCCAAAATGCAGCAGCAAGAGTTCTTACTAGAACCAGGAAGTATGACCATATTAGCCCGGTCCTGTCAACACTGCACTGGCTCCCTATCAAGCATCGCATAGATTTTAAAATATTGCTTATTACTTATAAAGCCCTGAATGGTTTAGCACCTAAGTATTTGAATGAGCTCCTTTTACATTATAATCCTCTACGTCCGCTACGTTCTCAAAACTCGGGCAATTTGATAATACCTAGAATATCAAAATCAACTGCAGGCGGCAGATCCTTTTCCTATTTGGCGCCCAAACTCTGGAATAACCTACCTAACATTGTTCGGGAGGCAGACACACTCTTGCAGTTTAAATCTAGATTAAAGACCCATCTCTTTAACCTGGCATACACATAACATACTAATATGCTTTTATTATCCAAATCCGTTAAAGGATTTTTAGGCTGCGTTAATTAGGTAAACCGGAACCGGAAACACTTCCCATAACAACCTATGTACTTGCTACATCATTAGAAGAATGGCATCTACGCTAATATTTGTCTGTTTCTCTCTTGTTCTGAGGTCACCGTGGCCACCAGATCCAGTCTGTGTCCAGATCAGAGGGTCACTGCAGTCACCCGGATCCAGTACGTATCCAGACCAGATGGTGGATCAGCACCTAGAAAGGACCTCTACATCCCTGAAAGACAGCGGAGACCAGGACAACTAGAGCCCCAGATACAGATCCCCTGTAAAGACCTTGTCTCAGAGGAGCACCAGGACAAGACCACAGGAAACAGATGATTCTTCTGCACAATCTGACTTTGCTGCAGCCTGGAATTGAACTACTGGTTTCGTCTGGTCAGAGGAGAACTGGCCCCCCAACTGAGCCTGGTTTCTCCCAAGGTTTTTTTCTCCATTCTGTCACCGATGGAGTTTCGGTTCCTTGCCGCTGTCGCCTCTGGCTTGCTTAGTTGGGGACACTTCATCTACAGCGATATCGTTGACTTGATTGCAAATAAATGCACAGACACTATTTAACTGAACAGAGATGACATAACTGAATCCAATGATGAACTGCCTTTAACTCTCATTTTTGCATTATTGACACTGTTTTCCTAATGAATGTTGTTCAGTTGCTTTGACGCAATGTATTTTGTTTAAAGCGCTATATAAATAAAGGTGACATTGACATTGACATTGACATTGGTGTATTTTATTTTAGATCCGCGTAATGTCTACCATCTTTTTTCTTTTGTTTTAAATTTTCTCTAACCTCGTGACAAAACGCCTACTTTCTTGGTTTGTATCGCTGCTTTACATTCGTTTCTTTTTTTCAGTTTGAGGTAAGGTACAAATGCTAAAACTCTATTACCTAGTTTTCTTAATTTTCTAACTGGTAACAAAACACCATTTTTAAATTGTAATGCTACAAGCTCTCACATCTTTTTCACGTATTGCTTAACGAAAACACATCTGATAGTTTTGACTCGTTTGGTTGTATCAGATAAATAACCAGTAACCTAGTTTTATTTCATTTGTAACAACTTTAACAACGTTTTTACACTTTTCCAACTACGAAAACGATCATTACATTGTATCCATTGCTGCTATGTGTTTATAATCTGTTTCTTGAAATACACTGTTTATTTAAAACCTTAATAAAATCTTCCTTGCACCATTTTCATGATTTCGCCCCTTTTCAAAGTTTAAAAAAAGCACGTAGCTTCCCACAACTTCTCCCACCCTCCGAAATTCCTCCTTGGCTCATAAGTTCATATTAAGGTCACTGGAGGGTGTACAGGGAGGGGAGGGGGGTGTACAAACAGGTGTCCAGAACAGATGGCTTTTATGACCCTCATCAATCAAATTTTTGGAGACAAGGGGCCCTGGATCCTCTCTCACAGTGTTTGCCTCTCTTCTCTCGGTAGCCAGGATCTTTTATGTTTACCAATCTCTATTTCCAAATCATGATCACTGAGTCGATATTTTGAAAGGATTTGTCTTTCTTTTAATTGCTTGAGTGATAAGTAATTTGCCAGTTTTGTGGTTCTGTTTAGGGCCGAATAACACTGGAGTTTGGTTTGGAGCTCAAATTCATTTTTTTCATTTTTCATCATAATTATACTTCAGATTTTTGTCAATTAGTTTCTGAATGTTGGGGTTGTGATTGGAGTCAGACTCAGTTTGGGTTTCCTTCATCAGGTGAAGCACGAGTGTGTTTTTCTCTCTCTCTCTCTCTCTCTCTCTCTCTCTCTCTCTCTCTCTCTCTCTCTCTCTCTCTCTCACTCACTCACTCACTCACTCACTCACTCACTCACACACACACACACACACACACACACACACACACACACACACACACATCTCTCTCTCAGAGTACATCCGTAAGTCATTACCTCTATTACAAGGTATTGCACTTGCAAAATATAAGATTCGAGAGTCTTGTCTGCAAGCCGAGCACGATGTGGCCTATCCCACCATGTATGCGCCACCGGTATGCGCGCTCATAATGGAAGCAACGCGGTCGCGACTCGCACGCGGTGCGACACGCTCGACGCCTCAGGGGCGCAACTGCCCGAGCGCTTTGGAAACAATGAGAAAGCGGCGCGACTAGCGATTTCCACTAAGGATGGCTGAAGCGAAACAGTCGTTCCGAAGCTTTGCGAGATCCCGAAGCGCAGATGTGTCGAAACACTGATCCGAAGCGTGATTCGAAACACCCATGTCACGTGACTATGACCAAACGAAGCCTCGAAGTGTTTCACTAATTGTTTCATCAGGTGTGGTCCGCCGAATCAGCGTTTGATTGGAACGGTCGGGAACAGACCACACAATCGCACATCTGTATAAAAGTGAAATAAACGCATTTTGACCTCGTGGGTTTTTGTGAGAGGAGTTTGACTTTGAGATAGCGGATTTTTGGTGATATAGTGACATAGTGCGATTTGATTAGTTATAGGCAATTTAGACTTACATTTAAATTTACACAACACATTGACTGACAGGCTAGAGACAGACAGAGTATACATATAGTGACACATTAATAGATACATAGATATAAATATATATAGACAGCTAGATTAATAGATAGATACATATATAGATAGATTACAGATACATATATAAATACATATATTATAGATAGATACATATATAGATGCATAGATTTATAGATACATATCTAGATACATAGATCGATTCATATATAGATAGATAGATTTGGATAGATAGATAAAATGGAAGCTCCCCAGAAGAGATGCCGTACATCTGTGGTGTGGGAGCATTTCCATTTAGAAACCCCAAATAAAGTGAGATGTGTGTATTGTGATCGGCAGCTAGCCTACTGCAACAATACATCATCCATGATGCGCCATTTGAGGAGCACTCATCCTGCCATTTTGCAGGGTGCAGAGGATGGCATTCCCCCTGTACCTAGGCCTGCTACTGACACTGCTGGGCCATCTAAGCAAGGTATGCATTGTTTGGGATATAATTATAATTGAAATATAATTACAACCTTTTGGGACACTGTTTATAAAGTTTATAAGTTATATAAAGCACTGATTATAAACACTGGAAGGTTTCCAAATAATGAACCAGTAGGCTATACTTTTAATAGATGTGCACTAATTGAAGCTGTATTTTTCCAATGTATTTGTCTGAAAGTATGTTTTGTCTTCTCTTTTAAAAGTCAGACAGAGGGAATTGGATGAGGCTCTTATAAACATGGTGGTGAAGGATCTGCAGCCCTTCACCATCGTGGACGATGAGGGATTCAGGGCATTTGTGAACAAGCTTGATCCAAGCTATGTCCTCCCATCCCGGAAGGTGCTTAAAATAATGGTCAGCGAAAAGTACAACAAAGCCAAGGAGAAGACAATGGAGGACCTACAAAAGGCCGAATTTGTTAGCCTTACAGCTGACATGTGGTCCTCCATTAATATGGATGGATATCTTTGTGTGACTTGCCATTACATAACACCAGAGGCAAAAATGGCAACTGTTGTACTGGGTGTAAGGAGGTTTTACCAAACCCACACAGCCCAGCATCTCATGGAGGCTAAAGCCTTGCTAATGGCTGAGTGGGGAATAACCTCCAAAGTTCAGTGCATGGTGACTGACAATGCATCTAACATGATCCTAAGTGCCCAGCTACTCCACCTTCGCCATGTCCCATGTTTTGCTCATACTTTAAATTTGATTGTGAAAAAGGCACTAGATCAAACCCCAGTCATCAATGAAATACGCCAGAAGGCCAGAAAGATAGTGGGGTTGTTCAGATCCAGCTGCAAAGCAAAGGACAAGCTTGTGGAGATGCAGAGCTTGATGGGAAGACCAACTCTGAAACTGATACAGGAGGTTGACACGAGATGGAACAGCACATTTGACATGCTACAGCGCTTGTATGACCAACGTGAACCAGTGGCTGCTGCACTTTCCAACTTAAACAATGATACTGCTCCCCTGACAAGTATTGATTATGACATTATTGAACAATCATTGTCAATACTGCAACCATTCAAACTCGCAACAACAGAGATGTCAGAGGAAAAGAGAGTGTCTGCTTCAAAGCTTATACCACTGTACAGGATGTTGCAGCACAAGCTTGCACAGAAAAAAGGAAATGCAACGCAGGAATCAACTGTTCAATTAGGTAGGCCACAATGACCATACTACCCATGTGATTGGCCATAACTGTCATATTATTGTCTTTATTATAAATGTGTTTCTCCTGTTTTGGCTCATAGGCTCACATCTGCAAGAAGGTCTGCACTCCAGATGTGGAGGTTATGAGAGTTTTAGAGCCTTGGCACTGGCTACACTGCTGGACCCAAGGTTCAAAAATGTGGCATTTGGAAATGCTGCCAAAGCCCAGGAAGCTGAAAAGCATATCACACTGGAGTGTGCTTCACTGATGCGTTCAAACACAAATCCTGGTGAGCAGTTTCAGTCTGTGTTATGTTATGTCATCTGAATCATGTAATATAATATATCCTTCATATATGCCGTCAGTTTAGGATTTGTTACTAATTGCTGTTTTCATTTTTATTCAGACCCAGAAATGTCAACATCACACCCATCATCATCATAATCACCATCACCATCAACATCAACACCAGTAGAAACACAGGACAGTTTATGGGAACTTTTTGATACTCGCATCCATCAAACCAAGATGATACACAATGCTACAGCTGATGCCACAGTGGAAGTGAAAAAATACATCAACGATGCGTATTTGCCCAGAACTCATGATCCACTAACTTACTGGAAAGAGAGAGCAGTAATCTTTCCTCATTTGTATGTCCTTGCAAAAAAATATCTTTGTATGCCAGCAAAAAGTGTCCCTTGTGAGAGGATTTTTTCAAAGGCTGGAGAAATTATCTGTAAAAAAAGTAGGCTAAGTCCTTCCACAGCAGATAAATTAATATTTTTGAATAAAAATCTCTAAAAAAGTGAGACATTGTGGCTTGATTTCTTTTATTAATATTCATTTTTCATGACCAAAATAACATTATGCACAGTGAGGAGCCTATAGGTTACAAGCTTCACATATTAGAACATTATAATAATAAAAAAACAACACATTTTTTTTAATGGCTTGTCAAGGTTGTTTCAGATCAACACCTGCAAGTGACCACTAGGTGTCACCGTTGAGACGGGTGTCGGATTGATTCGAAGCCTCGAAACAATATGGCACATTTGGTTCAACTGTTACATTGGTTCACGAGGCCTCGATTTTGCCATCACTAATTTCCACGCGTTTTTAGGCGCGAATTATTGACGACAAAAGCGATAACCCTCAGTACCCCTCAAGCTGAGACGCTGATGTGATGTGATATCTGATCTAAGTGGGCGTGGTCTGCGTAAGGTAGAGAGGGCATGACTGATGATGTCATGACATGACAACGCGATTCTCAGCCTGCGCTCCAGCTGAGTAACCAATTTTATTTTTTAAAAATAATTTATATATTTTATATTCAAACTGAAAACATAATGTGATTAACACTCAAGTCATTCAAGTCATCCTGTCTCAAGTCAAGTCCCGAGTCTTTAACTTCCAAGTCAAGTCTCAAGTATTTTATTTTTGTCAAGTCACAAGTCTTAAAAATAGCGACTCGAGTCGACTCGAGACCAAGTCACAAGTCCCCATGTCTGAATAGAGCTATTAAAAAAATCAATCAAATTAACTTTGGCTACATCTGGAAAAAGAAGACCCATTATATGAAGAGAGTAGAGATGATAAAACGATATAAAGAGGGAGGTTTACAAGCTATTGGTTTTGACTCTATAAATGGGACCCTTAAAATTAATTGGTTAAAATCCCTTTTAAATAATGACAGTTTTTGGTTTCATATTCCCAGATAGTTATTTAAGAAATTAGGAGGAATAGAGTTTCTTTTAAGATGTGACTTCACTGCTCAACGTCTCCCAGTTAAATTATCCCAGTTTCACCAACAGGTCTTGTTATATTGGAAGATTTTATATAACCATAATTTCACACCACACAATACACCATTATGGAATAACAGATACATTACAGTTCAATACAACAAATCATTGTATGACAAGGATTGGATGGAAAAAGGTATTTGGTCATTGTCCCATTTAATTGAGAATAGTGCTATTATATCATATGAGAATTTCTGTTTTAAATATTTTAATTGCAGTCGAGCTATATTTTAATCTATTGTTAAAGCTATTCCTAACTTTATGATTTGTTTGATCAAAGAAACTTTATTCGAACCCTCTGACCCTGTGTGTACCTCCACTGTTAATTGAAGGCTGTGAATTTAAAGGAGGTAAACTTTCCAACAAAATTATTAGAAATATGTTTAATAACATTTCTTATCCTATCGCAGTCTACAGAAATTCAATTTCTTATTTCCAAAAAGATATCATTCATATTCTTAGAACTAAATACATACATTTTCCTTTATCTCCCAAGATTAAAGAAATTCATTTTAAAGTTTTAAATGGGATATATCCATCCAGTGAGTACTTAAGACTTAGATTTGGATTTGATTCTAATAAATGTATATTTTGTGATGACATCGAAACTACGGATCACCTGTTCTTTCATTGCAAGTAAGTGGATGCTTTATGGTCTGATATTCGTGACTGGCTTTACCCAAAGATACGTTACCTGGTCAACTTCACCCTAAAAGACATTGTCTATGGACTTGTAATTATTAATAACAAAGATGATTTTCTGGTCAATAGCATCCTTATGCTGGGAAAATTTTATATTCATAAATCTAGATTCTTGAAAGTTAAACCAGCCTTTTATGTATTTCATAATGAGTTTATTTTGTATTCAAAAGCACTTAAAATGATGAAAAAGAAAAATGCAATATGCATGTTTACTACTATTATGGATATGATTTACAAGAAAAACCCTAGCCCCGCTCCTAGATTTTTTTTTTTCTCCCCTCTTTCCTTTTGTTCTCTTTCTTTCTGTTGTATGTAGATGCACCGATTCTATTCTGTACATTGTAATGTGAAGATGTATTGATTTGGCCAAGTTGTTTGTACATTAATGTTTGTTAAATAAAAAAATCTTATTGATGCTGCTTCCAGAGTCTCAAAATGAATGAGAATGTGACGTATTTTGACATGGGCGTGGTTTGTGATGTCACACTTGGATGTGGGCCGGGTTAGATGTGCTCACAAAGGTGAGTAATATAAAACAAAACACCCATGTGTTAAAATAGTATTTGTTGAGCTGCTATAGAGTATTGATTTGTTAAGGTGTAAAGATGCTAGCCAGTAACATTACAGTATATGAACGCACATGTACGTCTCCAAAGTGGATTTACATAAACCATATACACCTTAAAGACGATTAAATGTTTCTTTTTTATATGAGACAGGAAAATTTTTTAAGTGCATTGCAGATGAGCAAATCACAACATGAACTTGCATCTCAGTGAGAGATGTGTGCTATTATGTAGAATTCACTGTCTACACTGCTTTAGAATGTAAGTAACGTAAATAAATATATCTACATGAAGTAAACAAGTTATCTATTTCATTTGACCATTAGTATTGTTGATACATTGTGGAGCTCTTGTGTTGGATAAAAAGTGAGTGTACACATCAGTATTTAGCTCAACATGTAAATACAATAAATCACAGAGGTGACTGACTCTTGTCTGGATGTTACAGAGACAAATGAGACACACATGTTTATTTTGGGTGAAGAGAGACTGATGAAGAAATGCTGCCATCAAAGACTCTCAGTGAGTACACTACAGTCATCCATAAAACATCTTTTAAATAAAGTTATAGTTTATTTTAATTATTTCAAACTGAGTTAGAGCACTTTTCTGATTCTTGATTGCTGTACATTTGATGCAGATCTTTTGTGGTGGAGCAGGTGACAGCAGCATCTGTGGAAAAAAAACTGAATATAACCTGAAAATATAAAGTAAGATCATTCTGTTACTTCTAATACAGAAATGAAATGACAGTGTGCTTTTAAAATGACTGCTTTTTGTTTTGTGTTTGTGCATCTTTGCAGGAAGTGAAATGTCTGCAGACAGTTGTGTGCACTGCAGATGGAGTGTTTCACCCATGGCACTCCATCTCTCCAGCTCTTACTGCCTCAATATTAGCCGGATGCTGCTGTGGTCTCTTCATCCTTAGTGAGCCCAGAGCCAGCGAGAGCATCTAGAGAAAGACCAAAAGACACAGAGGATGTGATTTTGGTCAAGTTTGTTCTGCTGGTTTCTGTTCATACAACATCAGTCAATGAAACCGGAGTTTCAGAAGCTTCTTAAGCATCATCAAATAATGTCACAAAGAATCTGAAAGTCATGCTCCATTGACTGATACTGTATGCACACAAACCAGCAGGAGAAACTTGACCAAAATCACCTTTTGTGTTTGGACAAAGTCATTAATGACTGAATTTATATGTTTAGACAAACTGACCTTTTAAAGCCCCAAATAGAAACTGTATTAAATATATGTATGCATTAATATTATAGAAGTACCTTGAAGAAAAAAGCTTTAAGAAATAAGCAGCTTTGAGCGTTTGAGCCCAAGACACAAAAAAAAGCATTCACAAAGTTCACATTTACATGTATCAATTAGTCAGACACTTTTATCTGAAGTGACAGTGCTCTTATAGCAGGACCTCAATCCCTCTGGAGCCACCTTGAGTAAAGACACACCGGTGGAGACGACTGCAGAGATTGATCCAGCAACCTTCTGCTGACCAGTACAGTTCACTACACCAAAGCAGTTATGAAGCTATAGCAAATTAGCTATACAAAATTTTAAATTTTTTTTAAAATAATTATGAATATGAATTAAATTTAGCAATAAATAGAATGCTGACAACATGATAAAGCATTTTACTCTGTGTAAATGTTTTCCAGGTAGTGGTGCTCATGGAGAGCAGTACACAGATGTTTGGAGCAGACACAGCAGTAGTCAGATTGTCTCGCATGTGTTCTCCTGCTCTTGTTCAGGGTTGTGTTGTTCAGGGTCTTCTTCATCATGGTCTTCCTCATCCTCTCTGTGCACTCAGACAAGGACTCGATGTCACTCTCTCATCATGATCAGATTCAGTCTGACTGCAGCAGTGAGGGACCTGATGGACAGATGTGGGTTCACCGTCTGTAAACATTCAAAAAAAGAACAATGTTTGAATAAAGTTTTGTTTCATGTGTTGTTGACTTGTATCTATTTATCTTGATGTTAACTTTGATTTATTATTATTTTACTTGTTTACTCATGTCTCTCAATGTTGTCAGTAAATAAAATATAGCCTATTTGTTTCATTAACACATGCATTCATTCATTACTTGACTGAATATTTAGATGTATTCATCTTGGCTGCATTTGTGTAGTGTGAAGTCATGCATAGCTATGGCATATGAAAAAAAAACTAATTACAATTTGTTTGTTTTGCAAAAATATATATAATTATTAGTCACCATTTATCATTATTATTGTTGATAAGTGTTGGGTTGGGGTAAAAAATGCTTTCTAAGGTAATATTAATTTTTAATTAGGAATACTTACATCTTCTCCAAAAGCGAGATCTTCAAGCAGCTGATCGACGTCTTATTTGTGCAGATATAGAAATGCTGCAAACGCTGAGGAAACCCGTTAAGAGGTAGGGTTGTGGAGTTACTGATGCTATGAGGTGTTTATCTTTAAGGATTAAACTGCGGGTCATTTCAATAGAGTTAAAATATAAAAACACAGTGTATTAGTTAAACTACAATAACAATAAAAGGGTGTCTGTGCATTCAACAAGACCACAAAAGGAGCAAATTGCATCAACATTAAAATATTTAGATAGAAAATATTAAACCTGTCGCCGTCAGTCATATTCATCAGGGGGGCAGGGTTTCATATTTTATTGATGCATCCCTGCAGACCCCCACCCGCTGTTAGCATTCCATTGACTCCCATTCATTTTTGCGTCACTTTGACAGCGAATAACTTTACATAAGAAGCGTTTAAAGACTCCATTTGTCCATTTATTATTTCTTAAGAAACACGAAAATTTATAAAAGTCTCCATTACCTTGTATCTTACGTTTTGGCACCGTAGAAGCAGTTTTTGTAAAAATAGGCTAACGATTGCGTCATAACCTACGACTCTTTGTTGCACAGTAGATAAATTAGCGTATAGGAGGAGAAGCTCCCAGGCAATCTTTAACTGTCTATGAGGCAATCGGGGGAACGTGGAGGCATGAAGTCAAGGGAGAAGCCTATAGAGAGTCCATAAAAGCAACGGGACAAAATTATTCAACAACGTCTGCAAGATACGGTGAGTGATTCAGATTTCTGTTGGCATAGTGATTAGAAGACTTACAATTGTCAGACAGGTTGCTCATGTGACATCTACGTTATCAAGCTCAGTTTGAGTCTGCGCAGTACGCTCGACCCCCAGGAAGTGCGTGCTTCTAATTGACTTCATTTATCTCCGTTGAATCTATAGACAGTAAAAGAAATGGACACAGTGACCCCATTGGAACTCAATTGAGACAAGTGAAGCCAATTTTTAACGATTTTTAGCACTTCCATTTCTGACGCGCAGACTCAAACTAAGCTTGATGACGTCAGCAACCTGTCTGACAGATGTAAATTTTCTAGTAGCTGTGCGTGCAAACTGCCATCGTTAATCTTGCAGAGACGGCAAGCTTGAGCGTGGAGTTTTTGGCGTGAGTGAGCAGGAGTAAGTATTCTGATTAATTATTTTGTATAGCATTTTAAAATGTAACGCCAGGGCTTGTATCTATGGGCTTCTCTCTTGACGTCTCCCCGATTGCCTGCGAGCTTCTCCTCCTGTCTCTACAGTAATTTCTCTACTGTGCGACAGAGAGTCGAGTGGTTATGACGCAATCGTTAGCCTATTTTTACAAAAACTGTTTCTACGGGGCCATAATGTAACATAGAAGGTAATGGAGCCCTTTATACATTGTCGTGTATCTTTAGAAATAAATAATGGAAAAATTGAGTTTTTAAACGTCTCGGATGTAAAGTTATTCGCTGTCAAAGTGATGCCAAAATGAATGGGAGTCAATGGGATGCTAACGCAAGTAAAGTTCTGCTACAAGATGGCGGCACGCGGCCGACTTCAACTTCCGGTCGACTTCCTTCTCCC
The DNA here is from genome assembly GCF_963082965.1 of Carassius carassius. Classification (NCBI taxonomy): domain Eukaryota; kingdom Metazoa; phylum Chordata; class Actinopteri; order Cypriniformes; family Cyprinidae; genus Carassius; species Carassius carassius. Next base: position 19,863,323 of record NC_081801.1, on the reverse strand, counting down.
CTGGTTGAATCCAATGGGGTCGCTGTGTCCATTTCTTTTACGGTCTATGAATTTTATTTTATTTTTATTTTTGTTGATGAACAATCAAACAAAAAATACAGAGAAAGTTGAACAATTACAACAAAGAAATGACGGTGGATGACAATGAAAAAAGAGAAGGAAGACAGTAAATATACTAAGTATTAAAAACAATGAAAAAAGGGGTTATACATCAAATTACATTACACTCAACAAAACATCAAAAAGTTTGACACTTTTTTTGTTTTTAATTATTTTCAGTGTCCTAATTAAGTAGTTGAAGACACATATAAAATTATTTAATTTGGGTACTCTTAGAGCAAATTTGCATTTATGAATAAAATATTTTGTCAATAAAATAAATATGTTTCCAATATATTCTATTTTATGATTACAATGAGAAAAATAACAAATTACTTCTTTCAATACAAAATCAATATCTAATTTTAGTTTTGAAACAAGGAGTTTTGACAATTCCATCCAAAATTGTTTAACAAGGGAGCAATTAAAGAAAAGATGATCATTGACTCAGTATTGCTTTTACAGAAATTACAATTCAAATTAACATTACCAAATTTAGATGTGATTTCATTAGTGGGATACATATTATGCAAAATTCTTGAGTGTAGTTAAACTAAATTTAATTAATGCATTTAGCAGACGCTTTTATCCAAAGCAACTTACAGTGCATTCAGGCTATCCATTTTTAACTATCATGTGTTCCCGGGGAATCGAACCCCCAACCTTGCGCTTGATGGTTCTTTCAAATTTTTGGGATACAAAATTTGTAAGGTAAGAGCCATGCTTTTTTCCAATTAATATTTTCTGTCAAAGAATTCCAAAAAATGTCCCCCTCGGGGTAATTCATTTTCTTGACTGAAACACATTTCTTATAATTTTATTACTACATTTTGGGTCGTAAATACTCTTGTCTTCAATCAGAAATTTCTGTTCACTCTTTACAATCTTTTCAAATGATCAATTACATTTCATTAGATGAACAAGTCCATTTGGTATAGCTTTTACCATTGTAAGTAATTCCTTATGAATGACAGGGAAATTATATTTAGACATGAAACATTATAAGAATAAAAATTCCCTTGTGGATCTAACAAATCACAAAGATAATCAATCCCCTTTTCATGCCAATTATTAAGAAAAATTGACTTGTTCTTTGCAAGAATAGTTACATTATTCCATAGCTTTACTTTATGTGGGGAAAAAATTGTGGACGAAGCAAAGTTTCCACGCCAAAAGCGCCTGTTCATGGAATTTAGAAATTTTTATAGGAAGCTTAGAAGGAGAGAAATTACAGGTGAGCAAAAACTTAAGCCCACCCACTTTTTTATAGATATTGTGTGGAATAAAATACCAAATAGACTCACAACTCTTTACCCAATTCAATTTGAAAGTATTATTAACATCGAAAAAATAAAGCATTTCAAAACCTCCCTCAGCTTTTATACCACATAAAACCTGTTTCTTCAGATGCTGATGTTTGTTTTTCAAAAAAAAACTTAAATTATAAACAATTAATCTGTTTACAGGTATTTTCATGGACAAATAATGAAAAGGATGGATATATAAAGTGAGCTAGGCCTTCAGCTTTTATTAAAAGAATTCTACCAAGAAAAGATAAATCTCTTTGAAGCCAATTGTTAAATATTATTTTAGCTTTTTTAATTTTAGAAAGAAAATTCATATCTTGTCTAAGAGATATTTTTTTGGAGATACCAAGATATTTCACATTTTCTTTAATGGGTATATTATTCACAGAAGTTTCAAGAGAGTCAAATAAACAAAGAATTTCGCTTTTAGGAATATTTAAATTTAGACCAGGAGCCTCTGAAAATGCATTAATTGTTTCAAGAGCCTTACCAACCTGATTTGTATTCTCTAAAAACAGGGTTGTAGCATCCGCAATTTGTGAAATTTTAATCTCACGGCCAAAAATGGACACCCCTTTAATATCAGGATTATTGCAAATACTCAGAGAGAGTAATTCAACAACTAACACAAATAAAAAAGGAGAGATTCCACAACCTTGCCTCACACCCCTAGTAATAGGAAATCTATTAGAAGTATCAAATTGTAAAAGAACCGAGCTATTAATGTTTTTATAAATCATTTTAAAAAATGTAATAAAGTTATTTCCAAAGCCAAACAACTCCAATGTCAAAAATAGAAATTTGTGTTCAATAGTGTCGAACGCTTTGTAAAAGTCTAGAAATAATATGATTGCATCCGAATTAATATGATGTGCATAATCTATGAGATCTAAAATTAGCCTTATATTACAGCTTATATGTTGTTTAGGCATAATGTTTCATTAATTATTTCAGACAAACCTGTTTTTAGTCTTTTGGCAAAAACTAATGACATAATTTTATAATCTAAATTTGTGATTGGCCTCCAATTGTCAAGTGAGAGAAGATCTTTATCTGGTTTAGATAGAAAAGAAAGAAAAGAAAAGAAATATCTCATATTTTTGTCACCCATTTCCATCCATTTAGCCCTGGATCTTACAAAGACACCTTTGGCTTAATCAAGGTAAAGATCATCTATTTCATTTCGCAAATCAGATAGATATGTTTCCTCTTCTGTGCTAAGATTTTCTTTAGACAATAACTTTTTTTAACACAATCTACAAATTTTGCATCTGAAAGTAACTTATTATTAAATTTCCAATAACCACAAATTCTTTTACAACTATTTGTATTGCCAATTAAAGAAATTAAGATTAATTTGTTATCTGATAAAGGTGCATAAGTAATCAAAGTATCCAAAACAAATTGAACTGCATTAGTAGAAAGGAGCCAAAAATCTATTTGAGATTTACGAGTAAGAGCATTATTTGTCCAGGTATATTCCTTATCATGAGGATGTAAAAAGTATCAAACATCAGTGACCTGTGAATCATCACAAAGCAACTCAAAAACCTTAGGCCACGTCCACACGAAGCCAGTGCATTCCCCATCCAATAATTTTTTTCCTCGTTCTAAAAAAATTTCATAAAAACGGCATCCTCTCAAGAAATATCTGCGTACACACGAAACCACTGAAACCGACTGAAAACGGTGTAGTATATATGCCAGACCAGTATGGGGCACTGTAATTCTGCCACAGATATACACTATACATGGAGAAGAAGACTTTGAGCATGCGCATAACCTTGCGCGCTGTATACGAACCAAGAAGAAGAAGACGAAGATGGCAAATGCTACAACTTCAAGAGCAAGAGTGAAGTCTTTCGTATGGACTGACGACGAAGTCGAACTACTAGAGTCACACTCGACTACAAGTCCACTAAGCTCCAAGAAAACGTTGACTGGGAGTCGTGTCACTCTAAATATTGTGATATAACGAATGCGTTTCAGGCACAGTATCCGAGGGAGCTAACCGAGAAGGATTTCCCTCACGATGCTATATGGGAGGTAGGGATGGGACGATAACCGGTTTTATCGATAACCGTGATAAAATGTGCTGAAGGTTAGTAATATTGTTTAAAAATGAATTATCATTAAAACCGTGTTTGATTATCGCGGTTAATAACTAGCTATTAAATCATGTCCATGCGCACAATGTTTTTTTGTTTTTTTTTCGAAAAGGAATGGCGAAAGTCAGTGACTTTTCTATGCTTCTACACTTTTCATTGTAAGGAAGGAAATGCCACAGAATTTAATCTTTCTTTAAATTAAGTGCATAGAATTGTTTTATTAGTTGTTTGTTGATTATTAAATATAAAACTTGCTGAAATGTTTTAAGTGTGAGCATCAACTATTTTTGAACACTTTCATCTCGTTTCAACAAAACCGTGATAATATTGATAATCGTGATAATTTTAGTCACTATAATCGTGATATTAAATTTTCATACCATCCCATCCCTAATGGGAGGCCGTTTGAGGTGAAACCCATTGAAAACTTGTGATACAAACTGAAACACTTGCGATACACACTGAAACACTTGCGATACACACTGAAACACTTGCGTGTACAAGTGAATCACTTGGGATAAACACTGAAACACTTGCGATACACACTGAAACACTTGCGTGTACAAGTGAATCACTTGGGATACACACTGAAACACTTGCGATACACAATGAAACACTTGTGTGTACAAGTGAATTACTTGCGCATACATGTGAAACACTATATATTTTTGCAAATATATGAAAGACATGCGGTTACATAGAAACTCTATACCCTGTAATCGCCCACGTACTGTTGTGCCTGCACAAAGACTGCACTTTCAAACATTCTCGCGTGTGAGAGAGCATAAACATTTTCATTGTGTCAGGAAGTCGTTTCATTGCAACAGGAAGTTATAGCTCAAATATTCTCCACGTATATGGCTCCTTCCAAACTTGTTTAAAAAATTAGGTATTTGTTGTTATTCTTTACACTGATTTTTTTTTTTTTTTTTTTTTTTTTTTTTTTTTTTTACATTTTCTTTCCTGTGTCCTTCGGTTCATATAGTCCAAATATATGAGGAGAATATTTGAGCTATAATTTCCGGTTAGTGGGTTTAATTGTATTTATGTAAAAAAAAAAAAATATATATATATATATATTTTTTTTTTTTTTATATATATTATTATTACTTTATTCCTCACGTTTTGAAAGGGTAAACTCTGGTTCACACTCCAATACAGTAGGTGGCGATAATGCACCTAACTTTGGTGCTACCCGCCATAAAACCGAAGAAGTAGTATAACTTCCGGTTGCAATGAAACGATTTCCGGACACACTGAAAATGTTAATGCTCTCTCACACACGAGAATGTTTCAAAGTTTTTATATATTTGCACAGATATATAGTGTTTCACTTATACGCACAAGTGTTTCAGTGTGTATCGCAAGTGTTTCAGTGTGTATCGCAAGTTTTCAAAGGGTTTCGCCTCAAACGACCTCCCATAATGCTAGCATGGTCTCAAAAGCCCAAGTCAAATATATGCAGCAAATACAGGCATACGGTTGACATAGGGCGTCGAAGTGGTCAAGGACGGGTAGTACTCATATTTTATGAGCTTTGCGAGGAGATCTGGGGTGGGTCGTCTGCTACACGCTCCATCGACAACGGCATCGAGACAGGTGACCTGGAAGAGTCGTCTACATCGACATCGACAGTGGAGCTGCCTTCCGATTCTCCAAACTCCACTGAATCCCTCGACTGTCTTCCATCTGCGGTTGTAAAGCAGCGCCGGGATTTGCTCCAGGTTTATGATTTCAAGCTTATGAGTTGAACTTAAAGGAATAATCCACCTCAATGAAAATTGTATCATCAATTACTCACCCTCATGTTGTTTCAAACCTGTATGAATTTCTTTCTTCTGCTGAACACAAAGAAAGTTATTTTGAAGAATGTCGGTAACCAGACAGTTATGAAAGTCATTGGGTACCAACACCGACAATTGTCTGGTTACCGACATTCTTCAAAATAACTTTCTTTGTGTTCAGCAGAAGAAAGAAATTCATACAGGTTTGAAACAACATGAGGGTGAGTAAATGATGACACAATTTCCCACTTTGAGGTGAACTATTCCTTTAATTTTAGTTCAATTTAATGCATTTGTTTAAATGTTTTCATTTTTTCTCATTTTTTTCAGTGTAGTTAGGATGGATGCATGTTCTTTGTGTAGGTGCCCACTAAGCAAAATAATGTCCGAAAGACGTCTTTTTCATTCTGGCTCCTCAGTGGACGTCATTTCAACGTCCGATTTTTGTAACAAGGACATTGAAAAGACGTCTTTCGGACATCATTTTGCTTAGTGGGTGTGTTGGTTTAGTGCATTATTCACATAGCTTTTCTGAACTTATTTTGCGTAGTAATAATGCAAATTTTCTCTGCTATATTTAAGCCAAAGTTGAACAGCCATAGAGGAGACAGGCTGAAGAGGAAGGTTCCCACCGATCCGGCAGAGGAGGACCTTAAAATAAAGAGGAGGATGTTGGAGTCGATGGAGGACTCTTCTAGACAACATGCTGCAGATAAATACAAACATTGCTAACATTACCAGCACCATTCAGGAGGGTTTTTCCTTTATGAGGGAATTGTTATTCCAACGGCAATTAGACCACACCCTACTACACCAGCCTTCCTGCACACACCTTGGCCCGATGAACCAGCAAACCAACCTCGGCAGTACCGCCCTGAATGTTACACACCTACATCACATGTCACCCCACATCAGCAAACATCATTTTCGTACAGACGTGCACTGCTGCAAGATGACACAGAGTGACTGCCCTGTTGCACTATATAATTCTTGATTTTATATTGTTTGCACTGCACTTCAGTTCTGTGCACGGTTGCACTTTATACAGTTTGACCTGTTTTGTGTAAATAACACAAAACAGTTGTAGTTGACGTTGTATATAGTTATTGTGTTTTGTGCACTGTTGCACTTTATACCTGTTCAATATTACCTGTTTTTTCAAATGGTTCTTTGACCTAAATATTTATTTTCCAATAAAAACAAGTTCTCGAATTGTTGCAGTCATTTATTTTCACTAGACATATTCAATACAACACTTTCAAAATAATCATTAGTACATTTTCAAAAAGGTAAATACTTAAAAAAAAACTGAACAAAATAGAAAAAAACTTGATGGCCAGCATTTTTAAGGGTCAGGGTACTTTGTGAGTACTCTCCTCACTCTCTTTCCCTCTCCTTCATTACAGTCTGTGAGGTAGTTGTTGCATTGTGTAGGAGGCTGTAAGTCTTTATCACCTTGCATCGTTCCCAACACAGTGTGTTCAGCCACAGTCTCCTTACAGTTTTCACCAAAATTATGGAGAACAAAGCAGGCGTAAATGACAAAGGGCAGGTCCTGCAAGTTGATGTCCATAGGCCTTTTCAGTGCAGCAAATCTGGCTTTGAGACGACCAAAAGCACACTCACTGACCATCCGTGCCCTACACAAACTTAGCCCAAAATACTGTTCTTGAGGTGTGGAGCCACCGTTTGCATATTCCTTCATCAAGTAAGGCAGCAGAGGGTAGGCTGGGTCACCAAGAAGATAAATTGGTATGTCCTCCTCGTTGTCCACAATCTGTTTTTTCAGAGGAGCAGGGGTGATTCTAGGATTTTTTCAACTGGGGGGCACAAGAGGGGCCACGATTAATACAGAGGGGCCAATCTTGTGTTGTTTGAACTGTATATCCAAATAATTTCAAGAGTTCAGTAACCTATAAAATCAGTAATAAACAGTGATACCCTATTATATTTAATAGCAGTTATTCACTGCTCTAAATCAAAACAATCAAATACAATTTGTATTAACTTTTCACTTTACAAAAGTGAAAGAAAAACTGTAATAAATAAAAGAATCCAATGTATGAATAGTTTACAACTCACAAATAGTAATAATAATAGAATTTATAATAGCCTTATATAATAGCATATATATATATATATATAGCCTTATTTATATAAATACAGAATAACATTAATAATTCATAGAAATAAATACACAATTAATGAATTCATATAACTAATATAAATTTAATATAATAAATTGTTTTTGTTTATTATCCACATCCCATTCAATTTGCATAGCAGCAGTTGCAGTAAATTTGCATTGATGAATAAACAAAATCTACTTATGTCAAGGCTAATTAATCTTGAGCATATTGATTTAAAAATATCATATATCCATACTTTGTTAGATAGCTACTTGTTCAAAAAGGTAGCTTTAGTTTAACATGTAAAATGTGTGGATCCTATAGAAACAGTTTAGAATAGCTTAATTAGTCCAGTGTTATTTTAGTATTAGTTATTGATTTTGCTGTTTAATCATGCATTAAATATTTATGTATGATTTTTTTATTTGAGAATGTTTCTGGGTGTCATCAAATGATTTTTTGTCAATAACTTCTGTGAAAACAGTACACGCCGAATTTGAGACTCATTTTATTTACTTTGATTGACACAAAATTCAAGAAAACTACAATATATTGTATAGCAAGTAAACATCAAGTTATAGAAATTACATACAATTTATTTTAGCCAAACAACTGTTAATACTGACCAAACAAATAAACAACAACAAAACCACTGTCCTGCAGACTAAATACAGTGGATGTAGTTCATTTTCTATGTAAAATGTGGCTTATAATGGGTTTATGTATCTGGTTCATTTCAAAAAAGTACAATTCTGCGATTTTTCCAGGGTGCAGACCGCAATCGCGGAGCACCATGGTGATTTAGAACGCCAACTGAATTTATGAGAAATCTACAGATGCAAATAGACTAAAGGTGTAGTAAAATAAAGACCTATATGTGTATTTTGGACTTTTTTTCACCACAAGTCTGAAAGAAGACATGTTATTGAAGACAAACAGCCCCAAATCTCAAAATTGACCAGTAAAAAAAAAACTGTTTTTGCATGTGTCTCACCCATAGACTGTAAAAAAAGTCTCAAGTGTGAAGCATTAGATAAACATCATACGATTTGTTTCGTCACCTCACTTAAGTGAAAAAAGTCGCTAATCGACTGCATGATTCAATAATGACTTTATTAGAATTGCAATTATAATTTTTTAAACCATTGCTTTAAATTGCGTTGTTGCCTATATCGGCGCGTTCGGCCGAAAAATAAGTAAATCGTAACGCAGTAAACCCCTTTTACATTCAGCATCAGAGGAGCATAGTAAATATAATGATTAGCATCTTGGTCTGCTCTAGGAGATAACATCGTCATCGAACCTGGTCTGTCTTACACCGAAAGACGTTGACGTTAGTACCAAACACTTGTTGCACTGCAACAACTCGCTAAAAACATAAGCTATTGTTATAACGTAAGCATTGCGATGCAATCATGAGTAATTTACTAAACTGAAAGATTATGATTTGAATTTGTGAGTGACAGACAAGTAGAAGGGTGGGGGCACACTGGGGGCCAATCAGTTTTCAGGAGGGGCCAGTGCCCCCATGGCCCCTCCCCTGGCTACACCACTGCAGAGGAGGGATCTGGCCAGTCTTAAAGTACAGGTTGAGCTTTGAATTAGCAAAAATCTGTGCATCGTGTACACTCCCGGGCCACTTTATCACAACATCCATAAATCTGTACTTATAATCACAGACCGCCTGTACATTGAGAGAATGTTTGCCTTTCCTGTTGATGTAGTCCATCGAGTAGGCAGACGGCTGCTTGATTTCTATGTGTGTGTCGTCGACCGCTCCCAAACACTGTGGCATGCCATGAGCACGATGGAAACGCAAAACCAGATCCTCGGCCTCGGACTCCGTAAAAGGCAACTTGAAGTACTTTGGACCCAGGTGTACAGCGATCGCTTTGCACGTTTGCCTGACAACAACAGACACAGCCTGTCGCGACACGCCGAAGGCGTTAGCAGTCTTCCTTAGCCGTCCCTCGTCGCTCAAATAATACAGAGTTAACGCAACCATTTTGAGTGTAGTAATTGGTGCCCTCATGTTTGTTGTTTGCCCTTCAATATACGGATTGAGTTACTCGCTCAGGGCGACGAGAGATGCTTTGGACATGCGGAAATTCTCCCTCCATTCATCTTCCACAACAACGCCATTGACAAAGTTGCCCCACCAACTGCTAGTTCTACCTGGTCTTGTCCAAAATTTTCTCCTGGTTGCTCTCCTGATTGTCTTCCGCAGTGGATCTAAGAGCATGTGGCGTATGGTGTTGTCCATTATCGCTTGTTGCTCACCACAATTGCATAGAAGCAATAGATCTTGCTGTAAGCCTCTGGCTTGCTTAGTTGGGGACACTTCATCTACAGCGATATCGTTGACTTGATTGCAAATAAATGGACAGACACTATTTAACTGAACAGAGATGACATAACTGAATCCAATGATGAACTGCCTTTAACTATCATCTTTGCATTATTGACACTGTTTTCCTAATGAATGTTGTTCAGTTGCTTTGACGCAATGTATTTTGTTTAAAGCGCTATATAAATAAAGGTGACATTGACATTGACATTGACATAAAGCTAGTAGGCTTAGTAGCTTCTGCAGCACGAAACACAATCATGTAGTCCGCTATTATTGTTGTTGCTGTTACGTGTGACGCAGCCGACACGTGATGTGATGACATCATCGTTTCACAAAATATACGGATTGGCTGTACACACAAAACCCCAAGGGTGTCGTTTTCAGATTTATCCACTTTAGGACCCGGTTTCAAAAAATATCGGTTTCAGTCTCCCAAAACGCCGGATCCGTGTGGACGAAACTAAATTATCTCCATTATATCACCTTTCAATTTATTGAGGAAAATAGCGACCCCTGCAGAATGGTTTGTTCCATGACAAAAAAAAAGCTGAAATCACCCCACTGAGACTTCCAAAACTTTGCGTCTCGTTGCGTTTCTTGAAACAAAATATTTGGAGCCTCCCTTTGTTTAACAAAAAGAAAAAGTGCCTTCCTTTTATCGATATCCCTTAGTCCTCTAACATCAAGAGAAGTAATCTAATCTAATCTCCCAAAATTAAAAACTGTCATCCAACAGAAAGAACAATGAGGGGGGGGGGAAAGTGCAAGGAATCCACCACCTCCGGAAGCTTTCCAGCTATTTTCGGAGAGATCTTGCGAAGGATGTTGATCACCAGATCCCGAATGTTTTCCTGTTGATCTTCCTCCTTCATCCCCTGCAGTCTCAACCCCCATCTTCGTCGATAGCAATTCACCTCCAGCAGTTGAAGTTTGAGTTGTTTGTTTTCCTCTCTCAGATCTAGGGTCTTCTTTTCCAGTGCAATCTTTAAGTAGTTTTTCAACAGTTTCATTCATAAAAGCCATGGCATGATCAGCGTTTCTCACCGTTGTCTCCATAGAAGTAACTTTTTCGAAAATAACTTTTTCACATTTTGCGGAGAGAGACTGAATAGTGACCATAACCTTATTAAAGTCAGAGTCAGGAGATGTAATCTTTCCTTTTTTTACAGCTGGGCTTTTAGCTGGAGTGCAGGGTAGAGGAGTTGCTAAGGCTTTCTCTGATTCCACGGACTCAGAAGAAACATTGGATAAATCTCTCAGCATTGCATCATCGGGACATGAAGCGAAGAGTTGGGATGGAGCAATATTTTAATTTTTCTCCATGCTTGTTTCAAATTGATGTTTCGCTTTGCGTTTGCCCATATGACCGAATTTTCAAACAAAGCCAATGTTAATCCCTAATATCATTAGCAAAATAAGAAGAGAAAGGTAGTTTTCCTCACTTTTTGCATGTAAATCACGATGATGTCCGAGAATTAAGAGCGCAGCATGTTTGCTTGGAATGGCGCCATCTTGGCCTCCTACTGCCTATGATATATTTGAAGTTCTTGCGCTTGTTATTACGTCATAGGTCACATGATAACGTAAACATGGCGAATCGCAATTATACTCAACAAGATTTGGGTGTAGTAGAGTACGTAATCTTTTAACGCTCTTTAACGCTCTTTAACGCTATTATTGATAGAACGGTGGACCACTTTACCTTCGGTCTTGTCTGTCCCCTCACCTCAAAATCTACCTCATCAAAAACAGTAGCGTTAGCTAATAATTTTCCACCGGAGCTTTAGCTAGCAGGCTAACGTTGCATTCTCTCCTGCTGTGTTCAATGACTCAATTCATAAGCTATGTCAACAGAGCACCTGGGTAACTTAACTTAGATATACCAGAAAATATTAAAATTATTGAAACCAACTGAATCGCAGTTCACTGAATCTTGCACTCCCTTCTGGCACGCGCACCTTTTCGCAGTTCACTGAATATGAATATATACAGGAATATTGTGAATACACAATTCAGCATGGCATGGAGGTGATCAGTTTGTGGCACTGCTGAGGTGGTATGGAAGCCCAGGTTTCTTTGACAGTGGCCTTCAGCTCATCTGCATTGTTTGGTCTCTTGTTTCTTATCTTCCTCTTGACAAAAGCTTATAGATTCCCTATTGGGTTCAGGTCTGTTGAGTTTGTTGGCCAGTCAAGCACACCAACAATATGGCCATTTAACCAAGTTTTGATGCTTCTGGCAGTGTGGGTAGGTGCCAAATCCTGCTGGAAAATGAAATCAGCATCTTTAAAAAGCTGGTAAGCAGAGGGAAGCATGAAGTGCTCGAAGATTTCTTGGTAAACGAGTGCAGTGACTTGCCAATGGACCAACACTGGCAGATGACATTGCACCCCAAATCATCACAGACTGTGGAACCTTAACACTGGACTTCAAGCAACTTGGGCTATGAGCTTCTTCACCCTTCCTCCAGACTCTGGGACCTTGGTTTCCAAATGAAATACAAAACTTGCTATCATCTGAAAAAAGTATTTTGGACCAATGGCAACAGTCCATTTCTTCTTCTCCTTAGCCCAGGTAAGACGCCTCTGACGTTGTCCATGGTACAGTGGTTTAACAAGAGGAATACGACAATTGTAGCCAAATTTATAGACACTTCTGTGTGTGGTGGCTCTTGATGCCTTGACCCCAGCCTCAGTGCATTCCGTGTGACGTTCTCTAAAATTTTTGAATCCAGTTTGCTTGACAATCCTCATAAGGCTGCACTGTTGCAGTTCTCATGGTTGGTTGTGCATCTATTTCTTCCATACTTTTTCCTTCTACTCAACTTTCTGTTAACATGCTTGGATACAGGACTGAACAACCAGCTTATTGGCAATGAATGTTTGTGACTTATACTCCTTGTTAAGGGTGTCGATTGTCAGAGACCATTTTGGAGGCTCAGGAAACCTTTGCAGGTGTTTTGACTTGATTAGCTGATTGGCATTTCATCATATTCTAATTTGTTGAGATCGAGAATTGGTGGGTTTTTGTTAAATGTGATCCAAAATCATCACAATTAAGAGGGCTTTTACACTGGGTTCGTTTGCTGCGGTCCGAGCCCGAGCGCGATTGTTCCCGGCGCCACCCAACCAGCACCCAACCAGCACCCAACCAGCAGTTGGTCTGCTTTCACACTCAATAGTTGTATCGAACCCAGGTGCCTTTGCAGTCACCTTATGTCATCGCAAACACACACAGAAAATGCATGGAGAACACAACGCGATTGAGCATAGTTGTAATTTTTTTTTTTTTTGGTGCTATTATGCACAGTATAATAATTCATTTTAATTATTTTAATTATTTAATTTTAATTAATTTAATTTGGACTTTTAGGAGTGTGTGGAATCAACCTCGGCTCTCTCGTGTGTTGAGGAAACAATGATATCGACAGTGTTACGCATGCGTGGGATACTTTACTTCCTGAACAAGTGAGCACCTGAGTCAGTGTTGCTTGCACATTCACACGAACCGCAACTCGGGAGCAACCGAACTCAGACCACCTTCTCCAGGTAGTCTCGGGTTCGGTACCCCAGTGCACACCAGGGTCCGATGACAGCGTTCACATTAGCAATTTTTCATGCAAACCATGCTCCGTTCCGCACTAAACTGCCAGTGTGAAAGCCACCTAAAAGAACCAAAGACTTGGACTACTTCAGTGTTTGCGCAATTAATTTACTTAATACATGAGTTTCACAATTTGAGTTGAATTACTGAAATAAATGAACTTTTGCGAAAATAAAAGTCTTCTTATAGGGAGCTGCTTATATGGATTTTCCAGACAGTAGAGTATTGAGTAAGAAAGGAATGCACGTGCAGTGAGGAAATAAGATAACTGTCTGTCCGTCTATAAACACTAGCATGTGCTTTTATTATTATTATTATTATCATTATTATTTTACATATTGCTCTTCCAACGACTTAAAAGCTTTAGTTTTGGTGGCTGTTTTCCCACAATGCCGCAGGACCGGAAGCAGCGCTGTGTGTGTGTGTGTGTGTGGAGCACAGTCTATGGTATAGAGTCGCTGCTAGCTGTCCAGCTGCACACTTACATCTAACAACTATACTCCTGCCAGGTAGCTATTCATTCTAAAACTTTGAATTTTGCACTATGATATTTTTTTAGTAGCGTTTTAGTAGCGTTAGTCTCGCTGTAAAGCAAATTTTGTCTGTTTATGAGTTTGGCGACAGCAGAGAAACAGATGCTAACATTTAAAGCTAATATCAATCCCATCCAACAAAGTTATGGTTAATTTTATTTTATATCACATGACCGGCTTGTATTATGAACAGTTTTTGTGTTTAATCAAATAATTTAATTACCGTTTATATTATAAATTCATTGTAAGATACTTAGGTATTGTTAGCCAGTTGTGAATAGTAACCTTAAGTGAGTTAATATTCATTAACGTTTAGTTAATATTTGTGGCTGGAAGCATTGTGCACGTTAATTTTTAATTAATATTGAGCAATGTTTCGTTAATATTCACCTGGTTTTGTCGTATTTCCACTATGAATGTGAATTAAATAGGGTTTTCCCTAAAATTGGCTCAAATTGAAGATTCGATTTGCTTGGGGTAGTCATTTGGTGGAGTTTGCAAACATTGTCTATTCACCAGTCGTTCGTTAAAATATGTTCTTTATAATATGCTTACAAGAGTTAAAGCAGAATAAAAGCCATGGTCGTTGAGTCACACCTCATTAACCTAATTGCTCTTCCTGGCAGAGCTTATTCTGCCTGTTAGAGCTTCAGGATCATTGGGATACTTGATCAGGTCCCCAGCCTTCATCATCATGCCAGCCGCACTTGCAGATACCAGTCAGATTATCTGTGAGGTCTGGGCCAGCAATGTGGATGAGGAGATGAGGAAGATCCGACAGATCATTCAAAATTACAACTACATTGCCATGGTGTGTGCACATCTGATGTTCCATTATGGTCTGCTATGGTCTAATAACATAAATGTCCTATAATAATTTAAAAAATATTTAAACCGTATTTAATGGGTCAAATAGATAATTTTTGTTAATCTACACTGCCGGTCAAAAGTTTAGAATAATTATTCTTATATCAGTAGCTGCGTTTACATGGACCCTTCTAATCCGATTGTATAAGGACTAGAAGCACAATCAGAATAAAAATATCGGATAGAATTGGCTTGATGCGACTAAAATTTCGATCGGATTGTAAGGGGTGGTTTATCCCTTTTGTAATCCGAGCGAGAGGGCATGTAAACACTTGATCGGATTGAAAACCGAAACAGGAAAGTACTGCGCATGCGCAGTGACGTAGAAATAGTGTAATGACACTAAGCAAAAAGTGTCCATGTAAATGCACCTAGTGTTTCCCACAGCCTTACATTCTATTCGTGGCGGCACTCCCCCACCCCCATATATACATATATTTGCAAGTTCATTTTCTGCCAGCAGGAGGCGTTTTAAGAGCGGACGAGTTAGAGGTTTCTCTGGTAATGGCTGCAAAGCAGCACTGAGCTCACAAACATTGCTGTATCAGGCATTACATGGAAGATTAAATGAAAATGACAACGAAAATTTTCTAAATACTGTCGGTTTCCTTCTGAAATACAGTGATATAAAAACACCCACACCGGTTTTTGATTTTGAAATGTGCAGTGCTCATGTTTATTCAATGAAGTTAAAGCCTTTCGGAAAAATCAATTTGTGGCGGTCAGTTTTGATATTGTGGCGGTGTGCCACAAATAAATCTGTGTGTGTGTGTATATATATATATATATATGTATGTATGTATGTATGTGTTTATATATATATATATATATATATATATATATATATATATATGTATGTATGTGTTTATATATATATATGTATGTATGTGTTTATATATATGTGTGTGTGTATATATATGTGTGCGTGTATATATATATATATATGTGTGTGTGTGTGTGTGTATATATATATATGTGTGTGTGTATATATATGTGTATGTGTATGTTTTTTTTAATGAATGAAGATCGGAAGAGCATCTGTTAGAAATGTTATTTCTGACATTATAAATGCCTAAGATGTCAGTTTTGCAGAATAATATTATATATATATTTATTTATTAATTTTTTTTTACTTACTCCAGATCAGCATTGTTTTCTAATGGATCATGTGACACTGAAGTAATGGCTGCTGAATGTTTTTACCATCACAGAAATAAATTACTTTTAAAATCTATTAAAATAGAAAACAAGTATTTTAAAGTAATATTTCACAATATTATTGCTTTTACTCTATATTTGATTAAATCAATTCAACTTTGGTCAGCCTAAAGGCCTTTTTGAAGATATTAAAAAAGACCTGTATAAGCGATTTAACAAAAAATATATATACATTTTTTGTTTGTTTTTATATATATATATTATTTTAATATTTTTTTATTTATTTTATTATTACTATTACTACTACTTCATGTACTTATTAGTTTTCTGTATGTCAGTACACTGAGTTTCCCGGTGTGGTGGTTCGTCCCATTGGAGAGTTTCGTAGTACTGTTGACTATCAGTATCAGCTCCTAAGGTGCAATGTGGACCTTTTAAAAATCATACAACTGGGCCTGACATTTATGAATGAAGTTGGACATTACCCACCTGGAACCACAACATGGCAGTTCAACTTCAAGTTCAATTTGACGTAGGTGTCTAGAATTACTTGCTTATTCGAGTATTTTTAGATTTAACCTTAGCCAGTTGATACTAGTAGTAATGGTTGGAGTTGTTTGACCCTGTGTTTTGCAGTGAGGATATGTACTCCCAAGACTCTATAGATCTCCTCCAGAACTCTGGGCTGCAGTTTAAAAAGCATAAGGAGGAGGGCATCTACACACTTTACTTCGCAGAGCTCCTGATGACATCAGGCCTTGTGCTTTGTGAAAATGTCAAGTGGCTCTCCTTTCACAGGTAACTTTTTATTTTATTTTTATCAATGAATCATTGCTGGGTCAATGACTAGATAACATAATAAAGATAACCTGATTATGAAATTAAAAAGAAAATGTAGTTCTTATTTGACCGTTATTATTTGTAAATAAAAATCCCTTATTGCTTTTCACTATTGAAAAAAACTTGTCGTTCGGATCCGTCAATCAGAATGAATTCATTCCGATGGAAGCAAAAAGTGTCCATGTAAATGCACCTAGTGTTTCCCACAGCCTTACATTCTATTTTATGGCGGCACTCCCCCACCCCCATATATACATATATTTGCAAATTCATTTTCTGCCAGCAGGAGGCGTTTTAAGAGCGGACGAGTTAGAGGTTTCTCCGGTAATGGCTGCAAAGAAGCATGAGCTCACAAACGTTGCTGTATCAGGCATTACATGCAAGAAGAAATGAAAATGACAAAGTAAAAATTTTCTAAATACTGTTGGTTTTCTTCTGAAATACAGTGATATAAAAACACCCACACCGGTTTTTGATTTTGAAATGTGCAGTGCTCATGTTTATGAGTCCCATTGGAGAGTTTCGTAGTACTGTTGACTATCAGTATCAGCTCCTAAGGTGCAATGTGGACCTTTTAAAAATCATCCAACTGGGCCTGACGTTTGTGAATGAAGTTGGAATGAAGTGTATGAAATCGACACGTCATCGATCATTAAATGTTCAATGATCTCAGCCCTTTTAAAAAAATTATATTATTTTTTATTTTTTTTGCTGTAACAGACAAATATTTTTGTTGCCAAAATGTTGGTGCAAAACTGTCTGTGCAGTGAATTTGCTTGACCAACCTAAACCTGATGTGAAATCTGTTGTGGGGAAATACAAAATTGTGTTCCAAATGTATTGATTATACATGCCAAGTCTAAACAAATTTATTTGAAGGAAAATTGAAACTACCAAATATTTTGGTAGTTGCTTCAAAATGTAAATTGAAGATAATAAAATAAGACTTGTATTCCTAAAAAAATGAGTATGTTGCAATGGCACATCTAGTGTGTTCTACAGGTTTTTAATGCACTTTCTGTTCTGACTAGTGGGTATGATTTTGGTTACCTGGTGAAGCTTCTCACAGATTCCCGGTTGCCAGAAGAGGAACACGAGTTCTTCCAGATCTAAAACCTTTTCTTCCCAGCCATTTACGACGTCAAATATCTCATGAAGAGCTGCAAAAACCTCAAGGTATGATAAATACAGTAACTTGTTGTACAGATGTTTTATACTGTTATTGTTAAAAAAAGTGATTTTCACTGTGTTTAGGGTGGACTTCAGGAGGTGGCAGACCAACTGGAGCTAAAAAGGATCGGCAGGCAGCATCAGGCTGGCTCAGACTCACTACTCACCGGAATGGCTTTCTTCCGCATGAAAGAGGTTAATATTGACCAAATGAGAGATTTCTTTGAACCACCTGAATCAAAGCACAAATAATTCAATAGGTACAGTCTTAGAAATACCTTTTTCCCACTCAAAAATCCTCCATGATTCTCTGAAGTTTCAGACTGAGAAGTACTAAATGCTTGTGGGCTTGTATGTGAGTCTTTAAACAAGTTGTGCTGCTGGATCAGACTGGTCACTTTCCTCTGAATCTCTGCTATGGCTCTCTGGGTGGCCTGAAGATTGGCGTGAGGTTCAGAGAGAAGAACAGTCCAGAAGCCCTCAGAGAAAATGACATCAGATTGAGCTTCTCTGTTACAGTTTGCTTCAACTTCACTGTGGTTCTTCTCTGTTAAACGGTGACCATTGCTGATGGTGTTATTGGTAAAAGCTGATGTTACAGCTCTGTAGTTCCACCATTTCTTATTCATTAGCTGATAACAGACTAAAGCCTCCACACTCTGAGAAACTACCAAACTTGTTTCATCAGTTGAGTCTAGTTTCTGTTTGTAGAATATCACAGACTCCAAACATGCATTAAAAATTACAAAAAGGTTTTGCACTTGGAGTGGGCAATATGACCAAAATCTTCTATCACCATAGGAGAAATATTATTTCATGATAACAATGTAGATCACCAATAAAACCAATAAAAATTTTGATACCAATAAAATTTCATAATTTCAATGTCACAAAAAACATACTAGCCTAACAAAAGTGTAAAAAAAAAAGGTCACACTGAAGACAAGTAAACAGTCAGTGATAAAAACTACAACAGAACAAAGGCGAGCACTAGAAATAAAAAAATACTACTTAAACTGTGCGTTATGCTGCAGTATGCACTGTATAAATGTGCCCATCCCTGATTTGAATAGTTCATTTTAAAGCTATTTTGGAGTGAATTAATTTTGTTGTACAGTGTGGATTTGGTGTATCTCAAAACACCATCATAATGACGTCTCTAACCTTGTTGTTACAAGCAGCTGCCTAATCTCTGCCATTATGTCACCTTTATTTATATAGCGCTTTAAACAAAATACATTGCGTCAAAGCAACTGAACAACATTCATTAGGAAAACAGTGTCAATAATGCAAAAATGATAGTTAAAGGCAGTTCATCATTGGATTCAGTTATGTCATCTCTGTTCAGTTAAATAGTGTCTGTGCATTTATTTGCAATCAAGTCAACGATATCGCTGTAGATGAAGTGTCCCCAACTAAGCAAGCCAGAGGCGACAGTGGCAAGGAACCGAAACTCCATCGGTGACAGAATGGAGAAAAAAACCTTGGGAGAAACCAGGCTCAGTTGGGGGGCCAGTTCTCCTCTGACCAGACGAAACCAGTAGTTCAATTCCAGACTGCAGCAAAGTCAGATTGTGCAGAAGAATCATCTGTTTCCTGTGGTCTTGTCCTGGTGCTCCTCTGAAACAAGGTCTTTACAGGGGATCTGTATCTGGGGCTCTAGTTGTCCTGGTCTCCGCTGTCTTTCAGGGATGTAGAGGTCCTTTCTAGGTGCTGATCCACCATCTGGTCTGGATACGTACTGGATCCGGGTGACTGCAGTGACCCTCTGATCTGGATACAGACTGGATCTGGTGGCCACGGTGACCTCGGAACAAGAGAGAAACAGACAAATATTAGCGTAGATGCCATTCTTCTAATGATGTAGCAAGTACATAGGTTGTTATGGGAAGTGTTTCCGGTTCCGGTTTACCTAATTAATGCAGCCTAAAAATCCTTTAACGGATTTGGATAATAAAAGCATATTAGTATGTTATGTGTATGCCAGGTTAAAGAGATGGGTCTTTAATCTAGATTTAAACTGCAAGAGTGTGTCTGCCTCCCGAACAATGTTAGGTAGGTTATTCCAGAGTTTGGGCGCCAAATAGGAAAAGGATCTGCCGCCTGCAGTTGATTTTGATATTCTAGGTATTATCAAATTGCCTGAGTTTTGAGAATGTAGCGGACGTAGAGGATTATAATGTAAAAGGAGCTCATTCAAATACTGAGGTGCTAAACCATTCAGGGCTTTATAAGTAATAAGCAATATTTTAAAATCTATGCGATGCTTGATAGGGAGCCAGTGCAGTGTTGACAGGACCGGGCAAATATGGTCATACTTCCTGGTTCTAGTAAGAACTCTTGCTGCTGCATTTTGGACTAGCTGTAGTTTGTTTACTAAGCGTGCAGAACAACCACCCAATAAAGCATTACAATAATCTAACCTTGAGGTCATAAATGCATGGATTAACATTTCTGCATTTGACATTGAGAGCATAGGCCGTAATTTAGATATATTTTTGAGATGGAAAAATGCAGTTTTACAAATGCTAGAAACGTGGCTTTCTAAGGAAAGATTGCGATCAAGTAGCACACCTAGGTTCCTAACTGATGACAAAGAATTGACAGAGCAACCATCAAGTCTTAGACAGTGTTCTAGGTTATTACAAGCAGAGTTTTTAGGTCCTATAATTAACACCTCTGTTTTTTCAGAATTTAGCAGTAAGAAATTACTCGTCATCCAGTTTTTTATATATCGACTATGCAATCCATTAGTTTTTCAAATTGGTGTGTTTCACCGGGCTGCGAAGAAATATAGAGCTGAGTATCATCAGCATAACAGTGAAAGCTAACACCATGTTTCCTGATGATATCTCCCAAGGGTAACATATAAAGCGTGAAGAGTAGCGGCCCTAGTACTGAGCCTTGAGGTACTCCATACTGCACTTGTGATCGATAGGATACATCTTCATTCACTGCTACGAACTGATGGCGGTCATATAAGTACGATTTAAACCATGCTAATGCACTTCCACTGATGCCAACAAAGTATTCAAGTCTATGCAAAAGAATGTTATGGTCAATTGTGTCAAACGCAGCACTAAGATCCAAATAAAACTAATAGAGAGATACACCCACGATCAGATGATAAGAGCAGATCATTTGTAACTCTAAGAAGAGCAGTCTCAGTACTATGATACGGTCTAAATCCTGACTGAAAATCCTCAAATATACCATTTTTCTCTAAGAAGGAATATAATTGTGTGGATACCACCTTTTCTAGTATCTTGGACAGAAAAGGGAGATTCGAGATTGGTCTATAATTAACTAGTTCTTTGGGGTCAAGTTGTGGTTTTTTGATGAGAGGCTTAATAACAGCCAGTTTGAAGGTTTTGGGGACATGTCCTAATGACAATGAGGAATTAATAATAGTCAGAAGAGGATCTATGACTTCTGGAAGCACCTCTTTCAGGAGCTTAGATGGTATAGGGTCTAACATACATGTTGTTGGTTTAGATGATTTAACAAGTTTATACAATTCTTCCTCTCCTATGGTAGAGAATGAGTGGAACTGTTCCTCAGGGGGTCTATAGTGCACTGTCTGATGTGATACTGTAGCTGACGGCTGAATGGTTGCAATTTTATCTCTAATAGTATCGATTTTAGAAGTAAAGTAGTTCATAAAGTCATTACTGCTGTGGTGTTGGGAAATGTCAACACTTGTTGAGGCTTTATTTTTCGTTAATTTAGCCACTGTATTGAATAAATACCTGGGGTTATGTTTGTTTTCTTCTAAAAGAGAAGAAAAGTAATCGGATCTAGCAGTTTTTAATGCTTTTCTGTAGGATATGTTACTTTCCCGCCAAGCAATACGAAATACCTCTAGTTTTGTTTTCCTCCAGCTGCGCTCCATTTTTCGGGCTGCTCTCTTTAGGGTGCGAGTATGCTCATTATACCATGGTGTCAAACTGTTTTCCTTAACCTTCCTTAAGCGTAAAGGAGCAACTTTATTTAAAGTGCTAGAAAAGAGAGAGTCCATAGTTTCTGTTACATCATCAAGTTGTTCTGAGGTTTTGGATATGCTAAGGAATTTGGATACATCAGGAAGATAACTTAAAAAGCAGTCTTTTGTGTTAGAAGTGATGGTTCTTCCATACTTGTAACAAGAAGTAGAATTTACAATTTTGGCTATATGAATTTTGCAAAGAACTAAATAATGATCTGAGATATCATCACTTGGCTGAATAATTTCAACACCATCAACATCAATTCCATGTGACAGTATTAAATCTAGAGTATGATTTCGACAATGAGTAGGTCCTGAAACGTGTTGTCTAACACCAATAGAGTTCAGAATGTCTATAAATGCTGATCCCAATGCATTGTTTTCATTATCAACATGGATATTAAAATCACCAACTATTAAAACTTTATCTGCAGCCAGAACTAACTCGGATGTAAAATCACCAAACTCTTTAATAAAGTCTGTATGGTGCCCTGGTGGCCTGTATACAGTAGCCAGTACAAACATAACAGGGGATTTATCATTAACATTTGTTTCTTTGGATAATGTTATATGAAGTACCATTACTTCAAACGAGTTATACTTGTAGCCTGCCCTCTGAGAAATCCTGAAAAAGTTGTTATAAATTGAAGCAACACCTCCACCTTTGCCTTTTAGACGTGGCTCATGTTTATAACAGTAATCTTGGGGGGTGGACTCATTTAAAATAATGTAATCATCAGGTTTTAGCCAGGTTTCTGTCAAACAGAGTACATCTATATTATGATCAGTGATCATATTATTTACAAAAAGTGTTTTCGTAGAAAGGGATCTGATATTCAATAAGCCAAGCTTTATCATTTGTTTATCCATATTGCTTCTGTTTTTTATTTGTTGAACCTCAATTAAATTGTTAATCTTAACTTGGTTTGGACGTTTTTTGTATTTTCTAGTTCGGGGAACAGACACAGTCTCTATAGTGTGATATCTAGGTGAAAAAGTCTCTATGTGCTGAGAATTAACTGACCTCTGTGACGGGAGGCAGCTAGCAGACGGTCGGTTTAGCCAGTCTGTCTGCTTCCTGACCTGGGCCCCAGTTAGTCAAGTATAAACACTAAGACTATTTGCCATATTTCTAGAGAGAAGAGTGGCGCCACCCCAGGAGGGATGAAGACCATCTCTTTTAAACAGGTCAGGTCTGCCCCAAAAGCTCGTCCAATTGTCTATGAAACCTATGTTATTCTGTGGGCACCACTTAGACATCCAGCCATTGAGTGATGACAATCTGCTATGCATCTCATCACCACGGTAAGCAGGGAGGGGACCAGAGCATATTACAGTGTCTGACATCGTGCTTGCAAGTTCACACACCTCTTTAATGTTATTTTTAGTGATCTCCGACTGGCGAAGTCGAACATCATTAGCGCCGGCATGAATAACAATTTTACTGTATTTACGTTTAACATTAGCCAGCACTTTTAAATTTGCCAAGATGTCAGGCGCTCTGGCTCCCGGTAAACATTTGACTATGGTGGCTGGTGTCTCTATATTCACGTTCCGTACAATAGAATCACCAATAACTAGAGCACTTTCATCAGGTTTCTCAGTGGGTGCATCACTGAGTGGGGAGAACCTGTTTAATGTTTTGATCGGAACAGAAGAGCGGTGTTTTGACCCACGACTACGCTGCCTCACCGTCACCTAGTTGCCCTGCTGCTGGGGCTCTGTTTCCGGAACCGAACAATGTACAGGAATCCCTGAGCTAGACGCATCCAAAGCCGTATCTAGAGCCCTAACATTTTTACTGTCCTCAATTAAAGTTTGGATGCGTGTCTCTAATTCTGAAATCTTCTCTGTCAGCCTAACTATTTCCCTGCATTTATCACATGTGAATCCCTCATCAGCGACAGAGATAGATAAACTGTACATGTGGCAAGAGGTGCAAGAAACAATGATAGGAGAAGCCATTACTCACCGTGCTTGATGAAAATTCTTACTGCGGTTGTTTGATGAACTTGTGAAAAACTGGAGCGAGGGAGAGGAGAAAAAAACAAAAAAAAAACAGCGATAGGTTCGAATGAAAACGCTAATGACAAGCTAACGAGTGCTAACGCTTTGCAGGTGTACTGCACTCACGGAAATAAAATAAAAGTGAACGATCAAAGTTAATCTGATAAGATTGATCGATAATATCAGAAATATGGTGTGAATTAAGTTATATTTTACCACTTTAAAAAACAGAGAGTGATAGTAAGATAAAGATTCTAGAGAAAAAAATAAAATAAAAACAGCTTCACGGAGCTACAATTTGCTACAGAAGGCCAACAGGAAGTAGAGAAAACACTGTCCAACAGCGACTGCAGGGTGAGTGACTGTGATTAGTGTGAAGTACCATTAGTGTGAAGTGTCCTGCCTCAGAGCTTGCAGTAGCTCCTCTAGAACAGATGGACAATCACACAGAAGCTGACTCAAAGCACACAGTGTCTGGTACAATGATATGTGAAATAAGAGCTGAGGAATAAAGGATATATGGAAGATTGGTGAATTTCATGATGATGACATCAAAGAGATATCTAATATTATTATTATTATTTTAAATCAGTATTTTCTCTGAAAAACCCATTCTGGTCAAAAATTATTTAGAGACAATGGTGAACACATAGACACAGCATTACTTATAGGAACCATGAAAATAAAGTGTTATACTGTATTCTTTTTTAAATTGTTTTACACAATGAACATTAAAACATTACAATAATGATATATTTATTTAAAATTATACAATAGTTATAAACAATATAAGGGGTTACTAATTTTTTTTTTTTTTATAAAATATTGTAAAGATGTTGCTCGGTCCAATTGTATTAATATTATAATCAACATTTGTGTGTGTAATTCATTAAATAGAATCTTATGTTATATCATTAAAAATATTTTAATATACAGATGTTGCTCAGTTCAGTATTAACCATTTTTGTCTAATTCATTAAATAAAAGATTTTAAAATATTTGTTAATTTTATTATTCTGCACGGTATCACTCCAAACTCGCTCTGCCACACTCTGGTGTGTGAAGAAGCCAGACTCCAGGTGAACACATCTGCATCTGCCAGTCTTTGAGTGAGGATCTCATTAACACTGAACACCAGCCTGTGACCCTGTGAAGAGCAGGAGAGAAAGATGCTTTATAATATTTATTTGCTAATATAAAAACTTTTTAGTAGCAACAAATATGGCAACAAATATTATAATTAACACTTTTTTTCATTGCATCACACAAAACAGACTAATGTCAAGAGCAGAACCTACTTAAGGAAAACACTTCAAAATGTATTTTTCTTCACTTATGAAACCTGCATAAATGAAAATAATATTCATGTCAGTGTCAATTTAGCATACTAATTTATTGAATATACATGTATATCTACAAACCCGATTTCAAAAAAGCTGGGACACTGTACAAATTGTGAATAAAAACAGAATGCAATGATGTGGAAGTTTAAAATTTCAGTATTTTATTCAGAATACAACATAGATGACATATTAAATGTTTAAACTGAGAAAATGTATAATTTTAAGGGGAAATAAGTAGGGGACCGTTCGGTATTTATGGAAGGGGCCACCGGAGGAAAATAGGGGAGGGTCATGTCTTTTTATTCTTTGTTTGGGGGAGGGTCATCCAACTTTTTTTTTTGTCTAGGGGGAGGGTCACCCAACTTTTGTGAAAACAGCAACATCTCAAAGTGGCTTGTTTGGTGCATATTATTTTTTTCACATGTAGCTCCATGTAGCTCTCGTGGTCTCGGCCCCCCATCGCTATCAGATGCGTCTGACCCAACAAAAATCCAGCGCTGTTGGACAGTGCGCACGCACTTCAGAGCTCAGAAAAAGTGCATCATGTCAGAACAGAATGCCAACGAAATGTTTACCTGTCGTGCTTTTTTTAAAGCACGACAAATAATGAACTTTTATGATTGCGAATAAGTGCAGTGTCCCGTGAGTGTAACTCTACCGCTGCATTAACATGTGATGTGAATGTACGTCGAGTTTTACAGTATTGGGACCGAGGCGCCAGAACTGCAGCTGATAGAATGTGCGCTGTTGCACGATACTATCATATTTTAGTTTCCAATCGTATTTTGTTTTCACAATAATGTTAGTGAGTAAATCTACTGAAATTACCACCATAAACAGTGGAGTGTGATGTGTAAGATGTAGGGCTACCACATCTTTAAATTACTATATTAGTATTATTTGAAGTTAACATAATAAAATACGTGGACCTACCAAAAAAAGTTAAGGATAAATTCGTTACAATTGGGCAATTCCAGCGTTATGGACGTCAGGATGTGACATTTGCAGTCAAAACTTGAAATATAAATTCTCCGAAAATTGAATTTAATACCAATATATTGAAATGTCTGTTTATATCATACTCCCTTAATAAAGGAGTCAAGACATTAGAAAAATACCAGTCTACACATGTTTTATATTTAATATGAGTGAAATACACATGTGATGTGATGTGACAAAAAAAAATCTTTAGCTTTTAGGTGGCAAAATATTTTTTAGTAATTCTATGAATTACACTGCGCAAACCAAAAGTAGGGAAAGAAGGGTCGGCCTCCGCAGAACATAAAATATTATTTTTATTTAATTTTTCGTGTTCCCATTTATGAGGGAAAAAAACATTGTTATGGACGTGACAGTTCTCCATTAAGGACATGACCGTTCTGAGAGCGACTTTGAAACTTTCACAGAGACCTCAAACAGAAGCACAAAGCCTTTCTTTAAAGTGAATTTCATTTTTTTATTAATTGTATCTTAATTTTAATCAATGTTTCATCAATCAATTGCCTGGATTTAATAAATAAGAAGTAAATATAGAAAATAGATAATCATGACACAGAGGCACCGGCGAGTGAACTGGACTCTCGTCTCATGAACCGAAACTCAGCGTAAGGTAGGCTACTTGCCTCACAGACCTGAGAAATATATAGAAAAGCTTGAAATGTCTACTTTTAAACAGAACAATTCAAAACGAAAGAAAACAGACTGCTCTCTACTTATGTAGGCTACACCGTATGAAATGTGCATTTCTTTCTGGCGCGTTCACTACTGCGAAGATTGCGAGTCAGCATCGACAGCGGTCGACACAGAAAACACCTGTTTATTAATAAACAATTAAAATGTCTCCTTGCTATATTTGATTCATAATCATTACTTTTGACGGTTCTTTGTGACAGCTTTTAGATGCTTTCACACCGCATCAGCAAAACAAGATTTTTTTCAAATCTAAAATCAAAATCGTAATACGAACCGAATCGTAGGTTTGGTCTATCGTTACAGCCCTAGTAAGATGAGAAAGCAGGAGTTTATAGTTGTAAAAAAAAACAATGGCTATCTGTGTCACGTACGGTGATACAAGAAACAAGGGAGAGATCCAAATGCAGGTACGAGGTTTATTGAGGGGCAATCCAAAAGGGGTAAACAGTCCAGGCAGGGTCAAAACCAGAATATCCAATAACATAACAAGAACATACAGACAGAGCAGACTCAGGGAAGTATCACACAAACGACAAGGACTCCGTGACAAAGACTCAGACAGACCGGGTATAAATACACAGAAGGATAATGGGAAACAGGAGACAGGTGGGGAACAATCAATTACTCAACAGAAGGAAGGTGACCAAATAAGGGAACAGGAAGGGGTAAGGTGACAGACACCGTGAGAAAGGAGGACACCTAGTGGACACCCAGGGAACACAACCCAGACACTGTGACAGAACCCCCCCTCTACGGAGCGGCTTCCAGACGCTCCACGATAGACAAAACAGAAACCAGGAGGGAGGTGGACAGGCGGAGGCTCAGGGGGAGGGACAGAAAAGAAAAACAAGGGGAACAGGCACCAGAATGTAACACAAAACAGGGAGACCAGGAGGGAGGAGGACGGGAGGAGGTTCAGGGGGAGGGACGGAGGGCCAGACTAACAGAAAGGAACAGGGACAGAAATTAACACAAAAACAAAAGAAAAAAAAAAAAAAACATGAAGCCCCCCAGGGCGGAGCAGAAGACCACCACACCCTTGTGGTCAACGCCAGAGTCCTCCAGGGCGGAGCGGAAGACCACCACAACTGGGTAGTCAGGGCAAGCGCCCCCCAGGGCAGAGCAGAAGACCACCATGTCCGCGTGGTCAGAGTGGAAGCCCCCCAGGGCGGAGCAGAGGACCACCACGAGCCACCAGAGGACCACCAGAGGACCACCACGTCCTTGTGGTCGACGCCAGAGTCCCCCAGGGCGGAGCAGATGACCACCACGTCCTCGTGGTCGACGTCGGGGTCCCCCAGGGCGGAGCAGATGACCACCACGCCCCTGTGGTCGATGACGGAGTCCAACAGGGCGGAGCAGAAGGCCACCCAGTGACTTGACCTGACTCAGAAAGGTCCATGATGACTAGCCTTGTCTCTGGAAAGTCCATGGTACCTAGCCCTGGCTCTGGAAGGTCATCGGTGACTGGCCCTGACTCTGGATGGTCATCGGTGACTGGCTCTGACTCTGGAAGGTCAGCGGTGACTGGCCCTGACGCTGGAAGGTCAGCGGTGACTGGCCCTGACGCTGGAGGGTCATCGGTGACTGGCCCTGACGCTGGAGGGTCATCGGTGACTGGCCCTGACGCTGGAGGGTCATCGGTGACTGGCCCTGACGGTGGAGGGTCATCGGTGACTGGCCCTGACTCTGGAGGGTCATCGGTGACTGGCCCTGACTCTGGAGGGTCATTGTCAATGTCAATGTCACCTTTATTTATATAGCGCTTTAAACAAAATACATTGCGTCAAAGCAACTGAACAACATTCATTAGGAAAACAGTGTCAATAATGCAAAAATGATAGTTAAAGGCAGTTCATCATTGGATTCAGTTATGTCATCTCTGTTCAGTTAAATAGTGTCTGTGCATTTATTTGCAATCAAGTCAACGATATCGCTGTAGATGAAGTGACCCCAACTAAGCAAGCCAGAGGCGACAGCGGCAAGGAACCGAAACTCCATCGGTGACAGAATGGAGAAAAAAAAACCTTGGGAGAAACCAGGCTCAGTTGGGGGGCCAGATCTCCTCTGACCAGACGAAACCAGTAGTTCAATTCCAGACTGCAGCAAAGTCAGATTGTGCAGAAGAATCATCTGTTTCCTGTGGTCTTGTCCTGGTGCTCCTCTGAGACAAGGTCTTTACAGGGGATCTGTATCTGGGGCTCTAGTTGTCCTGGTCTCCGCTGTCTTTCAGGGATGTAGAGGTCCTTTCTAGGTGCTGATCCACCATCTGGTCTGGATACGTACTGGATCCGGGTGACTGCAGTGACCCTCTGATCTGGACACAGACTGGATCTGGTGGCCACGGTGACCTCGGAACAAGAGAGAAACAGACAAATATTAGCGTAGATGCCATTCTTCTAATGATGTAGCAAGTACATAGGTTGTTATGGGAAGTGTTTCCGGTTCCGGTTTACCTAATTAATGCAGCCTAAAAATCCTTTAACGGATTTGGATAATAAAAGCATATTAGTATGTTATGTGTATGCCAGGTTAAAGAGATGGGTCTTTAATCTAGATTTAAACTGCAAGAGTGTGTCTGCCTCCCGAACAATGTTAGGTAGGTTATTCCAGAGTTTGGGCGCCAAATAGGAAAAGGATCTGCCGCCTGCAGTTGATTTTGATATTCTAGGTATTATCAAATTGCCTGAGTTTTGAGAACGTAGCGGACGTAGAGGATTATAATGTAAAAGGAGCTCATTCAAATACTGAGGTGCTAAACCATTCAGGGCTTTATAAGTAATAAGCAATATTTTAAAATCTAGAGCCAGTGCAGTGTTGACAGGACCGGGCTAATATGGTCATACTTCCTGGTTCTAGTAAGAACTCTTGCTGCTGCATTTTGGACTAGCTGTAGTTTGTTTACTAAGCGTGCAGAACAACCACCCAATAAAGCATTACAATAATGGATTAACATTTCTGCATTTGACATTGAGAGCATTGGCCGTAATTTAGATATATTTTTGAGATGGAAAAATGCAGTTTTACAAATGCTAGAAACGTGGCTTTCTAAGGAAAGATTGCGATCAAGTAGCACACCTAGGTTCCTAACTGATGACGAAGAATTGACAGAGCAACCATCAAGTCTTAGACAGTGTTCTAGGTTATTACAAGCAGAGTTTTTAGGTCCTATAATTAACACCTCTGTTTTTTCAGAATTTAGCAGTAAGAAATTACTCGTCATCCAGTTTTTTATATCGACTATGCAATCCATTAGTTTTTCAAATTGGTGTGTTTCACCGGGCTGCGAAGAAATATAGAGCTGAGTATCATCAGCATAACAGTGAAAGCTAACACCATGTTTCCTGATGATATCTCCCAAGGGTAACATATAAAGCGTGAAGAGTAGCGGCCCTAGTACTGAGCCTTGAGGTACTCCATACTGCACTTGTGATCGATAGGATACATCTTCATTCACTGCTACGAACTGATGGCGGTCATATAAGTACGATTTAAACCATGCTAATGCACTTCCACTGATGCCAACAAAGTATTCAAGTCTATGCAAAAGAATGTTGTGGTCAAATGTGTCAAACGCAGCACTAAGATCCAATAAAACTAATAGAGAGATACACCCACGATCAGATGATAAGAGCAGATAATTTGTAACTCTAAGAAGAGCAGTCTCAGTACTATGATACGGTCTAAATCCTAACTGGAAATCCTCACATATACCATTTTTCTCTAAGAAGGAATATAATTGTGTGGATACCACCTTTTCTAGTATCTTGGACAGAAAAGGGAGATTCGAGATTGGTCTATAATTAACTAGTTCTTTGGGGTCAAGTTGTGGTTTTTTGATGAGAGGCTTAATAACAGCCAGTTTGAAGGTTTTGGGGACATGTCCTAATGACAATGAGGAATTAATAATAGTCAGAAGAGGATCTATGACTTCTGGAAGTACCTCTTTCAGGAGCTTAGATGGTATAGGGTCTAACATACATGTTGTTGGTTTAGATGATTTAACAAATTTATACAATTCTTCCACTCCTATGGTAGAGAATGAGTGGAACTGTTCCTCAGGGGGTCTATAGTGCACTGTCTGATGTGATACTGTAGCTGACGGCTGAATGGTTGCAATTTTATCTCTAATAGTATCGATTTTAGAAGTAAAGTAGTTCATAAAGTCATTACTGCTGTGGTGTTGGGAAATGTCAACAC
This sequence comes from Carassius carassius, assembly GCF_963082965.1. Taxonomy (NCBI): domain Eukaryota; kingdom Metazoa; phylum Chordata; class Actinopteri; order Cypriniformes; family Cyprinidae; genus Carassius; species Carassius carassius. Next base: position 19,832,148 of record NC_081801.1, on the reverse strand, counting down.
TTGTTGAGGCTTTATTTTTCGTTAATTTAGCCACTGGATTGAATAAATACCTGGGGTTATGTTTGTTTTCTTCTAAAAGAGAAGAAAAGTAATCGGATCTAGCAGTTTTTAATGCTTTTCTGTAGGATATGTTACTTTCCCGCCAAGCAATACGAAATACCTCTGGTTTTGTTTTCCTCCAGCTGCGCTCCATTTTTCGGGCTGCTCTCTTTAGGGTGCGAGTATGCTCATTATACCATGGTGTCAAACTGTTTTCCTTAACCTTCCTTAAGCGTAAAGGAGCAACTTTATTTAAAGTGCTAGAAAAGAGAGAGTCCATAGTTTCTGTTACATCATCAAGTTGTTCTGAGGTTTTGGATATGCTAAGGAATTTGGATACATCAGGAAGATAACTTAAAAAGCAGTCTTTTGTGTTAGAAGTGATGGTTCTTCCATACTTGTAACAAGAAGTAGAATTTACAATTTTGGCTATATGAATTTTGCAAAGAACTAAATAATGATCTGAGATATCATCACTTGGCTGAATGATTTCAACACCATCAACATCAATTCCATGTGACAGTATTAAATCTAGAGTATGATTTCGACAATGAGTAGGTCCTGAAACGTGTTGTCTAACACCAATAGAGTTCAGAATGTCTATAAATGCTGATCCCAATGCATCGTTTTCATTATCAACATGGATATTAAAATCACCAACTATTAAAACTTTATCTGCAGCCAGAACTAACTCGGATGTAAAATCACCAAACTCTTTAATAAAGTCTGTATGGTGCCCTGGTGGCCTGTATACAGTAGCCAGTACAAACATAACAGGGGATTTATCATTAACATTTGTTTCTTTGGATAATGTTATATGAAGTACCATTACTTCAAACGAGTTATACTTGTAGCCTGCCCTCTGAGAAATCCTGAAAACGTTGTTATAAATTGAAGCAACACCTCCACCTTTGCCTTTTAGACGTGGCTCATGTTTATAACAGTAATCTTGGGGGGGGGGACTCATTTAAAATAATGTAATCATCAGGTTTTAGCCAGGTTTCTGTCAAACAGAGTACATCTATATTATGATCAATGATCATATTATTTACAAAAAGTGTTTTCGTAGAAAGGGATCTGATATTCAATAAGCCAAGCTTTATCATTTGTTTATCCACATTGCTTCTGTTTTTTATTTGTTGAACCTCAATTAAATTGTTAATCTTAACTTGGTTTGGACGTTTTTTGTATTTTCTAGTTCGGGGAACAGACACAGTCTCTATAGTCTGTGACTGGCTCATTGGTGACTGGCCCTGACTCTGGAGGGTCATCGGTGACTGGCCCTGACTCTGGAGGGTCATCGGTGACTGGCCCTGACTCTAGAGGGTCATCGGTGACTAGCCCTGAATCTGGAGGGTCCACAAGCACCTGACTAGCCTCTGGAAGGTAAACCGGAACCTCACTCAACTCTGAAAATTCAACAATCACCTGACTCGACTCTGGAGGGTTCACTGGAACCTGACTCGACTCTGGAGAGTCCACTGGGACCTGACTCGACTCTGGAGAGTCCACTGGGACCTGACTCGACTCTGGAGAGTCCACTGGGACCTGACTCGACTCTGGAAGGTCAACAGGAACTAGCCCTGACTTTGGATGGTCGACCGTGACTAACCCTGACTCAGGAGGGTCCATGAACACCTGACTCGACTCTGGAGGGTCAACCGGGAACTGACTCAACTCTGGAAAGTCAATGGGCACCTGACTTGAATTTGGACTGCCTGTGGAGAAGTGAGATGCCTCGGCTTCGGGCACTGCCTCTGGAACGTCCTCGGGAACGGCCTCGGGTACCGCATCGGGAACAGCCTCGGGCACCGCATCGGGAACGGTCTCGGGCACCGCATCGGGGACGGCCTCGGGCACCGCATCGGGGACGGCCTCGGGCACCGCATCGGGAACGGCTTCGGGCACCGCCTCGGCCTCCAGAACGGCAACGGACACTGCCTCGGCATCGGGCACCTCCTCGGCCTCCGGAACGGCATCGGGCACCGCCTCGGCATCGGGCACCGCCTCGGCCTCCGGAACGGCATCGGTCACCGCCTCGGCCTCCGGAACGGCATGGGGCACCGCCTCGGCCTCCGGAACGGCATGGGGCACCGCCTCGGCCTCCGGAACGGCATCGGTCACCGCCTCGGCCTCCGGAACGGCATCGGTCACCGCCTCGGCCTCCGGAACGGCATCGGTCACCGCCTCGGCCTCCGGAACGGCATCGGTCACCGCCTTGGTCTCTGGAACAGCATCGGTCACCGCCTCGGTAACGGCGGCGGTCTGCTCGGGAACGTCCTCCTGGACGGCAGCGGCCCGCTCGGGAATGTCCTCCTGGACGGCAGCGGCCCGCTCGGGAATGTCCTCCGGGACGGGAACGTTCTCCTGCTCGGGAACGTCCTCTGGGCTTTGAGGAACGGTAGACGCCTGTCTCCTCCTCCTCCGCCCTCTATGCGGTCGAGTCGGTGGCACCTTGACGGAAGACTCAGGCGTTGAGTCAGCCATCTTGTCTGGCAACACAGGTGTAGATTCGGCCATCCTGTGCAATGGTGCTGGGCTGGCGGCCATCTTGTACTGTGGCGCTGGGCTGGCGGCCATCTTGTGCTGTGGCGCTGGGCTGGCGGCCATCTTGTGCTGTGGCGCTGGGCTGGCGGCCATCTTGTGCTGTGGCGCTGGGCTGGCGGCCATCTTGTGCTGTGGCGCTGGGCTGGCGGCCATCTTGTGCTGTGGCTCTAGCTCAGCAGCCATGACGTGAACCGTCTTGGGAACCTCTAAGATCCTGGATAGCATCTCGAAGTAATCGAGAAGGGTGTCGGCGGCCATCCTGGGCGTTGGTGCTGAGCTGGCAGCCATCTTGCACTGTGGGGTGAGGCTGGCTTCCATCTTGCCTCGTGGTGCGGGGTTGGTGATCATGCACCGCAGCGGCGCTGGGTTGGCGGCCATCTTGTGCTGAATCTCCTCTCGCCCACCTCCTCCTCGGCAACCTCCCCTGGTCCTGCGAAACACGACCAGGCGGGTTCCCTCAAACCGACTATCTCTCTCCCGCTCGGTGGCTGGGGAAGAAGTGTTAGTCGACATACCGCTGGATCTCAAGGTTTTGATGGAGTCCTTCTGTCACGTACGGTGATACAAGAAACAAGGGAGAGATCCAAATGCAGGTACGAGGTTTATTGAGGGGCAATCCAAAAGGGGTAAACAGTCCAGGCAGGGTCAAAACCAGAATATCCAATAACATAACAAGAACATACAGACAGAGCAGACTCAGGGAAGTATCACACAAACGACAAGGACTCCGTGACAAAGACTCAGACAGACCGGGTATAAATACACAGAAGGATAATGGGAAACAGGAGACAGGTGGGGAACAATCAATTACTCAACAGAAGGAAGGTGACCAAATAAGGGAACAGGAAGGGGTAAGGTGACAGACACCGTGAGAAAGGAGGACACCTAGTGGACACCCAGGGAACACAACCTAGACACTGTGACAATGTGAACATCTTTGCCAAGCGCAAACCAGAAGTAATCAATAAATTATCGGGGAGGGTCATGCCTTTTTTCACAATAATTTTGGAGGGTCATAGAAAAATGTATTGCTGGCGAAGGGAGGGTCATGTATTTTTTGACTACAGATTTCAAAACTCCTCCGGTGGCCCCTTAAATAAAAAACGAACAGTCCCTAGATGTTAAATTTCATGGCATCAACACATCTCAAAAAAGTTGGGACAAGGCCATGTTTACCACTGTGTGGCATCCCCTCTTCTTTTTATAACACTCTGCAAACGTCTGGAGACTGAGGAGACAAGTTGCTCAAGTTTAGGAATAGGAATGTTGTCCCATTCTTGTCTAATACGGGCTAGTTGCTCAGCTGTCTTAGGTCTTCTTTGTTGCATCTTCCTCTTTATGATGCGCCAAATGTTTTCGATGGGTGAAAGATCTGGACTGCAGGCTGGCCATTTCAGTACCCGGATCCTTCTTCTACGCAGCCATGATGTTGTAATTGATGCAGTATGTGGTCTGGCATTGTTATGTTGTAAAGTGCAAGGTCTTCCCTGAAAGAGACGATGTCTGGATGGGAGCATATGTTGTTCTAGAACTTGGATATACCTTTCAACATTGATGGTGCCTTTCCAGATGTGTAAGCTGCCCATGCCATACGCACTCATGCAACCCCATACCATCAGAGATGCAGGCTTCTGAACTGAGCGCTGATAACTACTTGGGTTGTCCTTGTCCTCTTTCGTCTGGATGACATGTTGTCCCAGTTTTCCAAAAATAACTTTTTTCCAAAAGTTTTCCAAAAAGAAAAAAAATTGTATTTGTCTAACAAAAGAACAATTTTCCACTTTGCCACAGTGCATTTTAAATGAGCCTTGGCCCAGAGAAAATGCCTGCGCTTCTGGATCATGTTTAGATCTTTTTTGACAGCAACGGCGAATGGCACGGTGGATTGTGTTCACTGACAATTTTTTCTGGAAGTATTCCTGAGCCCATGTTGTGATTTCCATTACAGTAACATTCCTGTATGTGATGCAGTGCCGTCTAAGGGCACGAAGATCACGGGCATCCAGTATGGTTTTCTGGCCTTGACTCTTATGTACAGAGATTGTTCCAGATTCTCTGAATCTTTGGATGATATTATGCACTGTGGATGAGGATAATTTAAATATCTTTGCAATTTTTCTCTGAGAAACTCCTTTCTGATATTGCTCTACTATTTTTCGCCACAGCATTGGGGGAATTGGTGATCCTCTGCCCATCTTGACTTATGAGAGACACTGCCTCTCTGAAAGGCTCTTTTTATACCAAATCATGTTGCCAGTTGACCTAATAAGTTGCAAACTGTTCCTCCAGCTGTTCCTTATATGTACATTTAACTTTTCCGGCCTCTTATTGCTACCTGTCCCAACTTTTTAAATGTGTAGCTCTCATGAAATCAGGGGCAATTCTAGGATTTTTTTCAACTGGGGGGCACAAGAGGGGCCACGATTAATACAGAGGGGCCAATCTTGTTGTTGTTTGAACTGTATATCCAAATCATTTCAAGAGTTCAGTAACCTATAAAATCAGTAATAAACAGTGATACCCTATTATATTTTAATAGCAGTTATTCACTGCTCTAAATCAAAACAATCAAATACAATTTGTATTAACTTTTCACTTTACAAAAGTGAAAGAAAAACTGTAATAAATAAAAGAATCCAATGTATGAATAGTGTACAACTCACAAATAGTAATAATAATAGAATTTATTTATAATAGCCTTATATAATAGCCTATATATATATATATATATATATATATATATATATATATATATAATAGCCTTATTTATATAAATACAGAATAACATTAATAATTCATAGAAATAAATACACAATTAATGAATTTATATAACTAATATAAATTTGATATAATAAATTGTTTTTGTTTATTATCCACATCCCATTCAATTTGCATAGCAGCAGTTGCAGTAAATTTGCATTGATGAATAAACAAAATCTACTTATGTCAAGGCTAATTAATCTTGAGCATATTGATTTAAAAATATCATATATCCATACTTTGTTAGATAGCTACTTGTTCAAAAAGGTAGCTTTAGTTTAACATGTAAAATATGTGGATCCTATAGAAACAGTTTAGAATAGCTTAATTAGTCCAGTGTTATTTTAGTATTAGTTATTGATTTTGCTATTTAAACATGCATTAAATATTTATGTATGATTTTTTTATTTGAGAATGTTTCTGGGTGTCATCAAATGATTTTTTGTCAATAACTTCTGTGAAAACACAGTACACGCCGAATTTGAGACTCATTTTATTTACTTTGATTGACACAAAATTCAAGAAAACTACAATATATTGTATAGCAAGTAAACATCAAGTTATAGAAATTACATACAATTTATTTTAGCCAAACAACTGTTAATACTGACCAAACAAATAAACAACAACAAAACCACTGTCCTGCAGACTAAATACAGTGGATGTAGTTCATTTTCTATGTAAAATGTGGCTTATAATGGGTTTATGTATCTGGTTCATTTAAAAAAAGTACAATTCTGCGATTTTTTTCCAGGGTGCAGACCGCAATCGCGGAGCACCATGGTGATTTAGAACGCCAACTGAATTTATGAGAAATCTACAGATGCAAATAGACTAAAGGTGTAGTAAAATAAAGACCTATATGTGTATTTCACCACAAGTCTGAAAGAAGACATGTTATTGAAGACAAACAGCCCCAAATCTCAAAATTGACCAGTAAAAAAAAACAATGTTTTTGCATGTGTCTCACCCATAGACTGTAAAAAAAGTCTCAAGTGTGGAGCGTTAGATAAACATCATACGATTTGTTTCGTCACCTCACTTAAGTGAAAAAAGTCGCTAATCGACTGCATGATTCAATAATGACTTTATTAGAATTGCAATTATAATTTTTTAAACCATTGCTTTAAATTGCGTTGTTGCCTATATCGGCGCGTTCGGCCGAAAAATAAGTAAATCGTAAAGCAGTAAACCCCTTTTACATTCAGCATCAGAGGAGCATAGTAAATATAATGATTAGCATCTTGGTCTGCTCTAGGAGATAACATCGTCATCGAACCTGGTCTGTCTAACACCGAAAGACGTTAACGTTAATACCAAACACTTGTTGCACTGCAACAACTCGCTAATCGAAAAACATAAGCAATATAAAATAGATCAACTTACCGTGTGCTTTTTTTCGTTGGAAAACAGCAGCTCGCTATTCTTGGTCCTCGTTGAGAAGCATTGCGACGCAATCATGAGTTATTTACTAAACTGAAAGATTATGATTTGAATTTGTGAGTGACAGACAAGTAGAAGGGTGGGGGCACACTGGGGGGCCAATCAGTTTTCAGGAGGGGCCAGTGGCCCCATTGGCCCTCCCCTGGCTACGCCACTGCATGAAATCCAAAATGAGCCAATATTTGGCATGACATTTCAATATGTCTCTTTTTACTCACAATTTGTACAGTGTCCCAACTTTTTTGGAATCGGGTTTGTATTAACTAACAGTGAAGACATCTGAAAACAAACCAAAAGTGAGTCTTGTGTCCTCAGGACTTACTGTGCTGCAGCCCAGTCCTTTTTATACCAAATCATGTTGCCAGTTGACCTAATAATTTGCAAATTGTTCCTCCAGCTGTTCCTTATATGTACATTTAACTTTTCTGGCCTCTTATTGCTACCTGTCCCAACTTTTTAAATGTGTAGCTCTCATGAAATCCAAAATGAGCCAATATTTGGTATGACATTTCAATATGTCTCTTTTTACTCACAATTTGTACAGTGTCCCAACTTTTTTGGAATCGGGTTTGTATTAACAAACAGTGAAGACATCTGAAAACAAACCAAAAGTGAGTCTTGTGTCCTCAGGACTTCCTGTGCTGTAGCCCAGTCCTTGAAAAGTCTTTGGTGCACCTCAGAGAGAGAGAGAGAGAGAGAGAGAGAGAGAGAATGTGCAAGCTCACTTTCTCTTGATAACTGCGCCAGATTAGCCACAGTCCAGTGGCGCAATGCAAAAAGTGGGTATGCGCCATATGGCACCATGGGGGTGCCAAAGCGATGGTTAATTTTTTTTATATTAAAAGTTATATATATATATAAAAAAAATATATAAATTTTAGAGGACTAACAGGCGCCGGTGCCCTCATAATATTCCATCATAGAATTTAGACATAGAACCTCGCGAGTGGGTGGGGCGCCGTGAGCGCTGAATAAGCAGCAGTAACGTTAGTGCGTTGTCCTTGAAACTCGAAAAAGATGGATAAAACAAAAAAGCTCTCGGGGGCTAAAAATGGAAAAAGAAAGAGGGAAAAGGAGATGGCATTTCAAGGTATGCGTCAGCAGCTAAATAAGTGATTGGTGAAAGGCAACAGGTAGGATTTAAAATGTGACGTCTATGCTCGGAGAATATGTAAGACTGGAACGTGTATAGATTTCTTACAAACTTTGAGGCTTTGAATCGTTTAACAAGACCGGATAAATAATTAACGTGTGAGATACAGTTGAACAAAATACGAAATGGACGGTTTTATTCGAAAATTTATTTGGCCAATGGATTCTACTCGATTCCTCTAGCCGAAGAAAGTCAGGAAAAGACTGCTTTTACTGTAAACAACAAACATTATGTTTACCGAATTTTGCTGATGGGTTATTAAAACTCGCCTGTAACATTTCAATCGGTAAGGTGTGAAATTCTGAAAGATTTAGACGTTGAACTTTATATAGATGACATAAATCGTGTCAAATGGAGAATGAGAACAGGTAAACCTTGTAACAGAATTGTTGAAACGACTTGCGGAGGCAGGTTTGAAAATAAATATAAAAAAGACACAATTAATGACTGATATAGTCGAATTTTGGAGATTTTGGATTTCAGCAGATAACAGAGTAGTTACTCAGTCCATGAAAGTCAGAATAAATCAACTTGAGACCCCAAAAAACAATTATGAGACTATCAGAGGGGGACACTTGAAATGGACCGAAAAAGCTAAAGAAGTTTTGATAGAAATTAAAACAGCTATATTAAACTCAGGACAACTGTAAGGAAGAAATTATGAGAAAAATTTAGAAGCTGACTAAACTGACGAAATAGGTTACCAATTAATAGTAAGAAATAAGAAAAGTAACATACCTTTTATAATTATGACTGGAAACTGGGAGATCACTGGCCTTTCATTCTGAAACAGAGCAACAAGGTCATAGCTTCAAAAGAGGGAGTAGCGCAAGGCACAGGACAGTACGCAGAGCTCATGGCAGTGTTCCAGGCTTTGAAAACACTCCAAAAACTTGGAATTTTACAGGCCATAATAGTGACAGATAGCAGTTGCAACAGGAATTAATGACAATTTGCAAATCTGGAATGAGAACGGTTCATGTCAAAAGGTAAGCAAATTGAACACGCAACATTATGGCAAGAGATACAAAAAAATAATAGGTGATTTTGACATTACAGTGATACATCAGCCAGGACATTCCAAGACAGACAGTGCATTAGCCAAAGGAAATAATGAAGTTGATAAATTAGCGCGCATGAGACATGATTAAAGAAGCAGAAGGAAACATAATACAGAAAATACATGACCAAATTATGCACCCAAGTGTAAATTTAGTTGGCAAAGTTGTGACAGATAATAAAATACATATTTCTAACTGGAGATAGAAATATAGAAACATAAGGTTAAATTGTGAACAGTACATGTGTAAAGGCTATAATATAACAATACGAAGTGATTTTGGAGCTATTATACCAGACAGAGTTAACCAGGAATGGTCTTTGGACATTGCTGGACCTTTGATCCCGAGGTCTAAGGATGGTAATAAATATCTATTGGTGGCAGTAGATGGCTTTATGGGCCAAATTTTGGGAAAGCCTTTAAAAGAGACAAAAGCAAATGCAATTATTAAAGCTGTCAATGAATTACTGGTAGCTTGGGGCCAGACAGAAAAAAATTTGGGTTGACAACGGCACAATTTTTGTATGTAAACAGTTTGAAGACTTTGTAACTGAAAAACATATCAGTTTAATTAAATCTATAAGATATTGCAAGGAGTCAAATGGAATAGCGGAGAGATCTATAGGGATTATAAAAAGCTGAAAACGGGCCAATTGTAATCATGATAGATGGGATGAATATATGGAAGATTTAATGTTTTATGTTAATCTTACAGAGATCAAACAAGCAACTACGTCAAAAGACCAGCCAGAAGACCTCTTGCCGAGTAGGAGACTACGTCTGGATCAGGTTAGACAATAAACATAAAAATAAACAGTTTAAAGAATTAATTACTAAGAAGGATAAAATAATTAAAATAGTTGATAAACGTAATGTGGAATTAGCAGATAATGGCCTCTGGAGAAAGAGGAATTTGGTCTTGGTTAAAAACCAAGGACAAGAAAATTTAATTCAAACAGGAAGATTATCAATGAGATAAGGATGAGCTTGTTAAATTGGTTGAGATTAATAACCAGAGAGGTGTGATTAGAATTGAAACTAATCTAACGACAAGATGCGACGCTAAATATATAGCGAAGGATATTGAGCATGAAAAAGCCAGACAGACAGGTAGATTGCATAAATCTGTTAAACTGACATGTGATATAGCATATTCTGGGGGTATGTGTGCTATTTGCGGTAGTTTTGGAGAATATCTGTGGTGGGAAGCGCCAGTGATAAGCAAGCCCAAATCCAGGGAGGAACACACTCTTGCAGTTTAAATCTAGATTAAAGACCCATCTCTTTAACCTGGTTTACACATAACATACTAATATGCTTTTAATATTCAAATCAGTTAAAGGATTTTTAGTCTGCATTAATTAGATAAACCGGAACCGGGAACCAGTGATGCCGCGGGTCAATGTATTAATAATCCGCACCCGACCGACGTTTTCAACTAACCCGTCCGCAACTCGGACCGCAAAAAAATTAAAATAAAATATTGTACCCGACCTGCTACCTGATCCGCATTTTTAAAAAGCAGTAAATGCTCATCGTAGCGTCATTGGGCCATAGGAACGTAGGCAAAACTAACTAGGCAAAAAAAACAAAAAAAAAACAACAACAACTTAATATATTTGTTACAAAGGAAGCTCCCGAGCTGTCTCCTTCCCACCACCAGAGGGAACTCACACCTAAATATTGACTCTACCCATTGAACTCCAATTCCCATCCTGCCGCATTCCAAGGACTAATTACACACACACCTGCAAATAATATACACACACACATATAAGCAGCTCACTCACTCCTACTCACCGCGAAGTCTTGATTTGCCCCGGCTGTCACTTCTGAGCGTTTGTTTACATTTATTCTGCTTTCTTGTTTTGACCTGGACTGTTTAACGTTTATCGATTGTTCTCTGCCTGCCCTGATTCGGATTGACCTGTTCCTGTGATTGTTTGCTAGTTACCCTGATCTTGTGCCTGTATCTGGTTCTGTCTCAGCTCTGCCTTCTCCATTGTATCTACTGGTGATTGACCCTGTCTTGTCTGACTATCGAAATAAAGCTGCAAATGGATCCCGCCTCTGCTGATGCTTCGCAACAGAAGACTTCGCCACAAAGCGATCCAGCAGCATTAATGCAGTTCTCCACTGAGCTATCTGCAAAGGGGACCCAGCTCGCCCTGCATCATCACCAACTAAATCGGCTCACCACCCTCACCGATGAGTTAGTGAAGGCACTGCAGGGGTTACAACTAACACCAGCCGCGGCCACAAATGCCGCCCCCCAAGCCCCGGCTTCCAATCCCACCACGTCATCCCTTCACCCAATCACACTGTCATTCTGGGACTACCCTGGCTGCGCAAACACAATCCACACATCTCCTGGAGGGAGGGGCAAATCACTCAATGGGACCCTACCTGTCAGAATCACTGCCTAGCGAGGATCACACGGATGCCCCTTCCTGACTCTTCTCTACCTGTTCAGAACACGGAGAGAGTAAGTCTGCCCACCGAATATGCAGACCTAGCAGAAGCCTTCAGTACGAGGAAAGCATCACAGCTCCCCGCTCACCGATCAGTTGATTGTGCCATCGATCTGATGCCCGGTGCCACTCCTCCTAAGGGGAGGATCTTCCCATTATCACAACCAGAATCAGAGGCTATGAAAACTTACATCGAAGAAGAACTGGCCAAAGGATTCAGTTTCGCCGTGCATCGATTACCGCGGCCTTAATGACATCACTGTGAAATTCCGTTATCCCCTGCCGTTGGTTCCAGCAGCCCTAGAACAACTCCGCCAGGCTAAGTACTACACTAAATTGGATCTGCGCAATGCTTACAACCTGATTTGCATCCGAAAGGGGGACGACTGGAAAACTGCATTCTCAACCACTAGTGGGCACTATGAATATTTCGTTATGCCCTTCGGCCTAGCTAACAGTCCATCGATCTTTCTTTCAATCCTTCATGAATGATATGTTTCGGGATATGCTCAACAGTGGAGTAATCGTGTACATCGATGACATTCTGGTGTACTCAAATTCCCTCAAGGAACACATTCGTCAGGTCAGAGCGGTGTTACAACGCCTAATTCAGTATCAACTCTACGCAAAGGCAGAGAAATGTGAGTTTCATCAAACAAGCACCACTTTCTTGGGATATGTGATCAGCGAGGAGGGGGTAGCAATGGATGAGAGGAAGGTAAAGGCAGTCCTGGAATGGCCGCTCCCTCGGGTGGTCAAAGAGTTGCAGTGTTTCCGAGGATTCACAAACTTCTACCGGCGATTCATTAGAGACTTTAGTTCTATCGCCGCTCCTCTGACTGCCATGACTAAACGTCAATCCACCAAATTAACCTGGTCTTCAGAATCGCAACAGGCCTTCGATGCACTAAGGACTCGGTTCACTTCAGCGCCCATCCTCTGACATCCGGATCCAGGCCACCCCTTCATTGTCGAGGTTGACGCTTCTAACACCGGGGTAGGCGCTATACTTTCTCAACGCCATGGATCACCAGCGAAGTTATATCCCTGTGCCTTCTTTTCTCGCAAATTAACGGCAGCAGAACGGAACTACGATGTGGGCAATCGTGAACTTCTGGCCATGAAATTAGCACTAGAGGAATGGCGCCACTGGCTGGAGGGAGCATCACACCCATTTGTAGTTCTCACCGACCACAAGAATCTCGAATATCTCCGCTCTGCCAAATGACTAAACCCCAGACAAGCAAGGTGGGCGTTGTTCTTCACAAGATTTCAGTTTACTGTAACGTATAGACCTGGTTCAAAATATACCAAGGCTGACGCCCTCTCTCGTCAATCTGAGGAAATGGTCTGCTCAATCGCCAATGACAGTATTCTTCCCGCGAAACTTCTCCTTGCCCCTGTGCAGTGGGACATCATGACTGAAATTAACAGCCTGAATCGTCAGAACCCGCCACCTCCTGAATGTCCCGCAAATCTCACCTATGTTCCATAATCCCTACGAGAACGCCTATTAACCCAGGTACATGTGTCACCCAGTTCAGGTCACCCCGGTATCACTGCCACAGCACATCTGCTCAAGAACCAATTCTGGTGGCCCACTCTGTTAATTGATACCACCAAATTCGTCCAGAACTGCACCATCTGCAGCATGTCTAAAACCCCCAGACAACTACCAGCAGGACTGCTACAACCACTGCCCACACCACAGCGCCCATGGTCTCACATCGCCATCGACTTCATCACTGATCTTCCCAACTCACAAGGTAATACTACTGTCCTCACTATTATCGATCGATTTTCCAAAGCCTGCCGTCTAATTCCCCTGCCAAAACTTCCCACCTCCTTTGAAACAGCTGAACTAATGTGCAATTATGTATTTCGTTTCTACGGTTTACCGGAGGACATTGTCTCGGACCGGGGTCCTCAATTCACCTCAAGAGTATGGACTGCCTTTTTCAAACATCTGAATGTGAACATTAGCCTCACATCTGGCTATCATCCTCAGTCCAACAGACAGACTGAATGCCTGAATCAGGAAATTATTCGGTTCCTTCGATCCTATTGCCAACGACGACAGACGGACTGGAGCAGGTACTTGTTTTGGGTGTAGTATGCACAGAATTCTCTCATGAAGCCAGCTACGGGGGAGACCCCCTTCAAATGCGTGCTAGGTTTCCAACCACCCTTGTTCCCCTGGGCTGGCGAGCCCACCGACCTCCCCTCAGTCACAGAGTGGTTGCAACGCAGTGAGGAGGTCTGGGACCGAGCTCATACCCATCTACTTCATGCAGTAAGAAGACAGGAACAGCAGGCTAACCAACACCGACGCCTCAGCCCCGCATACCTCCCAGGACAGTGGGTCTGGCTCTCCACTAAAGATCTACGTCTCAGACTCCCATGCAAAAAACTCAGTCCCAGGTATGTCGGTCCCTTCAAAATCTTGAGACAAATAACTCCAGTTTCGTTCCGTTTAGATCTGACTAATTATCGTATCTCTCCAACATTCTATGTATCACTTCTAAAACCTGCTGGTGGTCCGGGAGGAGAACCGGAGGATGAAGCCAGACAGCAGAATCCCCAGCCTATTCTGGTGGATGACGAGGAGGCGTATCGAGTGCACAAGTTGCTTGACTCCAGGCGCCGGGGTGGCACTCTCCAGTATCTGGCTGATTGGGAGGGGTACGGGCCGGAGGAGCATTCTTGGATCAGAGCTGGAGATATCCTCGACCTCACACTCACAGAGGAGTTTCATCAGACGCATCCGGAAAAACCTGCCCCTCGACCTCGTGGTTGACCCCGGCGTCGGTTGCTTCCTCGCGTCAGGAGCCGCTCGCAGGGTGAGGGCTCTGTTACAAAGGAAGCTCCCGAGCTGTCTCCTTCCCACCACCAGAGGGAACTCTCACCCGAATATTGACTGTACCCATTGAACTCCAATTCCCATCCTGCCGCATTCCAAGGACTAATTACACACACACCTGCAAATAATATACACACACACATATAAGCAGCTCACTCACTCCTACTCACCGCGAAGTCTTGATTTGCCCCGGCTGTCACTTCTGAGCGTTTGTATACATTTATTCTGCCTTCTTGTTTTGACCTGGACTGTTTAACGTTTATCGATTGTTCTCTGCCTGCCCTGATTCGGATTGACCTGTTCCTGTGATTGTTTGCTAGTTACCCTGATCTTGTGTCTGTATCTGGTTCTGTCTCAGCTCTGCCTTCTCCATTGTATCTACTGGTGATTGACCCTGTCTTGTCTGACTATCGAAATAAAGCTGCAAATGGATCCCGCCTTTGCTGATGCTTTGGAACAATATTATAATTTTGTCAAGAATTATAAAAAAAATCGTCAGTAAGCTCATAATTTGTACTAAAATAGTCTAGTCTGCTTATGTCTATTTGTATGTTTCTGCAAGGTCAGCAGACATTTAGGCTTGGGTTTGTTCCGATCAGAGCTCGTGAGTGGAGAGTAGGGTGACCAGACATCCCGAAAAATTCTGGACAGTCCCGAAATCTAAACTATTGTCCCAAATCTGGCCCTAATTGTCCCGAAAATTATACTAAATCAAAATCTTGAGTAGTTATTGTCTGATAAACATTAAAAACTGTCTGTGGAGGTTGAGTCGTCCTGCAACCAGCCCCCGCCGGCTGCTCATTGGCTGCTGCATCTTTTTTCTAAGTTCTAAAAAAATACCATAGGCGGCTAGGCACGAATTTAGATATTCATTTATCGAATTAATCTATATGCACAAAGACAATATGACCTTTTTTTCCCCTTTTTGTTTTAAAGCTTGATGAAGAGAGTGCAAGTTGCTGCAGCTGCGAGGAGGACAGTGATGCACGTGTACAAAAAATATACTCCGCCACACAATTATTTCGTTATTTTCGTTTAAGCTTATCAGCGTTAGCGTTACAGAAAGGTCTGATTTACGCACTGTTACAACAGTCATCGTTTTTTTTTTGTTTGTTTTTTTACAATGACATTTGAGTTCATGATTTTAATGTTGTTGTTTTTTGTGGCAGACTAAAGACTAATGACAGACTGTTGATCTTTGAATAAAAATGTGTTTAGTTAAGGTTTGAAATTCATTATCTTTTATTGAAGGCTACGAAGTCTAATATAATAAGCCCCCCATCCCGTCACCCAAGACCGCAGACATTGAACGCCAGAGAGAAATGCACATTTCATATGGATTACATCATCAGAGAGTAGCCCATTTATTTTGTTTTTTAATATTTTTTGTTTAAAAGAAGACATTTCAAGCTTTCTGTAATATATAGCCTATATTTCTCAAATCTGTGAAGCACACGCTGAGTTTCGGCACCCTCCAGTTCACATGCAATGCAAGTGATTGTGCCGGTGCCTTATTACATTGTCTTGCTTCTTATTTATTAAATACGGGCAACTGATTGATAAAACATTGATCAAAATTAAGATACAATTTATACAAAACGAAAATCTTTTAAAAAGAGTTTTCTATAAAACAAAAGTCGTCAAAATCATGTTTTACCAAAAACAGCGCCATTGCTCCCCATGAAGTCTTCTTTGCCGCCTCCATCTCTATGTGCAGACTGAGCTCGTGCGTCATCTTCATGCCAGTTATTTAGCCAATAAAGTGTAGGCCTATGTATTTAAAAATGTGTCTAGTATACTATATAAATGACAACCCGACCGACCGCGACCCGAATATCATTAAAAATATTTTTGGATGACTCGTAACCGCGGGTAACCGTGGCCAACCGCAGGCACCCGCTCATTTTGGATCAACCCGCGCATCACTGCCGGGAACACTTCCCATACCACCCGATGTACTTGCTACATCATTAGAAGAATGGCACCTACGCTAATATTAGTCTGTTTCTCTCTTATTCCGAGGTCACCGTAGCCACCAGATCCAGTCTGTATCCAGATCAGAGGGTCACTGCAGTCACACAGATTCTTCTGCACAATCTGACTTTGCTGCAGCCTGGAATTGAACTACTGGTTTCGTCTGGTCAGAGGAACTGGCCCCCCAACTGAGCCTGGTTTCTCCCAAGGTTTTTTTCTCCCTTCTGTCACCGATGGAGTTTCGGTTCCTTGCCGCTGTCGCCTCTGGCTTGCTTAGTTGGGGTCACTTCATCTACAGCGATATCGTTGACTTGATTGCAAATAAATGCACAGACACTATTTAAACTGAACAGAGATGACATCACTGAATTCAATGATGAACTGCCTTTAACTGTCATTTTGCATTATTGACACACTGTTTTCCTATTGAATGTTGTTCAGTTGCTTTGATGCAATGTATTTTGTTTAAAGCGCTATATAAATAAAGGTGACTTGACTTGACTTGAGGAATTAAAAAAAAAAAAGAATAGTAAACCTCTAACTATGCCAAAAATACAGAGAGATCAATATTACAAAACTCCTGGAGGAATAAAAGCAGCTTTGTGTGTTCTCTGCCAAGAATGTAGAATTAGTTTTCCTAAAGTTGAAGTAATAATGACACGGCGGCTTGGAGAAAAGTAAACCGTTTGTGATTGTTTGTGGACAGGGAATATGTGATTAAATGCGATGTATGTCTCGATGACATTGAACACCGTATAAATTGCTGGTACATGGCAGACATATAATTTGGTCTTGGAATAAGACCATTGGTGATTTATGTAGTAAAGGCAAAATTTAAGGTTGTAACACTAATGAGCAGATGGTATTCAACCATCTGTTCCATATTAATGAATCCTGACTCTCTAACACATTCTACACTCAAAGACCAGAACTTGAGTTAAAGAAGAAACAAGGACTTTAGTTTTACAACATCTTCCAACTTTCTCAGTTTGTTCTTCCTTAATTTTCGTTTCATTTTAGTTTTTCTTTATTGTCTTCTGATATTTGACTTGGTTCAATTGTCTTCAAGAGCCAAACGAACTTAAGTCTAATCATATTTTGGCAAAGTTAACATTCGCGTTAACCATCGAGCTTGTCAAGTCAAGTTACCTTTATTTATATAGCGCTTTAAACAAAATACATTGCGTCAAAGCAACTGAACAACATTCATTAGGAAAACAGTGTGTCAATAATGCAAAATGATAGTTAAAGGCAGTTCATCATTGAATTCAGTGATGTCATCTCTGTTCAGTTAAATAGTGTCTGTGCATTTATTTGCAATCATGTCAAAGATCTCGCTGTAGATGAAGTGACCCCAACTAAGCAAGCCAGAGGCGACAGCGGCAAGGAACCGAAACTCCATCGGTGACAGAATGGAGAAAAAAACCTTGAGAGAAACCAGGCTCAGTTGGGGGGCCAGTTCTCTTCTGACCAGACGAAACCAGTAGTTCAATTCCAGGCTGCAGCAAAGTCAGATTGTGCAGAAGAATCATCTGTTTCCTGTGGACTTGTCCTGGTGATCCTCTTAGACAAGGTCTTTACAGGGGATCTGTATCTGGGGCTCTAGTTGTCCTGGTCTCCGCTGTCTTTCAGGGCAGTAGAGGTCCTTTCTAGGTGCTGATCCACCATCTGGTCTGGATACGTACTGGATCCGGGTGACTGCAGTGACCCTCTGATCTGGATACAGACTGGATCTGGTGGCTACGGTGACCTCGGAATAAGAAAGAAAAAGACAAATATTAGCGTAGATGCCATTCTTCTAATGATGTAGCAAGTACATAGGGTGTTATGGGAAATGTTCCCGGTTCTGGTTTACCTAATTAATGCAGCCTAAAAATCCTTTAACGGATTTGGATATTAAAAGCATATTAGTATGTTATGTGTAAGCCAGGTTAAAGAGATGGGTCTTTAATCTAGATTTAAACTGCAAGAGTGTGTCTGCCTCCCGAACAATGTTAGGTAGGTTATTCCAGAGTTTAGGCACCAAATAGGAAAAGGATCTGCCGCCCGCTGTTGATTTTGATATTTTAGTTTTGAGAACGTAGCAGACGTAGAGGATTATAATGTAAAAGGAGCTCATTCAAATACTGAGGTGCTAAACCATTCAGGGCTTTATAAGTAATAAGCAATATTTTAAAATCTATACGATGTTTGATAGGGAGCCAGTGCAGTGTTGACAGGACCGGGCTAATTTGGTCATACTTCCTGGTTCTAGTAAGAACTCTTGCTGCTGCATTTTGGACTAGCTGTAGTTGGTTTACTAAGCATGCAGAACAACCACCCAATAAAGCATTACAATAATCTAAACTTGAGGTCATAAATGCATGGATTAACATTTCTGCATTTGACATTGAGAGCATAGGCCGTAATTTAGATATATTTATGAGATGGAAAAATGCAGTTTTACAAATGCTAGAAACGTGGCTTTCTAAGGAAAGATTGCGATCAAATAGCACACTTAGGTTCCTAACTGATGACGAAGAATTGACAGAGCAACCATCAAGTCTTAGACAGTGTTCTAGGTTATTACAAGCAGAGTTTTAAGGTCCTATAATTAACACCTCTGTTTTTTCAGAATTTAGCAGTAAGAAATTACTCGTCATCCAGTTTTTTATATCGACAATGCATTCCATTAGTTTTTCAAATGGGTGTGTTTCACCGGGCCGCGAAGAAATATAGAGCTGAGTATCATCAGCATAACAGTGAAAGCTAACACCATGTTTCCTGATGATATCTCCCAAGGGTAACATATAAAGCGTGAAGAGTAGCGGCCCTAGTACTGAGCCTTGAGGTACTCTATACTAGAGGTCTTCACAGGTCCAAAAATTCGAACCCGAACCCGAAAGTCAAAAGTCCGCTTGAGGTCACGGTAACGACTGTGCACATGTACATTCTGACTCGAGTTAACTCGCATAATAACTTCGACTGTTTTCCCTTTTGAACTATAATAACGATCGCTCGTGCAATGCCATGGCCGCTGACCTTATTTATTTGCTATCATCTCTGTGCTCTCTGCTCTGCGTCGAGTCTGAATCTGACCACTAAAACTTTAAGATTAAACGGTTCATTTATATTATAAAAAAAATGGTAGAAAATGTAAAGCGCGGTTTGTCCCTCACTGGTTGCCATAGAAACATGACACACACTCTAGACTGCACATGCGTGCTAGCCGGATCAACCCGAAATATGCTTTTTAACGTAATCTGAGAGTCTTTGAAAACATTCATGTGACAGTTCACCTCAGATCTTGTTGCTGATTTGAAATATATTAAATATGAGTGTGTCAAGTCTGCGAGCATTATTACCGTGCGTGCCCTTGCATTGACTCTGAGTCTGCGCACTCTGCTTCTAACGGCAGAGAGAGAGATCGCTTTTTTCTTTCTTTTTTTGGCTCACACTTTTCTTTTCCTAATTTTACAAGTTGCAAGTTACAAGAAACACAAGCAGTGTGTGATCATGGCCGGGTGTTCTCCGAGTCCGATGACTCCGATCGCACGGGTATTACACACAATGTTAAACAGACCCGGGACCCGAAGTAATAGATTCGGACCCGACCCGGACCTGGCTGATCATTTAAAATATAGACCCGAACCCGTACGGGTCCTGGGTCGGGTCCCGGGTCGACGGGTCTCGGGTGCACTGTGAAGACCTCTACTCCATCCTGCACTTGTGATCGATATGATACATCTTCATTCACTGCTACGAACTGATGGCGGTCATATAAGTATGATTTAAACCATGCTAATGCACTTCCATTAATGCCAACAAAGTGTTCAAGTCTATGCAAAAGACTATTGTGGTCAATTGTGTCAAACGCAGCACTAAGATCCAATAAAACTAATAGAGAGATACACCCACGATCAGATGTTAAGAGCAGATCATTTGTAACTCTAAGGAGAGCAGTCTTAGTACTATGATACGGTCTAAATCCTGATTGGAAATCCTCACATATACCATTTTTCTCTAAGAAGGAATATAATTGTGAGGATACCACATTTTCTAGTAACTTGGACAGAAAAGGGAGATTCGAGATTGGTCTATAATTAACTAGTTATTTGGGGTCAAGTTGTGGTTTTTTGATGAGAGGCTTAATAACAGCCAGTTTGAAGGTTTTGGGGACATATCCTAATGACAATGAGGAATTTATAATTGTCAGAAGAGGATCTGTGACTTCTGGAAGCACCTCTTTTAGGAGCTTAGATGGTATATGGTCTAACATACATGTTGTTGGTTTAGATGATTTAACAAGTTTATACAATTCTTCCTCTCCTATAGTAGAGAATGAGTGGAACTGTTCCTCGGGGGGTCTATAGTGCACTGTCTGATGCGACACTGTAGCTGACGGCTGAATGGTTGCAATTTTATCTCTAATAGTATCGATTTTAGAAGTAAAGTAGTTCATAAAGTCATTACTGCTGTGGTGTTGGGAAATGTCAACACTTGTTGAGGCTTTATTTTTCGTTAATCTAACCACTGTATTGAATAAATACCTGGGGTTATGTTTGTTTTCTTCTAAAAGAGAAGAAAAGTAATTGGATCTAGCAGTTTTTAATGCTTTTTTGTAGGATAGGTTACTTTCCCGCAAAGCAATACAAAATACCTCTAGTTTTGTTTTCCTCCAGCTGCGCTCCATTTTTCGGGCTGCTCTCTTTAGGGTGCGAGTATGCTCATTATACCATGGTGTCAAACGGTTTTCCTTAACCTTCCTTAAGCGTAAAGGAGCAACTGTATTTAAAGTGCTAGAAAAGAGAGAGTCCATAGTTTTGTTACATCATCAAGTTGTTCTGAGGTTTTGGATATGCTAAGGAATTTGGATACATCAGGAAGATAACTTAAAAAGCAGTCTTTTGTGGTAGAAGTGATGGTTCTACCATACTTGTAACAAGAAGTAGAATTTACAATTTTGGCTATATGAAGTTTGCACAAAACTAAATAATGATCTGAGATATCATCACTTGGCTGCATAATTTCAACACTATCAACATCAATTCCATGTGACAATATTAAATCTACAGTATGATTTCGACAATGAGTAGGTCCTGAAACGTGTTTTCTAAACCCAATAGAGTTCAGAATGTCTATAAATGCTGATCCCAATGCATCTTTTTCATTATCAACATGGATATTAAAATCACCAACTATTAAAACTTTATCTGCAGCCAGAACTAACTTGGATGTAAAATCACCAAACTCTTTAATAAAGTCTGTATGGTGCCCTGGTGGCCTGTATACAGTAGCCAGTACAAACATAACAGGGGATTTATCATTAACATTTGTTTCTCTGGATAATGTTATATGAAGCACCATTACTTCAAACGAGTTATACTTGAAGCCTGCCCTCTGAGAAATCCTGAAAACAGTGTTATAAATTGAAGCAACACCTCCCCCTTTGCCTTTTAGACGCGGCTCATGTTTATAACAGTAATCTTGGGGGGGTGGACTCATTTAAAATAATGTAATCATCAGGTTTTAGCCAGGTTTCTGTCAAACAGAGCACATCTATATTATGATCAGTGATCATATTATTTACAAAAAGTGTTTTCGTAGAAAGGGATCTGATATTCAATAAGCCAAGCTTTATCATTCGTTTATCCATATTGCATCTGTTTTTTATTTGTTGAACCTCAATTAAATTGTTAATCTTAACTTGGTTTGGACGTTTTTTGTATTTTCTAGTTCGGGGAACAGACACAGTCTCTATAGTGTGATATCTAGGTGAAAGAGTCTCTATGTGCTGAGAATTAGCTGACCTCTGTGACGTGAGGCAGCTAGCAGACGGTCGGTTTAGCCAGTCTGTCTGCTTCCTGACCTGGGCCCCAGTTAGTTAAGTATAAACACTAAGACTATTTGCCATATTTCTAGAGAGAAGAGTGGTGCAACCCCAGGAGGGATGAAGACCATCTCTTTTCAACAGGTCAGGTCTGCCCCAAAAGCTCGTCCAATTGTCTATGAAACCTTTCTTGAATCAGCACCTAGAAAGGACCTCTACATCCCTGAAAGACAGCGGAAACCAGGACAACTAGAGCTCCAGATACAGATCCCCTGTAAAGACCTTGTATATGTATTTTGTTTAACTCCTTTGCGTGCAAGCGTCACCGACGGCCCCAGTTTATTATTGTTTCACTTTCACAGCACGTTAAACATCACTCTCTTACTTGATCTGGACAAACTGTGCATCAATTGAAAGTTTAAAGACTCTAGCTTCGATATTTGAGCAATATTTTGATAAAACATTGTGGCAGTGACAGTTATTTAGTAATTTATGTCAGGAGTGCAAAATAATAAATCTTTATTATGCCACATTTTGAATAGAAATTCACCACTCATTCATATTCAGTCACGTCTGCAGCGGTTTATTTGTGTTCACATAGACTCACTGAACAGCGTCAATAAGGGTTTATAGACCAAAGATGCTTATCCGCGGAGATATATGGATATATTTACTGATGTTTACTTCATATTTCTTCAGACAGAATCTTCAGTTCTATTCATTTTCCACTGCTTTACGCGATCTGATGATAAATAGCCTCTCCCAGTGCTGTCTCTGTGTGTTTGCTTCCGTGTACTCGAGCTGTGACCCAGTCAGACTCTCATTGGACGTTCGGCTTGTCAATCTGACAGTCCCAAAACCGGACCGCGTCAAATTCCACCTGTGATCGCGGTTAAAGTAACTTCCTGATTCACTGCAGTAATATGATGCTTTATCATTTAGCCAAGTGTTGCTAACATGTTTTAGTATGTTTCTAGCATGGTGCCAGTGTATTTATCACTTAATGGCACTTTTTAATATGTTGCTAGGAGTTCATGACAGTGTTACACATGACACTTCTTGTTACCAACAGGTGGCGCTATGACTATAACCGAATACGGGCATATTGATGTGTTCAGTACAAGACTCTTGTCCAACGTGTGAAGTTTGGGGCAGATCAGACGTTGCTTGCCTTATTTTTAGTATTTTGCAAGGAGTCCATAACAGTTTTAAACATGCCACTTACTGTTGCCAGCAGGTGGCATTATCATCGAATATGGGCATGTTGATGTGTATAGAACAGGACTCTTGTCAAAAATGTGAAGTTTGGTGCAGATCGGACATTGCTTGCCTTAGTTACAGTAACTTCCTTTTTCACTGCCTTAGTAGCATGCTTTAACACTTAGCTAAGTCAAGTCAAGTCACCTTTATTTATATAGCGCTTTAATTCAGGCATACAGTGTCCGATCTGCCCCAAATTGAATAAGTTTGATAAGAGTCCTGTCCTGAACACATCAACATGTCCGTATTCAATTATAGTCATAGTGCCACCTAATGGCAACAGGAAGTGGCATGTTTAACACTGTTATGGACTCCTTGCAAAATAATAAAAAGCATCAACAAGTGTTAAATAGGCTGGCAACATGCTAGAAACAAAATAAAACATGCTAACAACACTTGGCTAAGTGCTAAAGCATCCTACTAAGGCAGTGAAAAAGGAAGTTAGTGTAACTAAGGCAAGCAATGTCCGATCTGCCCCAAACTTCACACGTTTGACAAGAATCATGTCCTATACACATCAACATGCCCATATTCAGTTATAGCCATAGCGCCATCTACTTGCAACAGGAAGTGTCATTTGTAACACTGTTATGGCCTCCTAGCAACATATTAAAAAGCATCAACAAGTGCTAAATATTCTGTGAACATGCTAGAAACATACTAAAACATGCTAGCAGCACTTATCTAAATGCTGAAGCATCATATTAATGCAGTGAAAAAGGAAGTTACTGTAGTTCTGGCATATAGTGTCCAATCTGCCCCAAATTGAATGAATTTAATAAGAGTCCTCTCTTGAACACATCAATATGCCCGTATTCGATGATAGAGCCACCTGCTGGCAACAGGAAGTGGCATGTTTAAAACTGTTATGGACTTCTTAAGAAATAATAAAAAGCATCAACAAGTGTTAAATAGGCTGGAAAAATTCTAGAAGCATAATAAAACATGCTAGCAACACTTAGCTAAGTGTTAAAGCATGCAACTATTGCATTGAATAAGGAAGTTGCTCTAACTCAGACTAGCAACGTCTGGTCTGCCCCAAACTTCACACGTTTGAAAAAAGTCCTGTACTGAACCCATAAACATGACCGTATTCGGTTATAGTCATAGCTCCACCTGTTGGTAACAGGAAGTGTTATGTGTAACACTGTTATGGACTCCTAGCAACATATTAAAAAGTGCCAGCAAGTGATAAATACACTGGCATCATGCTAAAAACATACTAAAACATGTTAGCAACACTTAGCTAAATGCTAAAGCATCATATTACTGCAGTGAATAAGTAAGTTACTGTAATTGAACAAGTTTGATGAGAGTCCTGTCCTGAACACATCAACATGCCCGTATTCGATTATAGTAACAGCGCCACCTAATGGCAACAGGAAGTGGCATTTCTAACACTGTTATGGACTCCTGGCAAAATAATAAAAAGCAACAACAAGTATTTAATAGGCTGGGAACATTCTTGAAGCATACTAAAACATTCTAGCATCGCTTAGCTAAGTGCTAAAGCATGCTACTAATGCAGTTAAAAAGAAAGCTGCCGTGACTCAGGCAAACAATGTCTGATTTTCCCCAAACTTCACACGTGTGATAGTTGTTTTGTTCCGAACAAACACCCATGACCAAATTCAGTTATAGTCATAGCGCCACCTGCTGGTAACAGGAAGTGTCATGTGTAACACTGTTATGGACTCCTAGGAACATATTAAAAAGTGCCATCAAGTGATAAATACACTGACAGCATGCTAGAAACATACTAAAACATGTTAAAAACAATTAGCTAAATGTTAACGCATCATATTACTGCAGTGATTCAGGAAGTTACTGTAATTCAGACATACAGTGTCCAATCTGCCCCAAATTGAACAAGTTTGATATAAGTCCTGTCCTGAACACAGCAACATGCCTGTATTCGATTATAGTCATAGCGCCACCTAATGGCAACAGGAAGTGGCATGTTTAACATGGTTATGGACTACTTGCAAAATAATAAAAAGAATCAACTAGTGTTAAATAGGCTGGCAACATTCTAGAAGAATACTAAAACATGCTAGCAACACTCAGCTAAGTGCTAAAGCATGCTACTAATGCAGTGAAAAAGGAAGTTTGCTGTAACTCAGGCAAGCAATGTCCGATCTGCCCCAAACTTCACACATTTGACAAGGGTCCTGTCTTGAATACATCAACATGCCCAGATTCGGTTATAGTCATAGCGCCACCTGCTGGCAACATGAAGTGTCATGTTTAACACTTTTATGCACTATTTGCAACACAGTAAAATTTGCCAATATGTGCTAAATATGCTAGAAATATTTTAAAACATTCTAACAACACTTCAATCAGGACCACTTCCGTCAAGTATATATAATGACAATTATAATTGCATACAGTTAGTGTTGGCGATATGGTTATGTTCTGGGCAACACTCCACATGCCTGTCCATGCAGCCATGCTTGGACAGAGCGGGGAGAGCAGCAAGACAAACCCCCCTGGGGTACAGAACAGAACCATTATAAGCATATATATATATATATATATATATATATATATATATATATATATATATATATATATATTAGGGATGCACCGAAATGAAAATTCTTGGCCGAAACCGAAAACCGAAAAAGAGAAAACCAAGGCCGAAAACCGAAACCGAAACACCGAAAGAAATTATGGCAAATATTAGTACCATTGCATTTATTGCTATGACCGTGTACTAACTTTACTAAAATGAAGACATTGCAATTGCATAAATTAATATTAAAGTTTCAAAGATAATTACAATTACAAAAATTATAAAAAACATAAAAAATACATAATTACAAATTATGCAAATATTTATTAAGCACATTGCAACAATGCACAGTATACAGGTCCTTCTCAAAAAATTAGCATATTGGGATAAAGTTCATTATTTTCCATAATGTAATGATAAAAATTAAACTTTCATATATTTTAGATTCATTGCACACCAACTGAAATATTTCAGGTCTTTTATTGTTTTAATACTGATGATTTTTTCAGCTCATGAAAACCCAAAATTCCTATCTCAAAAAATTAGCATATCATGAAAAGGTTCTCTAAACAAGCTATTAACCTAATCATCTGAATCAACTAATTAACTCTAAACACCTGCAAAAGATTCCTGAGGCTTTTAAAAACTCCCAGCCTGGTTCATTACTCAAAACCGCAATCATGGGTAAGACTGCTGACCAGAAGGCCATCATTGACACCCTCAAGCAAGAGGGTAAGACACAGAAATAAATTTCTGAACGAACAGGCTGTTCCCAGAGTGCTGTATCAAGGCACCTCAGTGGGAAGTCTGTGGGAAGGAAAAAGTGTGGCAAAAAACGCTGCACAACAAGAAGAGGTGACCGGACCCTGAGGAAGATTGTGGAGAAGTGTCCAGTTTGGTTTACGTTTTTTTGGTTTCTGTTATGTTTGTACTCTCCATAGCAAAAATATATTAATACAAGTGTGATTTTAGCAAGGGTTTGGCTTTGTGGTTCGTTATGTTCTGTTTACTGTTAGAGGTAGTAACTATAGTAACCGCGGCGATCTTTGCCGTATGTTGTCAGAAACTACTGTGAAACGCTTAGTATAAACACTTAGGTAAGGGTGACAGTTAAGAGGTTTCTTGCAACGCTCTTAATGAAATCCCTTACCTCAGGGATTTTTTCTCCCTCAGGGAAACCTTCACTTAAGGAGTTTCATGCAACCGGGCACTGAAGTCCAGTGTCAAGTACCCACAGTCAGTGATGGTCTGGGGTGCCATGTCAGCTGCTGGTGTTGGTCCACTGTGTTTTATCAAGGGCAGGGTCAATGCAGCTAGCTATCAGGAGAGTTTGGAGCACTTCATGCTTCCATCTGCTGAAAAGCTTTATGGAGATGAAGATTTCATTTTTCAGCATGACCTGGCACCTGCTCACAGTGCCAAAACCACTGGTAAATGGTTTACTGACCATGGTATTACTGTGCTCAATTGGCCTGCCAACTTTCCTGACCTGAACCCCATAGAGAATCCGCCGCATTGAAGCAGTCATTTCTGCAAAAGGATTCCCGACCAAGTATTGAGTGCATAACTGAACATAATTATTTGAAGGTTGACTTTTTTGTATTAAAAACACTTTTCTTTTATTGGTCGGATGAAATATGCTGATTTTTTGAGACAGGCATTTTGGGTTTTCATGAGCTGTATGCCAAAATCATCAGTATTAAAACAATAAAAGACCTGAAATATTTCAGTTGGTGTGCAATGATTCTAAAATATATGAAAGTTTAATTTTTATCATTACATTATGGAAAATAATGAACTTTATCACAATATGCAAATTTTTTGAGAAGGACCTGTAAAATAAAATTCAAACTAAAAATGTATCCCACTCATGTGAATATTAAATAATAATGTACAGGCCTACTGGCCTGCAGAAAGGTTTTAAAATGAACTGTTCTCTCATAAAAACAAAGTGCATTTAGGTTAAGTGCATTTGAAATTGTTCTCTGTAGGACTAGAAAGTGCAGTACTTCTCCAGTATAGGCAAGAGGGTTATTACTTCTGGGGATGGGGACCTTCAGACAGATAACCATCTAGCTGTTGAGCTTGTCATCTACCTGACATTTGAGAAATATTTGAGAGAGTGTATTTAAATAGGGCCAGGGCATAAATAAACATTTTTGTCAAATTAAAGCAGAAATCTAGCAGAAATATGGCTATATATATACAACCCGAATTCCGGAAAAGTTGGGACGTTTTTTAAATTTTAATAAAATGAAAACTAAAGGAATTTCAAATCACATGAGCCAATATTTTATTCACAATAGAACATAGATAACGTAGCAAATGTTTAAACTGAGAAATTTTACACTTTTATCCACTTAATTAGCTCATTTAAAATTTAATGCCTGCTACAGGTCTCAAAAAAGTTGGCACGGGGGCAACAAATGGCTAAAAAAGCAAGCAGTTTTGAAAAGATTCAGCTGGGAGAACATCTAGTGATTAATTAAGTTAATTGATATCAGGTCTGTAACATGATTAGCTATAAAAGCTTTGTCTTAGAGAAGCAGAGTCTCTCAGAAGTAAAGATGGGCAGAGGCTCTCCAATCTGTGAAAGACTGCGTAAAAAAATTGTGGAAAACTTTAAAAACAATGTTCCTCAACGTCAAATTGCAAAGGCTTTGCAAATCTCATCATCTACAGTGCATAACATCATCAAAAGATTCAGAGAAACTGGAGAAATCTCTGTGAGTAAGGGACAAGGCCGGAGACCTTTATTGGATGCCCGTGGTCTTCGGGCTCTCAGACGACACTGCATCAGTCATCGGCATGATTGTGTCAATGACATTACTAAATGGGCCGGTAAACACAATCCGCCGTGCCATCAGCAGATGCCAACTAAAGCTCTATCATGCAAAAAGGAAGCCATATGTGAACATGGTCCAGAAGCGCCGTCGTATCATGTGGGCCAAGGCTCATTTAAAAATGACTATTTCAAAGTGGAATAGTGTTTTATGGTCAGACGAGTCAAAACACATTATTGTTGGAAATCACGGACGCCGTGTCCTCCGGGCTAAAGAGGAGGGAGACCTTCCAGCATGTTATCAGCGTTCAGTTCAAAAGCCAGCATCTCTGATGTGCATAAGTGCATACGGTATGGGCAGCTTGCATGTTTTGGAAGGCTCTGTGAATGCTGAAAGGTATATAAAGGTTTTAGAGCAACATATGCTTCCCTCCAAACAACGTCTATTTCAGGGAAGGCCTTGTTTATTTCAGCAGGACAATGCAAAACCACATACTGCAGCTATAACAACAGCATGGCTTCGTCATAGAAGAGTCCGGGTGCTAACCTGGCCTGCCTGCAGTCCAGATCTTTCACCTATAGAGAACATTTGGCGCATCATTAAACGAAAAATACGTCAAAGACGACCACGAACTCTTCAGCAGCTGGAAATCTATATAAGGCAAGAATGGGACCGAATTCCAACTGCAAAACTCCAGCAACTCATAGCCTCAATGCCCAGACGTCTTCAAACTGTTTTGAAAAGAAAAGGAGATGCTACACCATGGTAAACATGCCCCGTCCCAACTATTTTGAGACCTGTAGCAGAAATCAAAATTGAAATGAGCTCATTTTGTGCATAAAATTTTAAACTTTCTCAGTTTAAACATTTGTTATGTTATCTATGTTCTATTGTGAATAAAATATTGGCTCATGTGATTTGAAAGTCTTTTAGTTTTCATTTTATTAAAATTTAAAAAACGTCCCAACTTTTCCGGAATTCGGGTTGTATATATAAAATGTCACATATATATTAGCCTAAGAACAAAATAGCCAACGTATTATTATTATGTGAGGCACTTTCTTGCAGAATTTCACTGAACATATCAGACAACGAGGGTGCATGTCCCTCATCTGGTGCAGAGACAAGTCTTTTTTTCTGCGCTCTGATCTGTCTCCTGCGCTTGGCGTTTCTCCATCTCCACGCGGGTTCTCCGCATCCAGCGCGGCTTGGATCATTTCGCTGCCTTATTTCTGCATCCAAGTAATGGTCTTTATAACGTGGATCAAGCACATTCGCGATGAAGTGCAGAGGATCCGAAAAGATCTCAGTTAGACGTGTGCTAACAGACTCTATAAGACTGTACTTTTCTTTGTTTTCACTTCGTGGTCCGTCTCAATCTCTTTGTTAGGAGACGCTTTAGTGCTGCGAATAAAGGAATAAGAATAGAGAGAATGTTCTCTATTAAGACCCACTGGTGTGAAGTGAATGTCGCGGGGAGCTCGTGGTCTGCGCTATGCAGGTGCACGTGCAGGTTTCTGTTTGTGTCATCACAACATTCCGGCCGTGTTGTTTCGGTGATAAAAGTATTTCGGTGGCCGAATATTCGGTGCATCCCTAATATATATATATATATATATATATTATATCCCTAATATATATATGACAATATATATATATATATATATTCCTGGCCTGAACACAACTAAACACAACTAGAGTCCTGGCCTGAACACAACTAAAGGCCAATATTCAATTATAAGTATAGCGCCGCCTGCTGGCAACAGGAAATGACTTATTTAATACTAACTTAAACATTAGATGTCAGATCTGCCTGAAATTTTGCATTTTTGGTAAGAGTCCTGGCCTGAAGACATTTACATGCCAATATTCAGTTATAATCATAGCGCCACCTGTTGGCAGCAGGAAATGTAGCACAAATATTTATTATTTTATACGAATATGGCCCAACGTTCACTGTTCCTCCTATGGGCATCGGGTGGTGGTGAGCCCGGGTGCGAGGGCCCTTTCATCACTGCTTGCTGCTTTAATTAGGGCCCTAGCACTGCAGTGCGAGAACCCTATTGGAATTGCTCCGTTTATTCTTCTTCTTCTTCTCCGAAATGAATCACATTTTTGAGGGCCTAAACATGCTCCAAAACTCACAAAACTTTGCACACGCATCAGGACTGGCAAAAATGTGATTGTGAAGGTTTTGAGTTTTTGTTAAGGGGTGTGTCCCTGGCGGCCTGACAAATTTGATGTTTCGCTGTGAAAGAGGAAGTTGCTGTAACTCAGGCAAGAAATGTCCGATCTTCCCCAAACGTCACACGTGTGATAGGTGTTTTGTTCCGAACAAACACCCATGACCAAATTCAGTTATAGTCATAGCTCCACCTGCTGGTAACAGGAAGTGACAAGATCAACACTGTTATGGACTCCTAGGGACAAATTAAACAGTGTCAAAAAGTGGTAAATAGGCTGGCAAAATTCTAGAAGCATAATAAAACATGCTATCAACATTTAGCTAAGTGTTAAAGCATGCAACTATTGCACTGAATAAGGAAGTTGCTGTAACTCAGGCTAGCAACGTCCGATCTGCCCCAAACTTCACACGTTTGACGAGTCCTGTACTGAACACATCAACATTTTTGGTTATAGCCATAGCGCCATTTACTGGCAACAGGAAGTGTCATGTGTAACACTGTTATGGACTCCTAGCAACATATTAAAAAGTGTCAGTAAGTGCTAAAGATACTGTCAAAATGCTAGAAACATACTAAAAAATGCTAACAGCACTTAACTTAATGCTAAAGCATCATATTACTGCAGTGAATTAGGAAATTACTGTAATTCAGGCATACAGTGTCCAATCTGCCCCAAATTGAACAAGTTTGATAAGAGTCCTGTCCTCTACACATCAACATGCCGGTATTCGATTATAGTCAAAGCGCTACCAAATGGCAACAGGAAGTGGCATGTTTAACACTGTTATGGACTCCTAGCAAAATAATAAAAAGCATCAATAAGTGTTAAATATGCTAGCAAAATTCTAGAAGCATACTTAAACATGCTAGCAACACTTAGCTAAGTGTTAAAGCATGCTACTAATGCAGTGAAAAAGGAAGTTGCTGTAACTCAGGCAAGCAATGTCTGATCTTCCCCAAACTTCACATGTGTGACAAGGGTCTTGTCCTAAATACATCAACATGCCTGTATTAGTTTATAGTCATAGCGCCACCTGCTGGAAACAGGAAGTGTCATGTTTAACACTTTTATGCACTATTTGCAACACATTAAAATATGCCATTGTGTGCTAATCATGCTAGAAATATTCTCAAACATGCTAGCATCACTTACTATGTGCTAAAGGATGCTATTAATACTATGAAACAGGAAGTTGTTGTAACTCATGCATACAATTCCCAGTCTGACCCAAACTTCAAATGTTTTATAAGAGTCCTAGCCTGAACAAAACTAAAGGCCAATATTCAAATATAAGTATAACGCCACCTGCTGGCAACAGGAAATGACTTATTTTATACTAACTTAAACATGAGATGTCTGATCTGCCCGAAACTTTGCTTGTTTGGTAAGAGTCCTGTCCTGAAGACATTAACATGCCGATATTCTCTTGTAATCATAGCGCCAACTGTTGGCAGCAGGAAATGTGGCACAAATATTTAATATTTTATAAGCATATGGCCATACGTTCACTGTTCCTCCTATGGGCACCGGGTGGGGGTGAGCCCCGCTGCGAGGGCCCTTTCATCGCTGCTTGCAACTTTAATTAGGGCCCGAGCCCCGATGGTGTGAGGACCCTAATTGTATCTGCTCCGTTTATTAGGGCCCGAGCACCGATGGTGAGAGGACCCTATTGTATCTGCTCTGTTTCTTATCATTATTCTTCTTCTCCAAAGTGAATCACATTTTTGATGGCTTAAACATGCTCAAAAAGTCATGAAACTTTGCACACGCGTCAAACCTGGTGAAAATTTACGTCTGATATAGGATTCATAAGAGGGTGTGGCAAAATGGCTCGACAGCGCCACCTATACTAAAAAAAAATCAACAGCCTTCCAGCTATGTTTCACGTACATGCACGAAAATTGGCACACACATGTAACACACCAATACCTACAAAAAAAACTCCTCGAGCAAAATTCTAAACCCAACAGGAAGTGAGTTATTTATAATATTATGAGCAAATTTTGTGTAATTTTTGTCATTTCAATGCGTTGTATTTTAACAAACTCCTCCTAGAGATTTATTCAGATCAACACCAAATTTGGTACACCTAATCTAAAGGGCTTTGCGATGTTAAATTGCGAAGATCTTGAGTTTTCGTCAAAGGGCGTGTCCGTGGCAGCCTGAAGAATTTTGATGATTCGCCATGAAAAATGAAGTTGCTATAACTCAAACATACAACGTCCAATCTCCCCCAAACTTATCATGTTTGATAAGACTCCGAACCTGAACATATTTGCAGGCCCATATTCAGTTATAGTCGTAGCGCCACCTATAGGCAACAGGAAGTAACATATTTTACGCTGCAACAGACTACATTTAGAAATTTTTTAGAAGACTTTTTTATGGTCAGTCTAATCTAAAGGCCTGTACAATGTTAAATTGTGAAGATCTTGGGTTTTCGTGAAAGGGTGTGTCCATGACGCCGTGACAAAGTTCAAAGTCTCGCCATGGGAATAAAAGTTGTTGTAACTCAGGCATAAAATGTCAGATCTTGCCCAAACTTCACATGTTTGATAAGAGTCCTGGCCTGAACACATCTGAAGGTGAATAGTCCATCGGGTGTGGCAATATGTCTCTATAGCACCACCTATACTCTTTCAACGGAGTGCACCTCGAGCTACATTTCATTTACATGTACAAAAATTGGTACACACATGTAACACACCAATACCTACAAAAAAGTCTCTTGGGGACAAAATTTGGATCCCAACAGGAAGTCAGTTATTTTGAATTTTCTTTCCAAATTGGTGTTGTTTTTGCCATTTCCAGGGGTTGTACTTTAACGAACTCCTCCTAGAGATTTGTTCAGATCAACACCAAACTTGGTCCGTGTAATCTAAAGCCCTTTGCGATGTTAAATTGTGGAGATCTTGAGTTTTTGTTAAAGGGCGTGTCCATGGCGCCATGACAAAATTTGATGTCTCGCCACAGCAAGAGAAGTTGTTGTAACTCAGGCGTAAAATGTTCGATCTTCCCCAAACTTCACATGTTTGATAAGAGTCCTGGCCTGATCACATCTAAAGACCAATAGTCCATCGGGTGTGGCAAAATGGCTCTATAGCGCCACCTATACACATTCAATGGAGTGCGCCTCGAGCAATGTTTCATTTACATGTACAAAAATTGGTACACACATGTAACACACCAATACCTACAAAAAAGTCTCTTGGTACGAAATCCGAATCCAAACAGGAAGTCGGTTATTTTGAATTTTCCCTGCAGAATTGGTGTTGTTTTTGCCATTTTCAGGAGTTGTACTTTAACAAACTCCTCCTAGAGATTTATTCAGATCAACACCAAACTTGGTCAGTGTAATCTAAAGCCCTTTGTGATGTTAACCCTCTTGGCGCCACGGTCGAGTTTACTCGACAAGATGCGGCACTGATTAAAACGGCCGATTTTGTCAAATAGGGTGTCAAATTTCATGCAACCTCCCCTGCACCAGATAGCAGACATGTAATACTTCATCTCTGAAGGTCCTTTCACACTGGACGCGATTTTGACGCGCGAATAATTCGCGCGATGGTTTTATTTTTTGATCAGCTGTTTGTGTAATGAGTGCTTTCACACCGAACGCGAATGTGCTGAGGCGAAAAAACGACTTTTATTTTTTTCGCTTCGATGTCGATTTTTTTTTACTTTTGAGGCGACAAAAAGGCTTCAGCCAATCACATACAAGGAAACAAAGGTCACGTCACAGCAAAAATGACGGATCTTCTGATTACTTGTGTGTGTGTTCTATGGGCTGATGTTTTTAAGAGGACAGCTCACCTTAAGCAGACTGCCAGACGCTGCTCCTGATCAATTGGTTCCCTGAAGTTTGTGGTTTGTCTCGTCAGATGCGGTGCCACTAATTGTCCCACAGACATCCGAAAGTAAGTGCGGAACCGGCAATGATAAAGTTTTAGCTCCTGTACATGATTGGCATACTCCCCTTCAGACTCTCTGTTCTTTAGGACTGGGTGCACCCAAAACCTTCTTTTCTGTCTTTTAAAGAAAATGAAAAGCTCGTCTTCACTGGATGATGATGTTGAAGTGTCCATTTTCTCAACTGTCGGCGCGAAAGTTTTGGAATGTTGAAGCTCTCTGAACGTCACAGACATCGCAAATTCGCGTCGCGGCTGATGTGAATGGTTTTGACGCGAACTATTCGCACGCGAACTATTCGCTTTTTCATTTCGCTTTTTCGTTACGCATCCGGTGTGAAAGGGCCTTGACTCAAAAAAACGTCATGCTCCTATACAAAATCTTCGAGCTAGAGCGCATTGAATCAGTGCGAAAAAAAGCGGAGCTAGTGTGAGACTGAGCCATTTTATCTGACCAATATTGTCAACGTCAGCGAGTATTGGCATTAGATTATTATTATTATCATTATTATTATTATTATCTAATGGCATCAATAAAGCTTCAATAAAGCCACAATGAGGTGTTGGGACTTCTATTCGCGGACACTGATTCTGAAGGGGAATAGCTGCATTCAGAAGCTGACGGTGATACTGAAAGTGAAAGTATAGCCCTTCACCAAGCACAAACGGTGAATCCTTTGCCTAATGTAAATGGTCCTTTGCCAAATGTCAGAACAATGTTTGCCGGGGTCAGAGTGTTCATCGCGAAATTAGCAGGCGTGTTATTTTTGCGGGGACGAGGCGGGAGATTTTTACCGCGCTAGACATGTATATTTGTCTTCTGACCGCGCCTTTCCGCAATTGCGGCGACATTATTGTAGTGGAGACTTTGTCTAATGCCACTGGGTATGTTAGACGAGGTCGAAGTATTCATAGGACAGTTAGGAGGCAAGGTGGGGAGTCGCAATGACACTGACAGTAGTCCGAGTGTGGGCGCGTGTGCGAGGCAGATCTGGCCGCGCTGCTCATTGCAGAAGCAGAGGCGATGTGACACGGGGCATAGGTTTTGAACTAAACAGGTCTTGTCTACTTGTGTGTGTGTGTCATATGAATAATATATATGTGGTCCATACATGGAATCAGAGTGCCTGCTGCATGTAGTAAATTGAAAATCCCAACTGCTACATGAATTCGGTTTGTTTCTACCATCTATTAGTAATGATTTACACAGTTTGTTTACTACTTACTATTTACCTGAGAATTCAGTATTGTGCAATATAGCACACAGGTGAGGGACATTTATTGGGGGAAAGAAGTGCTGCATTTTATTATTTAAACATGTGACTTTTCATGAAAATTCTATAATTCAAGATGGCCACCCCCATATGACGTCATAATATGCAAATTAGATGGGAAAATAAAATTCCTACATAAACATTGGGTCATCCTTAATATTTGTATAATTGACAGAAAATCTCTATCTTTTATAAATTTTAAGATATAGCCTTCTGAAATTAAGATGTCAAAATCGAACGTTTTAGGAAAAAACCTCTGGCGCCTAAAGGGTTCAATTGCGAAGGACTTGAGGTTTCGTTAAAGGGTGTGTCCATGGCGGCCTGACAAATTTTGATGTTTCGCCATGAAAAAGGAAGTTGCTGTAACTCAGACATACAATGTCCAATCTGCCCCAAACTTCACATGTTGGATAAGACTCTTGACTTGAACAGATCTAAATGCGAATATTCAGTTATAGCCGTAGCGCCACCTGCTGGCAACAGGAAGTGACATGTTTAATGTTGTAACAAACTACTCCTAGAAATTTAATGACATCAACATTTTAATTTGGTCAGTCTAATCTAAAGGCCTTTGTAATGTTAAATTGTGGAGATCTTGAGTTTTTGTTAAAGGGCCTGTCCATGGCGCTGTGACAAAATTTGATGTCTCGCCATGGGAATAGAAGTTGTTGTAACTCGTAAGGCATAAAATGTCCGATCTTCTCCAAACTTCAGATATTTTGAGAGTCATAGCCTGAAGACATGTAAAGGCCAGTATTCAGTTATAATTGTAGCCGCACTGGGTTGTACATTATAATTAACTCAAATGATATATAGGGAATTTTAATAATTAATCAGGAATATGATTAATATATATATCTCATATGACAGTTACATTAAAATTATTGAAGATGAAAAATAGGTCAATTGTATATATCAATAACTCATTACAGGGCACTGTAATTTACTCATTAATATGTCAATATTCCATTCTTCATATCAATTATAGTGATATCTCTTACTGTAAATTACAGCAAATCAAACAGTGGTTTGTCCAGCAAACGGCCGTAAGATTAATTTATCAACATTCAATAAAGTTATCACTTCTTATAATTCAAGGAAAAATATTCTCTGGCCATGAAAACATTATCGTGTCATTATGAAATTTTGGTTACTAAAAAGTAAAGAGCTTGTAGCTAAAGATCAGACATTTCATTGACTCGTGATGTGAGCGTTTCAGACAGAGGCAATCATGAATATATATTGGTTTTTAATAATTGAACTAATAATACATCAAACTACAAATCACACAGAGTAAATACGTGTACGACAATACAGACAGTAACTTTGTACAAGACATAACGGAATCCAAATGAGGGAGAGAGAGAGAGAGAATGAGTGATAGAGGATGAGAGAGAGAGGTGAGAGAATTAGGAGCGATCACAGAATTACGCTCAGTTATGCAAACTCACAGACAGTAACCCTTTGAAAGACAACAACGAATCAAATCACCTTGAAAAGGTAATAGACAAACTTTAAGCAGCATTTAAATCTCCATAGAGAATGATACTTGCATGTGGTCTCTTTGTGACTCGCCAGACCAGCGTGCGTGGTCCTTTGTAGCCAGGCGTGTTCTTTCGTGTCTTCCGGGGCAGCTGCGGAATCGCGCGATATTTGAAAGGTCCAACAAACGTAATGATTCAGAATTCGTCTTACTCGTGTAGAGAGGAACTTAGTAAGTAAAAGAAATTAAAACAACGGGGATGAAAGCTCCCGAAGGAGCCATGAGAACGGCTGTTCTCTCAGCCGCCGTGCTGAGAGGGACCAGACGGGGACAAGAGAGTGAAGAAGAGTAAGAACAGACAAGACAAAAAAAGGCACTTCCTGGGTCAGTTCTACTTATGGAGTGACTGGTTCACGCCTCTGTTTGCGTGAACGACCAATGAACGTCCGTGTCCGCGTGAAGCGGGAAAAAGTTCCTTTGTCTCTTGGAAACACCCACTCTAATAAGTTCTGGCTTATCAGATTTCAGCAGTGATATTCTAGAAAGTTCGTAATTCCAGATTAATAATTTTACAAACCTTTCCTATAGGTGGATAGTTTGGTCACAACATGACGATTCCACAGATACCAAAAATGACATATATAACTGATAGAAACACGACGTAACATTCATATGCAGAATTACACACATTTAAAGTTTGATTAACACACGATAAAATTGTAGATACTCCAATTTTTGATTATGGAAAACATCTAATGCACCAAAAAGCAATACTCAATACATTTAGAATACATTGAGAAAAGGTACCCGTTTAGAATACATTGAGAAAAGGTACCAGTGAGCTGAATTTTTCCTGTCCTGTTTCCCAGTGGGATCATAAAGTTTTATGAGCTGGTCAGGAGTAGGGTTACAGAATCATGACTCTTATTTGAGAACATTAAATTAGGAGAAGCATTTCCAATTTACAAGACAGCAATATAAAATCCTCGCATAACAGGATTAACCATTCTATGCAACACACAAACCTATCAAAAAAAACCTACGTGTCCATGGCGCTGTGACAAAATTTGATGTCTCGCCATGGGAATAGAAGTTGTTGTAACTTAGGCATAAAATGTCCGATCTTCTCCAAGCTTCGGATATTTTGAGAGTCATAGCCTGAAGACATGTAAAGGCCAGTTTTCAGTTATAATCATAGCGCCACCTGTTGGCAATAGGACACACCATGCAGGAAGATTGGCAGATATAAATCACTTTGACATATTTCACTTATGTTTACAACTTCAAATGCATATTTCTCGCCATTCACTTTTTTACTAAAGCCATTTGCTTGCGGTGAGCCTGGGTGTGAGGGCCCGTTCATCGCTGCTTGCAGCTTTAATTAGGGCCCGAGCACCGATGGTGCGAGGACCCTCTTGGAATTGCTCCGTTTATTAGGGCCCGAGCACCGATGGTGTGAGGACCCTCTTGGAATTGCTCCGTTTATTATTATTATTATTATTATTATTATTATTATTATTATTATTATTATTATTATTATTATTATTATTATTATTATTATTATTAGGGCCCGAGCACCGATGGTGTGAGGACCCTCTTGGAATTGCTCCGTTTATTATTATTATTATTATTA
This sequence comes from Carassius carassius, assembly GCF_963082965.1. Taxonomy (NCBI): domain Eukaryota; kingdom Metazoa; phylum Chordata; class Actinopteri; order Cypriniformes; family Cyprinidae; genus Carassius; species Carassius carassius. The sequence goes on along the minus strand of NC_081801.1, from coordinate 19,792,986 downwards.
TTATTATTATTATTATTATTATTAGGGCCCGAGCACCGATGGTGTGAGGACCCTCTTGGAATTGCTCCGTTTATTATTATTATTATTATTATTATTATTCTTCTCCAGAATGAATCGCATTTTTGAGGACCTAAACATACTCAAAAAGTCATGAAACTTTGCACACACCTCAGAACCGGCGAAAATGTACATCTAATATGGGTTTCAGAAGTGGGTGTGGCAAAATGGCTCGACAGCGCCACCTATACATGTTCAACGGTGTGCGCCTCGAGCTATGTTTCACGTACATGTATGAAAATCGGTACACACATGTAACTCTCCAATACCTACAAAAAAGTCTCTTGGAGCAAAAATCTAAACCCAACAGGAAGTCAGTTATTTTTAATATTATGAGCAAATTTTGGGTCATTTTTGCCATTTCCATGCGTTGTATTTTAACGAACTCCTCCTAGAAACTTATTCAGATCAACACCAAATTTGGTATGCCTAATCTAAAGGCCTTTGCGATGTTAAATTGCGAAGATTTTGAGTTTTCGTTAAAGGGCGTGTCCTTGGCGGCCTGGCGAATTTCGATGATTCGCCATGAAAAATGAAGTTGCTATAACTCAGACATACAATGTCCAATGTGCCCAAAACTTCACATGTTTAATAAGACTCCTGACCTGAACATATTTACATGCCCATATTCAGTTATAGTCATAGCGCCACCTATTGGCAACAGGAAGTGACATATTTTACACTTCGACAGACTACTCCTAGAAATTTTTTGACATCAATGTCTTTTTTATGGTCAGTCTAATCTAAAGGCCTGTGCAATGTTAAATTGTGCAGATCTTGAGTTTTCGTTAAGGGGCGTGTCCATGGCGCCGTGACAAAATTCAAAGTCTCGCCATGGGAATAAAAGATGTTATAACTCAGGCATAAAATGTCCGATCTTCCCCAAACTTCACATGTGTGATAAAAGTCCTGGCCTGAACAGATCTGAAGGCCAATATTCCATCGGCTGTGGCAAAATTGCTCGATAGCGCCACCTATACACTTTTAACGGAGTGCACCTCGAGCTATGTTTCACGTACATGTACAAAAATTGGTACACACATGTAACACACCAGTACCTACAAAAAAGTCTCTTGGTACGAAATCCTAATCCCAACAGGAAGTCGGTTATTTTGAATTTTCCCTGCAAAATTGGCGTTGTTTTTGCAATTTTCAGGGGTTGTACTTTAACGAAGTCCTCTTAGAGATTTATTCAGATGAACACCAAACTTGGTCAGTGTAATCTAAAGCCATTTGCGATGTTAAATTGTGAAGGACTCAAGGTTTCGTTAAAGGGCGTGTCCATGGCGGCCTGACAAATTTCGATGTTTCGCCATAAAAAAGGAAGTTGCTGTAACTCAGACATACAATGTCCAATCTGCCCCAAACTTCACATGTTGGATAAGACTCTTGACCTGAACAGATCTACATGCCAATATTCAGTTATAGTCATAGCACCACCTATTGGCAACAGGAAGTGAAATATTTTACACTCCGACAAACTACTCCTAGAAATTTTATGACATCAATGTTATTTTTGTGGTCAGTCTAATCTAAAGGCCTGTGTAATGTTAAATTGTGGAGATCTTGAGTTTTTGTTAAAAGGCGTGTCCATGGCAAAAATGACAAAATTTGATGTCTCGCCACAGCAAGAGAAGTTGTTGTAACTCAGGCATAAAATGTTTGATCTTCCCCAAACTTCACATTTGTGATAAGAGTCCTGGCCTGAACACATCTGAAGGCTAATATTCCATTATAATGATAGCGCCACCTGCTGGCAACAGGAAGACTGTCACATATAAATGATTTTAATATATTACACTTATATTTACGACTTTAAATGCATATATCTCGCCGTTCGCCAATTTACTAAAGCCTCTCGCTGGCGGTGAGCCCGGGTGCGAGGGTCCGTTCATCGCTGCTTGCAGCTTTAATTAGGGCCCGAGCACCGATGGTGTGAGGACCCTCTTGGAATTGCTCCGTTTATTATTATTATTATTATTATTATTATTATTATTATTCTTCTCTAAGATGAATCACATTTTTGAGAGCCTAAACATGCTCGAAAAGTCATGAAACTTTGCACACACCTCAGAACTGGCAAAAATTTACGTCTGATATGGGTTTCAGAAGTGGGTGTGGCAAAATGGCTCGACAGCGCCACCTATACACGTTCAACGGTGTGCGCCTCAAGCTACGTTTCACGTACATGTATGAAAATTGGTATACACATGTATCTCTCCAATACCTACAAAAAAGTCTCTTGGAGCAAAATCCGAAACCCAACAGGAAGTCGGTTATTTTTAATTTTATGAGCAAATTTTGTGTCATTTTTGTCATTTCCATGCGTTGTATTTTAACGAACTCCTCCTAGAGATTAATTCAGATCAACACCAAAGTTGGTATGCCTAATCTAAAGGCCTTTGCGATGTTAAATTGCGAAGATTTTGAGTTTTCGTTAAAGGGCGTGTCCGTGGCGGCCTGGCGAATTTCGATGATTCGCCATGAAAAATGAAGTTGCTATAACTCCGACATACAATGTCCAATCTGCCCCAAACTTCACATGTTTGATGAGACTCCGAACCTGAACAGATTGACATGCCCATATTCAGTTATAGTCATAGCGCCAGCTATTGGCAACAGGAAGTGAAATATTTTACACTGCGACAAACTACTCCTAGAAATGTTATGACATCAATGTTATTTTTGTGGTCAGTCTAATCTAAAGACCTGTGTGATGTTTAGTTGTGAAGATCTTGAGTTTTCGTTAAAAGGCGTGTCCATGGTGCCGTGACGAAGTTCGATGTGTCGCCATGGGAATAAAAGATGTTATAACTCAGGCATAAAATGTCCGATCTTGCCCAAACTTCACATGTTTTATAAGGGTCCTGGCCTGAACAGATCTGAAGGCCAATATTCCATTGGGTGTGGCAAAATGGCTCGATAGCGCCACCTATACACTTTCAACTGAGTGCATATACACTTTCAACGGAGTGCGCCTCAAGCTATGTTTCACGTACATGTACAAAAATCGGTACACACATGTAACACACAAATATCTACGAAAAAGTCTCTTGGTACGAAATCCGAATCCAAACAGGAAGTCAGTTATTTAGAATGTTCTCTGCAAAATTGGCGTTGCTTTTGGCATTTTCAGGGGTTGTACTTTAACGAACTCCTCCTAGAGATTTATTCAGATCAACATCAAACTTGGTCAGTTAAATCTAAAGGCCTTTGCGAAGTTAAATTGGGAAGATCTTGAGATTTCGTTAAAGGGAGTGTCCATGGCGGCCTGACAAATTTCGATGTTTCGCCATGAAAAAGGAAGTTGTTGTAACTTAGACATACAATGTCCAATCTGCCCCAAACTTTGCATGTTGGATAAGACTTTTGACCTGAACAGATCCAAATGCCAATATTCAGTTATAGCCATAGCGCCACCTGCTGGCAACAGGAAGTGACATGTTTTACGTTGTAACAAACTACTCCTAGAAATTGAATGACATCAACATTTTATTTTGGTCAGTCTAATCTAAAGGTCTTTGCAATGTTAAATTGTGGAGATCTTGAATTTTTGTTTAAGGGCGTGTCCATGGCGCTGTGACAAAATTTGATGTCTCGCCAGAGCAAGAGAAGTTGTTGTAACTCAGGCATAAAATGTTCAATCTTCCCCAAACTTCACATGATTGATAAGAGTCCTGGCCTGAACACATCTGAAGGCCAATATTCCATTATAATGATAGCGCCACCTGCTTGCAATATGAAGATTGGCACATATATGGAATATACTTTGATACATTCCACTTATATTTATGACATTAAATGCATATTTCTCACCATTCACCTTTTTACTAAAGCAACTCGCTGGTGGTGAGACCGGGTGCGAGGGCCCGTTCATCGCTGCTTGCAGTTTTAATTATTATTATTCTTCTTCTCTAAGATGAATCGCATTTTTGAGAGCCTAAACATGCTCAAAAAGTCATGAAACTTTGCACACACCTCAGAACTGGCGAAAATTTACGTCTGATATGGGTTTCAGAAGTGGGTGTGGCAAAATGGCTCGACAGCGCCACCTATACACGTTCAACGGTGAGCGCCTCGAGCTACGTTTCACGTACATGTATGAAAATTGGTATACACATGTATCTCTCCAATACCTACAAAAAAGTCTCTTGGAGCAAAATCCGAAACCCAACAGGAAGTCGGTTATTTTTAATTTTATGAGCAAATTTTGTGTCATTTTTGTCATTTCCATGCGTTGTATTTTAACGAACTCCTCCTAGAGATTAATTCAGATCAACACCAAAGTTGGTATGCCTAATCTAAAGGCCTTTGCGATGTTAAATTGCGAAGATTTTGAGTTTTCGTTAAAGGGCGTGTCCGTGGCGGCCTGGCGAATTTCGATGATTCGCCATGAAAAATGAAGTTGCTATAACTCAGACATACAATGTCCAATCTGCCCCAAACTTCCCATGTTTGATGAGACTCTGAACCTGAACAGATTGACATGCCCATATTCAGTTATAGTCATAGCGCCACCTATTGGCAACAGGAAGTGACATATTTTACACTGCGACTAACTACTCCTAGAAATTTTATGACATCAATGTCTTTTTTGTGGTCAATCTAATCTAAAGGCCTGTGCGATGTTAAGTTGTGAAGATCTTGAATTTTCGTTAAAAGGCGTGTCCATGGCGCCGTGACGAAGTTTGATGTCTCGCCAAGGGAATAAAAGATGTTATAACTCAGGCATAAAATGTCCGATCTTCCCCAAACTTCACATGTGGGATAAGAGTCCTGGCCTGAACACATCTGTAGGCCAATATTCCATCGGGTGTGGCAAAATGGCTCGATAGCGCCACCTATAAACTTTCAACATAGCACGCCTCGAGCTCCGTTTCACGTTCATGTACAAAAATCGATACACACATGTAACACACCAGTACCTACAAAAAAGTCTCTTGTTATGAATCCTAATCCCAACAGGAAGTCGGTTATTTTGAATTTTCCCTGCAAAATTGGCGTTGTTTTTGCCATTTTCAGTGGTTGTACTTTAACAAACTCCTCCTAGAGATTTATTCAGATGAACACCAAACTTGGTCAGTGTAATCTAAAGCCATTTGCAATGTTAAATTGTGAAGGACTTGAGGTTTCGTTAAAGGGCGTGTCCATGGCGGCCTGACAAATTTCGATGTTTCGCCATGAAAAAGGAAGTTGTTGTAACTTAGACATACAATGTCCAATCTGCCCCAAACTTTGCATGTTGGATAAGACTTTTGACCTGAACAGATCCAAATGCCAATATTCAGTTATAGCCATAGCGCCACCTGCTGGCAACAGGAAGTGACATGTTTTACGTTGTAACAAACTACTCCTAGAAATTGAATGACATCAACATTTTATTTTGATCAGTCTAATCTAAAGGTCTTTGCAATGTTAAATTGTGGAGATCTTGAATTTTTGTTTAAGGGCGTGTCCATGGCGCTGTGACAAAATTTGATGTCTCGCCAGAGCAAGAGAAGTTGTTGTAACTCAGGCATAAAATGTTCAATCTTCCCCAAACTTCACATGATTGATAAGAGTCCTGGCCTGAACACATCTGAAGGCCAATATTCCATTATAATGATAGCGCCACCTGCTTGCAATATGAAGATTGGCACATATATGGAATATACTTTGATACATTCCACTTATATTTATGACATTAAATGCATATTTCTCACCATTCACCTTTTTACTAAAGCAACTCGCTGGTGGTGAGACCGGGTGCGAGGGCCCGTTCATCGCTGCTTGCAGTTTTAATTATTATTATTCTTCTTCTCTAAGATGAATCGCATTTTTGAGAGCCTAAACATGCTCAAAAAGTCATGAAACTTTGCACACACCTCAGAACTGGCGAAAATTTACGTCTGATATGGGTTTCAGAAGTGGGTGTGGCAAAATGGCTCGACAGCGCCACCTATACACGTTCAACGGTGAGCGCCTCGAGCTACGTTTCACGTACATGTATGAAAATTGGTATACACATGTATCTCTCCAATACCTACAAAAAAGTCTCTTGGAGCAAAATCCGAAACCCAACAGGAAGTCGGTTATTTTTAATTTTATGAGCAAATTTTGTGTCATTTTTGTCATTTCCATGCGTTGTATTTTAACGAACTCCTCCTAGAGATTAATTCAGATCAACACCAAAGTTGGTATGCCTAATCTAAAGGCCTTTGCGATGTTAAATTGCGAAGATTTTGAGTTTTCGTTAAAGGGCGTGTCCGTGGCGGCCTGGCGAATTTCGATGATTCGCCATGAAAAATGAAGTTGCTATAACTCAGACATACAATGTCCAATCTGCCCCAAACTTCCCATGTTTGATGAGACTCTGAACCTGAACAGATTGACATGCCCATATTCAGTTATAGTCATAGCGCCACCTATTGGCAACAGGAAGTGACATATTTTACACTGCGACTAACTACTCCTAGAAATTTTATGACATCAATGTCTTTTTTGTGGTCAATCTAATCTAAAGGCCTGTGCGATGTTAAGTTGTGAAGATCTTGAATTTTCGTTAAAAGGCGTGTCCATGGCGCCGTGACGAAGTTTGATGTCTCGCCAAGGGAATAAAAGATGTTATAACTCAGGCATAAAATGTCCGATCTTCCCCAAACTTCACATGTGGGATAAGAGTCCTGGCCTGAACACATCTGTAGGCCAATATTCCATCGGGTGTGGCAAAATGGCTCGATAGCGCCACCTATAAACTTTCAACATAGCACGCCTCGAGCTCCGTTTCACGTTCATGTACAAAAATCGATACACACATGTAACACACCAGTACCTACAAAAAAGTCTCTTGTTATGAATCCTAATCCCAACAGGAAGTCGGTTATTTTGAATTTTCCCTGCAAAATTGGCGTTGTTTTTGCCATTTTCAGTGGTTGTACTTTAACAAACTCCTCCTAGAGATTTATTCAGATGAACACCAAACTTGGTCAGTGTAATCTAAAGCCATTTGCAATGTTAAATTGTGAAGGACTTGAGGTTTCGTTAAAGGGCGTGTCCATGGCGGCCTGACAAATTTCGATGTTTCGCCATAAAAAAGGAAGTTGCTATAACTGAGACATACAATGTCCAATCTGCCCCAAACTTCACATGTTGGATAAGACTCTTGACCTGAACAGATCTACATGCCAATATTCAGTTATAGTCATAGCGCCACCTATTGGCAACAGGAAGTGAAATATTTTACACTGCGACAAACTACTCCTATAAATTCTATGACATCAATGTCATTTTTGTGGTCAGTCTAATCTAAAGACCTGTGTGATGTATAGTTGTGTAGATCTTGAGTTTTTGTTAAAAGGCGTGTCCATGGCGCCGTGACGAATTTCGATGTGTCGCCATGGGAATAAAAGATGTTATAACTCAGGCATAAAATGTCCGATCTTGCCCAAACTTCACATGTGTGATAAGGGTCCTGGCCCGAACAGATCTGAAGGCCAATATTCCATTGGGTGTGGCAAAATGGCTCGATAGCGCCACCTATACACTTTCAACAGAGTGCATATACACTTTCAACGGAGTGCGCCTCAAGCTATGTTTCACGTACATGTACAAAAATCGGTACACACATGTAACACACCAATATCTACGAAAAAGTCTCTTGTTACGAAATCCGAATCTAACAGGAAGTCAGTTATTTAGAATTTTCTCTGCAAAATTGGTGTAGTTTTTGCCATTTTCAGGGGTTGTACTTTAATGAACTCCTTCTAGAGATTTATTCAGATCAGCATCAAACTTGGTCAGTTAAATCTAAAGGCCTTTGCGAAGTTATATTGGGAAGATCTTGAGATTTCGTTAAAGGGAGTGTCCATGGCGGTCTGACAAATTTCGATGTTTCGCCATGAAAAAGGAAGTTGCTGTAACTCAGACATACAATGTCCAATCTGCCCCAAACTTCGCATGTTAGATAAGACTTCTGCCCTTAACAGATCTACATGCCTATATTCAATTATAGTCATAGCACCACCTGCTGGCAACAGGAAGTGACATATTTTACACTGAGACAAACTACTCCTAGAGATTTTTTGACATTAATGTATTTTTGTGGTCAGTCTAATCTAAAGGCCTGTGTAATGTTAAATTGTGGAGATCTTGAGTTTTTGTTAAAGAGTGTGTCCATGGCAAAAATGACAAAATTTGATGTCTCGCCACAGCAAGAAAAGTTGTTGTAACTCAGGCATAAAATGTTTGATCTTCCCCAAACTTCACATGTTCGATAAGAGTGCAGCCCTGAACACATCTGAAGGCCAATATTCCATTATAGTGATAGCACCACCTGCTGGCAACAGGAAGACTGGCACATATAAATGATTTTGATATATTACACTTATATTTACGACTTTAAATGCATATATCTCGCCAATCGCCAATTTACTAAAGCCTCTCGCTGGCGGTGAGCCCGGGTGCGAGGGCCCGTTCATCGCTGCTTGCAGCTTTAATTATTATTATTATTATTATTATTATTCTTATCCAGAATGAATCGCATTTTTGAGGGCCTAAACATACTCAAAAATTAATGAAACTTTGCACACACCTCAGAACCGGCGAAAATGTACATCTGATATGGGTTTCAGAAGTGGGTGTGGCAAAATGGCTCGACAGCGCCACCTATACATGTTCAACGGTGTGCGCCTCGAGCTATGTTTCACGTACATGTATGCAAATCGGTACACACATGTAACTTTCCAATACCTACAAAAAAGTCTCTTAGAGCAAAATTCTAAACCCTACAGGAAGTCGGTTATTTTTAATATTATGAGCAAATTTTGTGTCATTTTTGCCATTTCCATCAGTTGTATTTTAACGAACTCCTCCTAGAAACTTATTCAGATCAACACCAAATTTGGTATGCCTAATCTAAAGGCCTTTGCGATGTTAAATTGCAAAGATTTTGAGTTTTCGTTAAAGGGCGTGTCCGTGGCGGCCTGGCGAATTTCGATGATTCGCCATGAAAAATGAAATTGCTATAACTCAGACATACAATGTCCAATGTGCCCAAAACTTCACATGTTTAATAAGACTCCTGACCTGAAAATATTTACATGCCCATATTCAGTTATAGTCATAGCGCCACCTATAGGCAACAGGAAGTGACATATTTTACACTTCGACAGACTACTCCTAGAAATTTTTTGACATCAATGTCTTTTTTATGGTCAGTCTAATCTAAAGGCCTGTGCGATGTTAAGTTGTGAAGATCTTGAGTTTTCGTTAAGGGGCGTGTCCATGGCACCGTGACGAAATTCAAAGTCTCGCCATGGGAATAAAAGATGTTATAACTCAGGCATAAAATGTCCGATCTTCCCCAAACTTCACATGTGTGATAAAAGTCCTGGCCTGAACAGATCTGGAGGCCAATATTCCATCGGGTGTGGCAAAATGGCTCGATAGCGCCACCTATACACTTTCAGCGGAGTGCACCTCGAGCTATGTTTCACGTACATGTACAAAAATTGGTACACACATGTAACACACCAATAACTACAAAAAAGTATCTTGGTACGAAATCCTAATCCCAACAGGAAGTCGGTTATTTTGAATTTTCCCTGCAAAATTGGTGTTGTTTTAGCCATTTTCAGGGGTTGTACTTTAACGAACTCCTCCTAGAGATTTATTCAGATGAACACCAAACTTGGTCAGTAAAATCTAAAATGGCAGTATAAGTTGCTATAACTCAGACATACAATGTCCAATCTGCCCCAAACTTCCCATGTTTGATGAGACTCTGAACCTGAACAGATTGACATGCCCATATTCAGTTATAGTCATAGCGCGCCACCTATTGGCAACAGGAAGTGACATATTTTACACTGCGACTAACTACTCCTAGAAATTTTATGACATCAATGTCTTTTTTGTGGTCAATCTAATCTAAAGGCCTGTGCGATGTTAAGTTGCGAAGATCTTGAGTTTTCGTTAAAAGGCGTGTCCATGGCGCCGTGACGAAGTTTGATGTCTCGCCAAGGGAATAAAAGATGTTATAACTCAGGCATAAAATGTCCGATCTTCCCCAAACTTCACATGTGGGATAAGAGTCCTGGCCTGAACACATCTGTGGGCCAATATTCCATCGGGTGTGGCAAAATGGCTCGATAGCGCCACCTATAAACTTTCAACATAGCACGCCTCGAGCTCCGTTTCACGTTCATGTACAAAAATCGATACACACATGTAACACACCAGTACCTACAAAAAAGTCTCTTGTTACGAATCCTAATCCCAACAGGAAGTCGGTTATTTTGAATTTTCCCTGCAAAATTGGCGTTGTTTTTGCCATTTTCAGGGGTTGTACTTTAACAAACTCCTCCTAGAGATTTATTCAGATGAACACCAAACTTGGTCAGTGTAATCTAAAGCCATTTGCGATGTTAAATTGCGAAGGACTTGAGGTTTCGTTAAAGGGCGTGTCCATGGCGGCCTGACAAATTTCGATGTTTCGCCATAAAAAAGGAAGTTGCTATAACTGAGACATACAATGTCCAATCTGCCCCAAACTTCACATGTTGGATAAGACTCTTGACCTGAACAGATCTACATGCCAATATTCAGTTATAGTCATAGCGCCACCTATTGGCAACAGGAAGTGAAATATTTTACACTGCGACAAACTACTCCTATAAATTTTATGACATCAATGTCATTTTTGTGGTCAGTCTAATCTAAAGACCTGTGTGATGTATTGTTGTGTAGATCTTGAGTTTTTGTTAAAAGGCATGTCCATGGCGCCGTGACGAAGTTCGATGTGTCGCCATGGGAATAAAAGATGTTATAACTCAGGCATAAAATGTCCGATCTTGCCCAAACTTCACATGTGTGATAAGGGTCCTGGCCCGAACAGATCTGAAGGCCAATATTCCATTGGGTGTGGCAAAATGGCTCGATAGCGCCACCTATACACTTTCAACAGAGTGCATATACACTTTCAACGGAGTGCGCCTCAAGCTATGTTTCACGTACATGTACAAAAATCGGTACACACATGTAACACACCAATATCTATGAAAAAGTCTCTTGATACGAAATCCGAATCCAAACAGGAAGTCAGTTATTTAGAATTTTCTCTGCAAAATTGGTGTAGTTTTTGCCATTTTCAGGGGTTGTACTTTAACGAACTCCTTCTAGAGATTTATTCAGATCAGCATCAAACTTGGTCAGTTAAATCTAAAGGCCTTTGCGAAGTTATATTGGGAAGATCTTGAGATTTCGTTAAAGGGAGTGTCCATGGCGGTCTGACAAATTTCGATGTTTCGCCATGAAAAAGGAAGTTGCTGTAACTCAGACATACAATGTCCAATCTGCCCCAAACTTTGCATGTTAGATAAGACTTCTGCCCTTAACAGATCTACATGCCTATATTCAATTATAGTCATAGCACCACCTGCTGGCAACAGGAAGTGACATATTTTACACTGAGACAAACTACTCCTAGAGATTTTTTGACATTAATGTATTTTTGTGGTCAGTCTAATCTAAAGGCCTGTGCAATGTTAAATTGTGGAGATCTTGAGTTTTTGTTAAAGAGTGTGTCCATGGCAAAAATGACAAAATTTGATGTCTCGCCACAGCAAGAGAAGTTGTTGTAACTCAGGCATAAAATGTTTGATCTTCCCCAAACTTCACATGTTCGATAAGAGTGCAGCCCTGAACACATCTGAAGGCCAATATTCCACTATAGTGATAGCACCACCTGCTGGCAACAGGAAGACTGGCACATATAAATGATTTTGATATATTACACTTATATTTACGACTTTAAATGCATATATCTCGCCAATCGCCAATTTACTAAAGCCTCTCGCTGGCGGTGAGCCCGGGTGCGAGGGCCCGTTCATCGCTGCTTGCAGCTTTAATTATTATTATTATTATTATTCTTCTCCAGTATGAATCGCATTTTTGAGGGCCTAAACATACTCAAAAAGTCATGAAACTTTGCACACACCTCAGAACCGGCGAAAATGTACATCTGATATGGGTTTCAGAAGTGGGTGTGGCAAAATGGCTCGACAGCGCCACCTATACATGTTCAACGGTGTGCGCCTCGAGCTATGTTTCACGTACATGTATGCAAATCGGTACACACATGTAACTCTCCAATACCTACAAAAAAGTCTCTTAGAGCAAAATTCTAAACCCAACAGGAAGTCGGTTTTTTTTTAATATTATGAGCAAATTTTGTGTCATTTTTGCCATTTCCATGAGTTGTATTTTAACGAACTCCTCCTAGAAACTTATTCAGATCAACACCAAATTTGGTATGCCTAATCTAAAGGCCTTTGCGATGTTAAATTGCGAAGATTTTGAGTTTTCGTTAAAGGGCGTGTCCGTGGCGGCCTGGCGAATTTCGATGATTCGCCATGAAAAATGAAATTGCTATAACTCAGACATACAATGTCCAATGTGCCCAAAACTTCACATGTTTAATAAGACTCCTGACCTGAAAATATTTACATAGCCATATTCAGTTATAGTCATAGCGCCACCTATAGGCAACAGGAAGTGACATATTTTACACTTCGACAGACTACTCCTAGAAATTTTTTGACATCAATGTCTTTTTTATGGTCAGTATAATCTAAAGGCCTGTGCAATGTTAAATTGTGAAGATCTGTTGCCAATAGGTGGCGCTATGACTATAACTGAATATGGGCATGTAGATCTGTTCAGGTCAAGAGTCTTATCCAACATGTGAAGTTTGGGGCAGATTGGACATTGATGTCTGAGTTACAGCAACTTCCTTTTTCATGGCGAAACATCGAAACATATATGAAAATTGGTATACACATGTATCTCTCCAATACCTACAAAAAAGTCTCTTGGAGCAAAATCCGAAACCCAACAGGAAGTCGGTTATTTTTAATTTTATAAGCAAATTTTGTGTCATTTTTGTCATTTCCATGCGTTGTATTTTAACGAACTCCTCCTAGAGATTAATTCAGATCAACACCAAAGTTGGTATGCCTAATCTAAAGGCCTTTGCGATGTTAAATTGCGAAGATTTTGAGTTTTCGTTAAAGGGCGTGTCCGTGGCGGCCTGGCGAATTTCGATGATTCGCCATGAAAAATGAAGTTGCTATAACTCAGACATACAATGTCCAATCTGCCCCAAACTTCACATGTTTGATGAGACTCCGAACCTGAACAGATTGACATGCCCATATTCAGTTATAGTCATAGCGCCACCTATTGGCAACAGGAAGTGACATATTTTACACTGCGACTAACTACTCCTAGAAATTTTATTACATCAATGTCTTTTTTGTGGTAAGTCTAATCTAAAGGCCTGTTCGATGTTAAGTTGTGAAGATCTTGAGTTTTCGTTAAGGGGCGTGTCCATGGCGCCGTGACAAAATTCAAAGTCTCGCCATGGGAATAAAAGATGTTATAACTCAGGCATAAAATGTCCGATCTTCCCCAAACTTCACATGTTTGATAAAAGTCCTGGCCTGAAAAGATCTGAAGGCCAATATTCCATCGGGTGTGGCAAAATGGCTCGATAGCGCCACCTATACACTTTCAACGGAGTGCGCCTCGATCTATGTTTCACGTACATGTACAAAAATCGGTACACACATGTAACACACCAATACCTACAAAAAAGTATCTTGGTACGAAATCCTAATCCCAACAGGAAGTCGATTATTTTGAATTTTCCCTGCAAAATTGGTGTTGTTTTTGTCATTTTCAGGGGTTGTACTTTAACGAACTCCTCCTAGAGATTTATTCAGATGAACTCCAAACTTGGTCAGTGTAATCTAAAGCCCTTTGCGATGTTAAATTGCGAAGGACTTGAGGTTTCGTTAAAGGGCGTGTCCATGGCGGCCTGACAAATTTCGATGTTTCGCCATGAAAAAGGAAGTTGCTGTAACTCAGACATACAATGTCCAATCTGCCCCAAACTTCACATGTTGGATAAGACTCTTGACCTGAACAGATCTACATGCCAATATTCAGTTATAGTCATAGCGCCACCTATTGGCAACAGGAAGTGAAATATTTTACACTGCGACAAACTACTCCTAGAAATTTTATGACATCAATGTTATTTTTGTGGTCAGTCTAATCTAAAGACCTGTGTGATGTTTAGTTGTGAAGATCTCGAGTTTTCGTTAAAAGGCGTGTCCATGGCGCCGTGACGAAGTTCGATGTGTCGCCATGGGAATAAAAGATGTTATAACTTAGGCATAAAATGTCCGATCTTGCCCAAACTTCACATGTGTGATAAGGGTCCTGGCCTGAACAGATCTGAAAGCCAATATTCCATTGGGTGTGGCAAAATGGCTCGATAGCGCCACCTATACACTTTCAACTGAGTGCATATACACTTTCAACGGAGTGCGCCTCAAGCTATGTTTCACGTACATGTACAAAAATCGGTACACACATGTAACACACCAATATCTACGAAAAAGTCTCTTGGTACGAAATCCGAATCCAAACAGGAAGTCAGTTATTTAGAATGTTCTCTGCAAAATTGATGTTGTTTTTGGCATTTTCAGGGGTTGTACTTTAATGAACTCCTCCTAGAGATTTATTCAGATCAACATCAAACTTGGTCAGTTAAATCTAAAGGCCTTTGCGAAGTTAAATTGGGAAGATCTTGAGATTTCGTTAAAGGGAGTGTCCATGGCGGCCTGACAAATTTTGATGTTTCGCCATGAAAAGGAAGTTGCTGTAACTCAGACATACAATGTCCAATCTGCCCCAAACTTCGCATGTTAGATAAGACTTCTGCCCTTAACAGATCTACATGCCCATATTCAATTATAGTCATAGTGCCACCTGCTGGCAACAGGAAGTGACATATTTTACGCTGAGACAAACTACTCCTAGAGATTTTTTGACATTAATGTATTTTTGTGGTCAGTCTAATCTAAAGGCCTGTGTAATGTTAAATTGTGGCAATCTTGAGTTTTTGTTAAAGAGCGTGTCCATGGCAAAAATGACAAAATTTGATGTCTCGCCACAACAAGAGAAGTTGTTGTAACTCAGGCATAAAATGTTTGATCTTCCCCAAACTTCACATGTTCGATAAGAGTGCAGCCCTGAACACATCTGAAGGCCCAATATTCCATTATAATGATAGCGCCACCTGCTGGCAACAGAAAGATTGGCACATATATGGAATAAACTTTGATATATTCCACTTATATTTATGAGTTTAAATGCATATTTCTCACCGTTCACCTATTTACTAAAGCCACTCGCTGCCGGTGAGCCCGGGTGCGAGGGCCCGTTCATCGCTGCTTGCAGCTTTAATTATTATTATTATTATTATTATTATTATTATTATTATTATTATTATTATTATTATTATTATTATTATTATTATTATTATTATTATTCTCTAAGATGAATCGCATTTTTGAGAGCCTAAACATGCTCGAAAAGTCATGAAACTTTGCACACACCTCAGAACTGGCGAAAATTTACGTCTGATATGGGTTTCAGAAGTGGGTGTGGCAAAATGGCTCGACAGCGCCACCTATACACGTTCAACGGTGTGCGCCTCGAGCTACGTTTCACGTACATGTATGAAAATTGGTATACACATGTATCTCTCCAATACCTACAAAAAAGTCTCTTGGAGCAAAATCCGAAACCCAACAGGAAGTCAGTTATTTTTAATTTTATGAGCAAATTTTGTGTCATTTTTGTCATTTCCATGCGTTGTATTTTAACGAACTCCTCCTAGAGATTAATTCAGATCAACACCAAAGTTGGTATGCCTAATCTAAAGGCCTTTGCGATGTTAAATTGCGAAGATTTTGAGTTTTCGTTAAAGGGCGTGTCCGTGGCGGCCTGGCGAATTTCGATGATTCGCCATGAAAAATGAAGTTGCTATAACTCAGACATACAATGTCCAATCTGCCCCAAACTTCACATGTTTGATGAGACTCCGAACCTGAACATATTTACATGCCCATATTCAGTTATAGTCATAGCGCTACCTATAGGCAACAGGAAGTGACATATTTTACACTTCGACACACTACTCCTAGAAATTTTTTGACATCAATGTCTTTTTTGTGGTCAGTCTAATCTAAAGGCCTGTGCGATGTTAAGTTGTGAAGATCTTGAGTTTTCGTTAAGGGGCGTGTCTATGGCGCCGTGACAAAATTCAAAGTCTCGCCATGGGAATAAAAGATGTTATAACTCAGGCATAAAATGTCCGATCTTCCCCAAACTTCACATGTTTGATAAAAGTCCTGGCCTGAACAGATCTGTAGGCCAATATTCCATCGGGTGTGGCAAAATGGCTCGATAGCGCCACCTATACACTTTCAACGGTGTGCGCCTCGAGCTACGTTTCATGTACAACCCGAATTCCGGAAAAGTTGGGACGTTTTTTAAATTTTAATAAAATGAAAACTAAAGGAATTTCAAATCACATGAGCCAATATTTTATTCACAATAGAACATAGATAACATAACAAATGTTTAAACTTAGAAATTGTACACTTTTATCCACTTAATTAGCTCATTTAAAATTTTATGCCTGCTACAGGTCTCAAAAAAGTTGGCACGGGGGCAACAAATGGCTAAAAAAGCAAGCAGTTTTAAAAAGATTCAGCTGGGAGAACATCTAGTGATTAATTAAGTTAATTGATATCAGGTCTGTAACATGATTAGCTATAAAAGCTTTGTCTTAGAGAAGCAGAGTCTCTCAGAAGTAAAGATGGGCAGAGGCTCTCCAATCTGTGAAAGACTGCATAAAAAAATTGTGGAAAACTTAAAAAACAATGTTCCTCAACGTCAAATTGCAAAGGCTTTGCAAATCTCATCATCTACAGTGCATAACATCATCAAAAGATTCAGAGAAACTGGAGAAATCTCTGTGCGTAAGGGACAAGGCCGGAGACCTTTATTGGATGCCCGTGGTCTTCGGGCTCTCAGACGACACTGCATCACTCATCGGCATGATTGTGTCAATGACATTACTAAATGGGCCCAGGAATACTTTCAGAAACCACTGTCGGTAAACACAATCCGCCGTGCCATCAGCAGATGCCAACTAAAGCTCTATCATGCAAAAAGGAAGCCATATGTGAACATGGTCCAGAAGCGCCGTCGTGTCCTGTGGGCCAAGGCTCATTTAAAATGGGCTATTTCAAAGTGGAATAGTGTTTTATGGTCAGACGAGTCCAAATTTGACATTCTTGTTGGAAATCACGGACGCCGTGTCCTCCGGGCTAAAGAGGAGGGAGACCTTCCAGCATGTTATCAGCGTTCAGTTCAAAAGCCAGCATCTCTGATGGTATGGGGGTGCATAAGTGCATACGGTATGGGCAGCTTGCATGTTTTGGAAGGCTCTGTGAATGCTGAAAGGTATATAAAGGTTTTAGAGCAACATATGCTTCCCTCCAAACAACGTCTATTTCAGGGAAGGCCTTGTTTATTTCAGCAGGACAATGCAAAACCACATACTGCAGCTATAACAACAGCATGGCTTCGTCGTAGAAGAGTCCGGGTGCTAACCTGGCCTGCCTGCAGTCCAGATCTTTCACCTATAGAGAACATTTGGCGCATCATTAAACGAAAAATACGTCAAAGACGACCACGAACTCTTCAGCAGCTGGAAATCTATATAAGGCAAGAATGGGACCAAATTCCAACAGCAAAACTCCAGCAACTCATAGCCTCAATGCCCAGACGTCTTCAAACTGTTTTGAAAAGAAAAGGAGATGCTACACCATGGCAAACATGCCCCGTCCCAACTATTTTGAGACCTGTAGCAGAAATCAAAATTGAAATGAGCTAATTTTGTGCATAAAATTGTAAACTTTCTCAGTTTAAACATTTGCTATGTTATCTATGTTCTATTGTGAATAAAATATTGGCTCATGTGATTTGAAAGTCTTTTAGTTTTCATTTTATTAAAATTTAAAAAACGTCCCAACTTTTCCGGAATTCGGGTTGTACATGTATGAAAATCAGTATACACATGTATCTCTCCAATACCTACAAAAAAGTCTCTTGGAGCAAAATCCGAAACCCAACAGGAAGTCGGTTATTTTTAATTTTATGAGCAGATTTTGTGTCATTTTTGTCATTTCCATGCGTTGTATTTTAACGAACTCCTCCTAGAGATTCATTCAGATCAACACCAAAGTTGGTATGCCTAATCTAAAGGCCTTTGCGATGTTAAATTGCGAAGATTTTGAGTTTTCGTTAAAGGGCGTGTCCATGGCGGCCTGACAAATTTCGATGTTTCGCCATGAAAATTGAAGTTGCTGTAACTCAGACATACAATGTCCAATCTGCCCCAAACTTCACATGTTAGATAAGACTTCTGCCCTTAACAGATCTACATGCCCATATTCAGTTATAGTCATAGCGCCACCTGCTGGCAACAGGAAGTGACATGTTTTACGCTGCGACAAACTACTCCTTGAAATTTTATGACATCAATGTTATTTTTGTGGTCAGTCTAATCTAAAGACCTGTGTGATGTTTAGTTGTGAAGATCTTGAGTTTTCGTTAAAAGGCGTGTCCATGGCGCCGTGGCGAAGTTCGATGTGTCGCCATGGGAATAAAAGATGCTATAACTCAGGCATAAAATGTCCGATCTTGCCCAAACTTCACATGTGTGATAAGGGTCCTGGCCTGAACAGATCTGAAGGCCAATATTCCATTGGGTGTGGCAAAATGGCTCGATAGCGCCACCTATACACTTTCAACTGAGTGCATATACACTTTCAACGGAGTGCGCCTCAAGCTATGTATCACGTACATGTACAAAAATCGATACACACATGTAACACACCAATACCTACAAAAAAGTCTCTTGGTATGAAATCCGAATCCCAACAGGAAGCCGGTTATTTAGAAATTTCTCTGCAAAATTGGCGTTGTTTTTGCCATTTTCAGGGGTTGTACTTTAACAAACTCCTCCTAGAGATTTATTCAGATCAACACCAAACTTGGTCAGTTAAATCTAAAGGCCTTTGCGATGTTAAATTGCGAAGATCTTGAGGTTTCGTTAAAGGGCGTGTCCATGGCGGCCTGGCAAATTTCGATGTTTCGCAATGAAAAGGAAGTTGCTGTAACTCAGACATACAATGTCCAATCTGCCCCAAATTTCACATGTTAGATAAGACTTCTGCCCTTAACAGATCTACATGCCCATATTCAGTTATAGTCATAGTGCCACCTGCTGGCAACAGGAAGTGACATGTTTTACGCTGCGACAAACTACTCCTAGAAATCTTTTGACATTAATGTATTTTTTTGTGGTCAGTCTAATCTAAAGGCCTGTGCAATGTTAAATTGCAGAGATCTTCAGTTTATGTTAAAGGGCGTGTCCATGGCGCCATGACAAAATTTGATGTCTCGCCACAGCAAGAGAAGTTGTTGTAACTCAGGCATAAAATGTTCGATCTTCCCCAGACTTCGCATGTTCGATAAGAGTCCTGGCCTGAACACATCTGAAGGCCAATTTTCCACTATAATGATAGCGCCACCTGCTGGCAACAGAAAGATTGGCACATATATGGAATAAACATTGATATATTCCACTTATATTTATGAGTTTAAATGCATATTTCTCACCGTTCACCTATTTACTAAAGCCACTCGCTGCCGGTGAGCCCGGGTGCGAGGGCCCGTTCATCGCTGCTTGCAGCTTTAATTATTAGGGCCCGAGCACCGATGGTGTGAGGACCCTCTTGGAATTGCTCCGTTTATTATTATTATTATTATTATTATTATTATTATTATTATTATTATTATTATTATTCTCTAAGATGAATCGCATTTTTGAGAGCCTAAACATGCTCAAAAAGTCATGAAACTTTGCACACACCTCAGAACTGGCGAAAATTTACGTCTGATATGGGTTTCAGAAGTGGGTGTGGCAAAATGGCTCGACAGCGCCACCTATACACGTTCAACGGTGTGCGCCTCGAGCTACGTTTCACGTACATATATGAAAATTGGTATACACATGTATCTCTCCAATACCTACAAAAAAGTCTCTTGGAGCAAAATCCGAAACCCAACAGGAAGTCGGTTATTTTTAATTTTATGAGCAAATTTTGTGTCATTTTTGTCATTTCCATGCGTTGTATTTTAACTAACTCCTCCTAGAGATTAATTCAGATCAACACCAAAGTTGGTATGCCTAATCTAAAGGCCTTTGCGATGTTAAATTGCGAAGATTTTGAGTTTTCGTTAAAGGGCGTGTCCGTGGCGGCCTGGCGAATTTCGATGATTCGCCATGAAAAATGAAGTTGCTATAACTCAGACATACAATGTCTAATGTGTCCAAAACTTCACATGTTTAATAAGACTCCTGACCTGAACAGATTGACATGCCCATATTCAGTTATAGTCATAGCGCCACCTATAGGCAACAGGAAGTGACATATTTTACACTGCGACTAACTACTCCTAGAAATTTTATGACATCAATGTCTTTTTTGTGGTCAGTCTAATCTAAAGGCCTGTGCGATGTTAAACTGTGAAGATCTTGAGTTTTCGTTAAAAGGCGTGTCCATGGCGCCATGACGAAGTTCGATGTCTCGCCAAGGGAATAAAATATGTTATAACTCAGGCATAAAATGTCCGATCTTCCCCAAACTTCACATGTGTGATAATAGTCCTGGCCTGAACACATCTGTAGGCCAATATTCCATCGGGTGTGGCAAAATGGCTCGATAGCGCCACCTATACACTTTCAACATAGCACGCCTCGATCTCCGTTTCAAGTACATGTACAAAAATCGGTACACACATGTAACACACCAGTACCTACAAAAAAGTCTCTTGGTACGAAATCCTAATCCCAACAAGAAGTCGGTTATTTTGAAATTTCCCTGCAAAATTGGCGTTGTTTTTGCCATTTTCAGGGGTTGTACTTTAACGAACTCCTCCTAGAGATTTATTCAGATGAACACCAAACTTGGTCAGTGTAATCTAAAGCCATTTGCGATGTTAAATTGCGAAGGACTTGAGGTTTCGTTAAAGGGCGTGTCCATGGCGGCCTGACAAATTTCGATGTTTCGCCATGAAAAAGGAAGTTGCTGTAACTCAGACATACAATGTCCAATCTGCCCCAAACTTCACATGTTGGATAAGACTCTTGACCTGAACAGATCTACATGCCAATATTCAGTTATAGTCATAGCGCCACCTATTGGCAACAGGAAAAGAAATATTTTACACTGCGACAAACTACACCTAGAAAGTTTATGACATCAATGTTATTTTTGTGGTCAGTCTAATCTAAAGACCTGTGTGATGTTTAGTTGTGAAGATCTTGAGTTTTCGTTAAAAGGCGTGTCCATGGTGCCGTGACGAAGTTCGATGTGTCGCCATGGGAATAAAAGATGTTATAACTCAGGCATAAAATGTCCGATCTTGCCCAAACTTCACATGTTTTATAAGGGTCCTGGCCTGAACAGATCTGAAGGCCAATATTCCATTGGGTGTGGCAAAATGGCTCGATAGCGCCACCTATACACTTTCAACTGAGTGCATATACACTTTCAACGGAGTGCGCCTCAAGCTATGTTTCACGTACATGTACAAAAATCGGTACACACATGTAACACACCAATATCTACGAAAAAGTCTCTTGGTACGAAATCCGAATCCAAACAGGAAGTCAGTTATTTAGAATGTTCTCTGCAAAATTGGCGTTGCTTTCGGCATTTTCAGGGGTTGTACTTTAACGAACTCCTCCTAGAGATTTATTCAGATCAACATCAAACTTGGTCAGTTAAATCTAAAGGCCTTTGCGAAGTTAAATTGGGAAGATCTTGAGATTTCGTTAAAGGGAGTGTCCATGGCGGCCTGACAAATTTCGATGTTTCGCCATGAAAAAGGAAGTTGTTGTAACTTAGACATACAATGTCCAATCTGCCCCAAACTTTGCATGTTGGATAAGACTTTTGACCTGAACAGATCTAAATGCCAATATTCAGTTATAGCCATAGCGCCACCTGCTGGCAACAGGAAGTGACATGTTTTACGTTGTAACAAACTACTCCTAGAAATTTAATGACATCAACATTTTATTTTGGTCAGTCTAATCTAAAGGTCTTTGCAATGTTAAATTGTGGAGATCTTGAATTTTTGTTTAAGGGCGTGTCCATGGCGCTGTGACAAAATTTGATGTCTCGCCAGAGCAAGAGAAGTTGTTGTAACTCAGGCATAAAATGTTCAATCTTCCCCAAACTTCACATGATTGATAAGAGTGCTGGCCTGAACACATCTGAAGGCCAATATTCCATTATAATGATAGCGCCACCTGCTTGCAATATGAAGATTGGCACATATATGGAATATACTTTGATACATTCCACTTATATTTATGACATTAAATGCATATTTCTCACCATTCACCTTTTTACTAAAGCAACTCGCTGGTGGTGAGACCGGGTGCGAGGGCCCGTTCATCGCTGCTTGCAGTTTTAATTATTATTATTCTTCTTCTCTAAGATGAATCGCATTTTTGAGAGCCTAAACATGCTCAAAAAGTCATGAAACTTTGCACACACCTCAGAACTGGCGAAAATTTACGTCTGATATGGGTTTCAGAAGTGGGTGTGGCAAAATGGCTCGACAGCGCCACCTATACACGTTCAACGGTGAGCGCCTCGAGCTACGTTTCACGTACATGTATGAAAATTGGTATACACATGTATCTCTCCAATACCTACAAAAAAGTCTCTTGGAGCAAAATCCGAAACCCAACAGGAAGTCGGTTATTTTTAATTTTATGAGCAAATTTTGTGTCATTTTTGTCATTTCCATGCGTTGTATTTTAACGAACTCCTCCTAGAGATTAATTCAGATCAACACCAAAGTTGGTATGCCTAATCTAAAGGCCTTTGCGATGTTAAATTGCGAAGATTTTGAGTTTTCGTTAAAGGGCGTGTCCGTGGCGGCCTGGCGAATTTCGATGATTCGCCATGAAAAATGAAGTTGCTATAACTCAGACATACAATGTCCAATCTGCCCCAAACTTCACATGTTTGATGAGACTCCGAACCTGAACAGATTGACATGCCCATATTCAGTTATAGTCATAGCGCCACCTATTGGCAACAGGAAGTGACATATTTTACACTGCGACTAACTACTCCTAGAAATTTTATTACATCAATGTCTTTTTTGTGGTCAGTCTAATCTAAAGGCCTGTTCGATGTTAAGTTGTGAAGATCTTGAGTTTTCGTTAAGGGGCGTGTCCATGGCACCGTGACAAAATTCAAAGTCTCGCCATGGGAATAAAAGATGTTATAACTCAGGCATAAAATGTCCGATCTTCCCCAAACTTCACATGTTTTGATAAAAGTCCTGGCCTGAAAAGATCTGAAGGCCAATATTCCATCGGGTGTGGCAAAATGGCTCGATAGCGCCACCTATACACTTTCAACGGAGTGCGCCTCGATCTATGTTTCACGTACATGTACAAAAATCGGTACACACATGTAACACACCAATACCTACAAAAAAGTATCTTGGTACGAAATCCTAATCCCAACAGGAAGTCGATTATTTTGAATTTTCCCTGCAAAATTGGTGTTGTTTTTGTCATTTTCAGGGGTTGTACTTTAACGAACTCCTCCTAGAGATTTATTCAGATGAACACCAAACTTGGTCAGTGTAATCTAAAGCCCTTTGCGATGTTAAATTGCGAAGGACTTGAGGTTTCGTTAAAGGGCGTGTCCATGGCGGCCTGACAAATTTCGATGTTTCGCCATGAAAAAGGAAGTTGCTGTAACTCAGACATACAATGTCCAATCTGCCCCAAACTTCACATGTTGGATAAGACTCTTGACCTGAACAGATCTACATGCCAATATTCAGTTATAGTCATAGCGCCACCTATTGGCAACAGGAAGTGAAATATTTTACACTGCGACAAACTACTCCTAGAAATTTTATGACATCAATGTTATTTTTGTGGTCAGTCTAATCTAAAGACCTGTGTGATGTTTAGTTGTGAAGATCTTGAGTTTTCGTTAAAAGGCGTGTCCATGGTGCCGTGACGAAGTTCGATGTGTCGCCATGGGAATAAAAGATGTTATAACTCAGGCATAAAATGTCCGATCTTGCCCAAACTTCACATGTTTTATAAGGGTCCTGGCCTGAACAGATCTGAAGGCCAATATTCCATTGGGTGTGGCAAAATGGCTCGATAGCGCCACCTATACACTTTCAACTGAGTGCATATACACTTTCAACGGAGTGCGCCTCAAGCTATGTTTCACGTACATGTACAAAAATCGGTACACACATGTAACACACCAATATCTACGAAAAAGTCTCTTGGTACGAAATCCGAATCCAAACAGGAAGTCAGTTATTTAGAATGTTCTCTGCAAAATTGGCGTTGCTTTCGGCATTTTCAGGGGTTGTACTTTAACGAACTCCTCCTAGAGATTTATTCAGATCAACATCAAACTTGGTCAGTTAAATCTAAAGGCCTTTGCGAAGTTAAATTGGGAAGATCTTGAGATTTCATTAAAGGGAGTGTCCATGGCGGCCTGACAAATTTCGATGTTTCGCCATGAAAAAGGAAGTTGTTGTAACTTAGACATACAATGTCCAATCTGCCCCAAACTTTGCATGTTGGATAAGACTTTTGACCTGAACAGATCTAAATGCCAATATTCAGTTATAGCCATAGCGCCACCTGCTGGCAACAGGAAGTGACATGTTTTACGTTGTAACAAACTACTCCTAGAAATTTAATGACATCAACATTTTATTTTGGTCAGTCTAATCTAAAGGTCTTTGCAATGTTAAATTGTGGAGATCTTGAATTTTTGTTTAAGGGCGTGTCCATGGCGCTGTGACAAAATTTGATGTCTCGCCAGAGCAAGAGAAGTTGTTGTAACTCAGGCATAAAATGTTCAATCTTCCCCAAACTTCACATGATTGATAAGAGTCCTGGCCTGAACACATCTGAAGGCCAATATTCCATTATAATGATAGCGCCACCTGCTTGCAATATGAAGATTGGCACATATATGGAATATACTTTGATACATTCCACTTATATTTATGACATTAAATGCATATTTCTCACCATTCACCTTTTTACTAAAGCAACTCGCTGGTGGTGAGACCGGGTGCGAGGGCCCGTTCATCGCTGCTTGCAGTTTTAATTATTATTATTCTTCTTCTCTAAGATGAATCGCATTTTTGAGAGCCTAAACATGCTCAAAAAGTCATGAAACTTTGCACACACCTCAGAACTGGCGAAAATTTACGTCTGATATGGGTTTCAGAAGTGGGTGTGGCAAAATGGCTCGACAGCGCCACCTATACACGTTCAACGGTGAGCGCCTCGAGCTACGTTTCACGTACATGTATGAAAATTGGTATACACATGTATCTCTCCAATACCTACAAAAAAGTCTCTTGGAGCAAAATCCGAAACCCAACAGGAAGTCGGTTATTTTTAATTTTATGAGCAAATTTTGTGTCATTTTTGTCATTTCCATGCGTTGTATTTTAACGAACTCCTCCTAGAGATTAATTCAGATCAACACCAAAGTTGGTATGCCTAATCTAAAGGCCTTTGCGATGTTAAATTGCGAAGATTTTGAGTTTTCGTTAAAGGGCGTGTCCGTGGCGGCCTGGCGAATTTCGATGATTCGCCATGAAAAATGAAGTTGCTATAACTCAGACATACAATGTCCAATCTGCCCCAAACTTCACATGTTTGATGAGACTCCGAACCTGAACAGATTGACATGCCCATATTCAGTTATAGTCATAGCGCCACCTATTGGCAACAGGAAGTGACATATTTTACACTGCGACTAACTACTCCTAGAAATTTTATTACATCAATGTCTTTTTTGTGGTCAGTCTAATCTAAAGGCCTGTTCGATGTTAAGTTGTGAAGATCTTGAGTTTTCGTTAAGGGGCGTGTCCATGGCACCGTGACAAAATTCAAAGTCTCGCCATGGGAATAAAAGATGTTATAACTCAGGCATAAAATGTCCGATCTTCCCCAAACTTCACATGTTTTGATAAAAGTCCTGGCCTGAAAAGATCTGAAGGCCAATATTCCATCGGGTGTGGCAAAATGGCTCGATAGCGCCACCTATACACTTTCAACGGAGTGCGCCTCGATCTATGTTTCACGTACATGTACAAAAATCGGTACACACATGTAACACACCAATACCTACAAAAAAGTATCTTGGTACGAAATCCTAATCCCAACAGGAAGTCGATTATTTTGAATTTTCCCTGCAAAATTGGTGTTGTTTTTGTCATTTTCAGGGGTTGTACTTTAACGAACTCCTCCTAGAGATTTATTCAGATGAACACCAAACTTGGTCAGTGTAATCTAAAGCCCTTTGCGATGTTAAATTGCGAAGGACTTGAGGTTTCGTTAAAGGGCGTGTCCATGGCGGCCTGACAAATTTCGATGTTTCGCCATGAAAAAGGAAGTTGCTGTAACTCAGACATACAATGTCCAATCTGCCCCAAACTTCACATGTTGGATAAGACTCTTGACCTGAACAGATCTACATGCCAATATTCAGTTATAGTCATAGCGCCACCTATTGGCAACAGGAAGTGAAATATTTTACACTGCGACAAACTACTCCTAGAAATTTTATGACATCAATGTTATTTTTGTGGTCAGTCTAATCTAAAGACCTGTGTGATGTTTAGTTGTGAAGATCTTGAGTTTTCGTTAAAAGGCGTGTCCATGGTGCCGTGACGAAGTTCGATGTGTCGCCATGGGAATAAAAGATGTTATAACTCAGGCATAAAATGTCCGATCTTGCCCAAACTTCACATGTTTTATAAGGGTCCTGGCCTGAACAGATCTGAAGGCCAATATTCCATTGGGTGTGGCAAAATGGCTCGATAGCGCCACCTATACACTTTCAACTGAGTGCATATACACTTTCAACGGAGTGCGCCTCAAGCTATGTTTCACGTACATGTACAAAAATCGGTACACACATGTAACACACCAATATCTACGAAAAAGTCTCTTGGTACGAAATCCGAATCCAAACAGGAAGTCAGTTATTTAGAATGTTCTCTGCAAAATTGGCGTTGCTTTCGGCATTTTCAGGGGTTGTACTTTAACGAACTCCTCCTAGAGATTTATTCAGATCAACATCAAACTTGGTCAGTTAAATCTAAAGGCCTTTGCGAAGTTAAATTGGGAAGATCTTGAGATTTCATTAAAGGGAGTGTCCATGGCGGCCTGACAAATTTCGATGTTTCGCCATGAAAAAGGAAGTTGTTGTAACTTAGACATACAATGTCCAATCTGCCCCAAACTTTGCATGTTGGATAAGACTTTTGACCTGAACAGATCTAAATGCCAATATTCAGTTATAGCCATAGCGCCACCTGCTGGCAACAGGAAGTGACATGTTTTACGTTGTAACAAACTACTCCTAGAAATTTAATGACATCAACATTTTATTTTGGTCAGTCTAATCTAAAGGTCTTTGCAATGTTAAATTGTGGAGATCTTGAATTTTTGTTTAAGGGCGTGTCCATGGCGCTGTGACAAAATTTGATGTCTCGCCAGAGCAAGAGAAGTTGTTGTAACTCAGGCATAAAATGTTCAATCTTCCCCAAACTTCACATGATTGATAAGAGTCCTGGCCTGAACACATCTGAAGGCCAATATTCCATTATAATGATAGCGCCACCTGCTTGCAATATGAAGATTGGCACATATATGGAATATACTTTGATACATTCCACTTATATTTATGACATTAAATGCATATTTCTCACCATTCACCTTTTTACTAAAGCAACTCGCTGGTGGTGAGACCGGGTGCGAGGGCCCGTTCATCGCTGCTTGCAGTTTTAATTATTATTATTCTTCTTCTCTAAGATGAATCGCATTTTTGAGAGCCTAAACATGCTCAAAAAGTCATGAAACTTTGCACACACCTCAGAACTGGCGAAAATTTACGTCTGATATGGGTTTCAGAAGTGGGTGTGGCAAAATGGCTCGACAGCGCCACCTATACACGTTCAACGGTGAGCGCCTCGAGCTACGTTTCACGTACATGTATGAAAATTGGTATACACATGTATCTCTCCAATACCTACAAAAAAGTCTCTTGGAGCAAAATCCGAAACCCAACAGGAAGTCGGTTATTTTTAATTTTATGAGCAAATTTTGTGTTATTTTTGTCATTTCCATGCGTTGTATTTTAACGAACTCCTCCTAGAGATTAATTCAGATCAACACCAAAGTTGGTATGCCTAATCTAAAGGCCTTTGCGATGTTAAATTGCGAAGATTTTGAGTTTTCGTTAAAGGGCGTGTCCGTGGCGGCCTGGCGAATTTCGATGATTCGCCATGAAAAATGAAGTTGCTATAACTCAGACATACAATGTCCAATCTGCCCCAAACTTCCCATGTTTGATGAGACTCTGAACCTGAACAGATTGACATGCCCATATTCAGTTATAGTCATAGCGCCACCTATTGGCAACAGGAAGTGACATATTTTACACTGCGACTAACTACTCCTAGAAATTTTATGACATCAATGTCTTTTTTGTGGTCAATCTAATCTAAAGGCCTGTGCGATGTTAAGTTGTGAAGATCTTGAATTTTCGTTAAAAGGCGTGTCCATGGCGCCGTGACGAAGTTTGATGTCTCGCCAAGGGAATAAAAGATGTTATAACTCAGGCATAAAATGTCCGATCTTCCCCAAACTTCACATGTGGGATAAGAGTCCTGGCCTGAACACATCTGTAGGCCAAAATTCCATCGGGTGTGGCAAAATGGCTCGATAGCGCCACCTATAAACTTTCAACATAGCACGCCTCGAGCTCCGTTTCACGTTCATGTACAAAAATCGATACACACATGTAACACACCAGTACCTACAAAAAAGTCTCTTGTTACGAATCCTAATCCCAACAGGAAGTCGGTTATTTTGAATTTTCCCTGCAAAATTGGCGTTGTTTTTGCCATTTTCAGGGGTTGTGCTTTAACAAACTCCTCCTAGAGATTTATTCAGATGAACACCAAACTTGGTCAGTGTAATCTAAAGCCATTTGCGATGTTAAATTGCGAAGGACTTGAGGTTTCGTTAAAGGGCGTGTCCATGGCGGCCTGACAAATTTCGATGTTTCGCCATAAAAAAGGAAGTTGCTATAACTGAGACATACAATGTCCAATCTGCCCCAAACTTCACATGTTGGATAAGACTCTTGACCTGAACAGATCTACATGCCAATATTCAGTTATAGTCATAGCGCCACCTATTGGCAACAGGAAGTGAAATATTTTACACTGCGACTAGCTACTCCTAGAAATTTTATGACATCAATGTCTTTTTTGTGGTCAGTCTAATCTAAAGGCCTGTGCGATGTTAAATTGTGAAGATCTTGAGTTTTCGTTAAAAGGCGTGTCCATGGCGCCATGACGAAGTTCGATGTCTCGCCAAGGGAATAAAATATGTTATAACTCAGGCATAAAATGTCCGATCTTCCCCAAACTTCACATGTGTGATAATAGTCCTGGCCTGAACACATCTGTAGGCCAATATTCCATCGGGTGTGGCAAAATGGCTCGATAGCGCCACCTATACACTTTCAACATAGCGCGCCTCGATCTCCGTTTCAAGTACATGTACAAAAATCGGTACACACATGTAACACACCAGTACCTACAAAAAAGTCTCTTGGTACGAAATCCTAATCCCAACAAGAAGTCGGTTATTTTGAAATTTCCCTGCAAAATTGGCGTTGTTTTTGCCATTTTCAGGGGTTGTACTTTAACGAACTCCTCCTAGAGATTTATTCAGATGAACACCAAACTTGGTCAGTGTAATCTAAAGCCATTTGCGATGTTAAATTGCGAAGGACTTGAGGTTTCGTTAAAGGGCGTGTCCATGGCGGCCTGACAAATTTCGATGTTTCGCCATGAAAAAGGAAGTTGCTGTAACTCAGACATACAATGTCCAATCTTCCCCAAACTTCACATGTTGGATAAGACTCTTGACCTGAACAGATCTACATGCCAATATTCAGTTATAGTCATAGCGCCACCTATTGGCAACAGGAAGTGAAATATTTTACACTGCGACAAACTACACCTAGAAAGTTTATGACATCAATGTTATTTTTGTGGTCAGTCTAATGTAAAGACCTGTGTGATGTTTAGTTGTGAAGATCTTGAGTTTTCGTTAAAAGGCGTGTCGATGGCGCCGTGACGAAGTTTGATGTGTCGCCATGGGAATAAAAGATGTTATAACTCAGGCATAAAATGTCCGATCTTGCCCAAACTTCACATGTGTGATAAGGGTCCTATTCTGAACAGATCTGAAGGCCAATATTCCATTGGGTGTGGCAAAATGGCTCGATAGCGCCACCTTTACATTTTCAACAGAGTGCATATACACTTTTAACGGAGTGCGCCTCAAGCTATGTTTCACGTACATGTACAAAAATCGGTACACACATGTAACACACCAATATCTACGAAAAAGTCTCTTGGTACAAAATCCGAATCCAAACAGGAAGTCAGTTATTTAGAATTTTCTCTGCAAAATTGGTGTTGTTTTTGGCATTTTCAGGGGTTGTACTTTAACAAACTCCTCCTAGAGATTTATTCAGATCAACATCAAACTTGGTCAGTTAAATCTAAAGGCCTTTGCGATGGTAAATTGGGAAGATCTTGAGGTTTCGTTAAAAGGGAGTGTCCATGGCGGCCTGACAAATTTCGATGTTTCGCCATGAAAAAGGAAGTTGCTGTAACTCAGACATACAATGTCCAATCTGCCCCAAACTTTGAATGTTAGATAAGACTTCTGCCCTTAACAGATCTACATGCCCATATTCAATTATAGTCATAGCGCCACATGCTGGCAACAGGAAGTGACATATTTTACGCTGAGACAAACTACTCCTAGAGATTTTTTGACATTAATGTATTTTTGTGGTCAGTCTAATCTAAAGGCCTGTGTACTGTTAAATTGTGGCAATCTTGAGTTTTTGTTAAAGAGCGTGTCCATGGCAAAAATGACAAAATTTGATGTCTCGCCACAGCAAGAGAAGTTGTTGTAACTCGGGCATAAAATGTTTGATCTTCCCCAAACTTCACATGTTCGATAAGAGTGCAGCCCTGAACACATCTGAAGGCCAATATTCCATTATAGTGATAGCGCCACCTGCTGGCAACAGGAAGATTTGCACATATATGGAATAAACATTGATATATTCTACTTATATTTATGAGTTTAAACGCATATTTCTCACCGTTCACCTATTTACTAGAGCCACTCGCTGCCGGTGAGCTCGGGTGCGAGGGCCCGTTCATCGCTGCTTGCAGCTTTAATTAGGGCCCGAGCACCGATGGTGTGAGGACCCTCTTGGAATTGCTCCGTTTATTATTATTATTATTATTATTATTATTATTATTATTATTATTCTCTAAGATGAATCGCATTTTTGAGAGCCTAAACATGCTCGAAAAGTCATGAAACTTTGCACACACCTCAGAACTGGCGAAAATTTACGTCTGATATGGGTTTCAGAAGTGGGTGTGGCAAAATGGCTCGACAGCGCCACCTATACACGTTCAACGGTGTGCGCCTCGAGCTACGTTTCACGTACATGTATGAAAATTGGTATACACATGTATCTCTCCAATACCTACAAAAAAGTCTCTTGGAGCAAAATCCGAAACCCAACAGGAAGTCGGTTATTTAGAATTTTATGAGCAAATTTTGTGTCATTTTTGTCATTTCCATGCGTTGTATTTTAACGAACTCCTCCTAGAGATTAATTCAGATCAACACCAAAGTTGGTATGCCTAATCTAAAGGCCTTTGCGATGTTAAATTGCGAAGATTTTGAGTTTTCGTTAAAGGGCGTGTCCGTGGCGGCCTGGCGAATTTCGATGATTCGCCATGAAAAATGAAGTTGCTATAACTCAGACATACAATGTCCAATCTGCCCCAAACTTCACATGTTTGATGAGACTCCGAACCTGAACAGATTGACATGCCCATATTCAGTTATAGTCATAGCGCCACCTATTGGCAACAGGAAGTGACATATTTTACACTGCGACTAACTACTCCTAGAAATTTTATTACATCAATGTCTTTTTTGTGGTCAGTCTAATCTAAAGGCCTGTTCGATGTTAAGTTGTGAAGATCTTGAGTTTTCGTTAAGGGGCGTGTCCATGGCGCCGTGACAAAATTCAAAGTCTCGCCATAGGAATAAAAGATGTTATAACTCAGGCATAAAATGTCCGATCTTCCCCAAACTTCACATGTTTGATAAAAGTCCTGGCCTGAAAAGATCTGAAGGCCAATATTCCATCGGGTGTGGCAAAATGGCTCGATAGCGCCACCTATACACTTTCAACGGAGTGCGCCTCGATCTATGTTTCACGTACATGTACAAAAATCGGTACACACATGTAACACACCAATACCTACAAAAAAGTATCTTGGTACGAAATCCTAATCCCAACAGGAAGTCGATTATTTTGAATTTTCCCTGCAAAATTGGTGTTGTTTTTGTCATTTTCAGGGGTTGTACTTTAACGAACTCCTCCTAGAGATTTATTCAGATGAACACCAAACTTGGTCAGTGTAATCTAAAGCCCTTTGCGATGTTAAATTGCGAAGGACTTGAGGTTTCGTTAAAGGGCGTGTCCATGGTGGCCTGACAAATTTCGATGTTTCGCTATGAAAAAGGAAGTTGCTGTAACTCAGACATACAATGTCCAATCTGCCCCAAACTTCACATGTTGGATAAGACTCTTGACCTGAACAGATCTACATGCCAATATTCAGTTATAGTCATAGCGCCACCTATTGGCAACAGGAAGTGAAATATTTTACACTGCGACAAACTACTCCTAGAAATTTTATGACATCAATGTTATTTTTGTGGTCAGTCTAATCTAAAGACCTGTGTGATGTTTAGTTGTGAAGATCTCGAGTTTTCGTTAAAAGGCGTGTCCATGGCGCCGTGACGAAGTTCGATGTGTCGCCATGGGAATAAAAGATGTTATAACTTAGGCATAAAATGTCCGATCTTGCCCAAACTTCACATGTGTGATAAGGGTCCTGGCCTGAACAGATCTGAAGGCCAATATTCCATTGGGTGTGGCAAAATGGCTCGATAGCGCCACCTATACACTTTCAACTGAGTGCATATACACTTTCAACGGAGTGCGCCTCAAGCTATGTTTCACGTACATGTACAAAAATCGGTACACACATGTAACACACCAATATCTACGAAAAAGTCTCTTGGTACGAAATCCGAATCCAAACAGGAAGTCAGTTATTTAGAATGTTCTCTGCAAAATTGGCGTTGCTTTCGGCATTTTCAGGGGTTGTACTTTAACGAACTCCTCCTAGAGATTTATTCAGATCAACATCAAACTTGGTCAGTTAAATCTAAAGGCCTTTGCGAAGTTAAATTGGGAAGATCTTGAGATTTCATTAAAGGGAGTGTCCATGGCGGCCTGACAAATTTCGATGTTTCGCCATGAAAAAGGAAGTTGTTGTAACTTAGACATACAATGTCCAATCTGCCCCAAACTTTGCATGTTGGATAAGACTTTTGACCTGAACAGATCTAAATGCCAATATTCAGTTATAGCCATAGCGCCACCTGCTGGCAACAGGAAGTGACATGTTTTACGTTGTAACAAACTACTCCTAGAAATTTAATGACATCAACATTTTATTTTGGTCAGTCTAATCTAAAGGTCTTTGCAATGTTAAATTGTGGAGATCTTGAATTTTTGTTTAAGGGCGTGTCCATGGCGCTGTGACAAAATTTGATGTCTCGCCAGAGCAAGAGAAGTTGTTGTAACTCAGGCATAAAATGTTCAATCTTCCCCAAACTTCACATGATTGATAAGAGTCCTGGCCTGAACACATCTGAAGGCCAATATTCCATTATAATGATAGCGCCACCTGCTTGCAATATGAAGATTGGCACATATATGGAATATACTTTGATACATTCCACTTATATTTATGACATTAAATGCATATTTCTCACCATTCACCTTTTTACTAAAGCAACTCGCTGGTGGTGAGACCGGGTGCGAGGGCCCGTTCATCGCTGCTTGCAGTTTTAATTATTATTATTCTTCTTCTCTAAGATGAATCGCATTTTTGAGAGCCTAAACATGCTCGAAAAGTCATGAAACTTTGCACACACCTCAGAACTGGCGAAGATTTACGTCTGATATGGGTTTCAGAAGTGGGTGTGGCAAAATGGCTCGACAGCGCCACCTATACACGTTCAACGGTGTGCGCCTCGAGCTACGTTTCACGTACATGTATGAAAATTGGTATACACATGTATCTCTCCAATACCTACAAAAAAGTCTCTTGGAGCAAAATCCGAAACCCAACAGGAAGTCAGTTATTTTTAATTTTATGAGCAAATTTTGTGTCATTTTTGTCATTTCCATGCGTTGTATTTTAACGAACTCCTCCTAGAGATTAATTCAGATCAACACCAAAGTTGGTATGCCTAATCTAAAGGCCTTTGCGATGTTAAATTGCGAAGATTTTGAGTTTTCGTTAAAGGGCGTGTCCGTGGCGGCCTGGCGAATTTCGATGATTCGCCATGAAAAATGAAGTTGCTATAACTCAGACATACAATGTCCAATCTGCCCCAAACTTCACATGTTTGATGAGACTCCGAACCTGAACATATTTACATGCCCATATTCAGTTATAGTCATAGCGCCACCTATAGGCAACAGGAAGTGACATATTTTACACTTCGACAGACTACTCCTAGAAATTTTTTGACATCAATGTCTTTTTTGTGGTCAGTCTAATCTAAAGGCCTGTGCGATGTTAAGTTGTGAAGATCTTGAGTTTTCGTTAAGGGGCGTGTCCATGGCGCCGTGACAAAATTCAAAGTCTCGCCATGGGAATAAAAGATGTTATAACTCAGGCATAAAATGTCCGATCTTCCCCAAACTTCACATGTTTGATAAAAGTCCTGGCCTGAACAGATCTGTAGGCCAATATTCCATCGGGTGTGGCAAAATGGCTCGATAGCGCCACCTATACACTTTCAACATAGCGCGCCTCGAGCTCCGTTTCAAGTACATGTACAAAAATCGGTACACACATGTAACACACCAATACCTACAAAAAAGTATCTTGGTACGAAATCCTAATCCCAACAGGAAGTCGGTTATTTTGAAATTTCCCTGCAAAATTGGCGTTGTTTTTGCCATTTTCAGGGGTTGTACTTTAACGAACTCCTCCTAGAGATTTATTCGGATGAACACCAAACTTGGTCAGTGTAATCTTAAGCCATTTGCGATGTTAAATTGCGAAGGAATTGAGGTTTCGTTAAAGGGCGTGTCCATAGCGGCCTGGCAAATTTCGATGTTTCGCCATGAAAAAGGAAGTTGCTATAACTCAGACATACAATGTCCAATCTGCCCCAAACTTCACATGTTGGATAAGACTCTTGACCTGAACAGATCAACATGCCAATATTCAGTTATAGTCATAGCGCCACCTATTGGCAACAGGAAGTGAAATATTTTACACTGCGACAAACTACTCCTAGAAATTTTATGACATCAATGTTATTTTTGTGGTCAGTCTAATCTAAAGACCTGTGTGATGTTTAGTTGTGAAGATCTTGAGTTTTCGTTAAAAGGCGTGTCCATGGCGCCGTGACGAAGTTTGATGTGTCGCCATGGGAATAAAAGATGTTATAACTCAGGCATAAAATGTCCGATCTTGCCCAAACTTCACATGTGTGATAAGGGTCCTGGCCTGAACAGATCTGAAGGCCAATATTCCATTGGGTGTGGCAAAATGGCTCGATAGCGCCACCTATACATTTTCAACAGAGTGCATATACACTTTTAACGGAGTGCGCCTCAAGCTATGTTTCACGTACATGTACAAAAATCGGTACATACATGTAACACACCAATATCTACGAAAAAGTCTCTTGGTACAAAATCCGAATCCAAACAGGAAGTCAGTTATTTAGAATTTTCTCTGCAAAATTGGCGTTGTTTTTGCCATTTTCAGGGGTTGTACTTTAACAAACTCCTCCTTGAGATTTATTCAGATCAACACCAAAGTTGGTATGCCTAATCTAAAGGCCTTTGCGATGTTAAATTGCGAAGATTTTGAGTTTTCGTTAAAGGGCGTGTCCGTGGCGGCCTGGCGAATTTCGATGATTCGCCATGAAAAATGAAGTTGCTATAACTCAGACATACAATGTCCAATGTGTCCAAAACTTCACATGTTTAATAAGACTCCTGACCTGAACAGATTCACATGCCCATATTCAGTTATAGTCATAGCGCCACCTATAGGCAACAGGAAGTGACATATTTTACACTGCGACTAACTACTCCTAGAAATTTTATGACATCAATGTCTTTTTTGTGGTCAGTCTAATCTAAAGGCCTGTGCGATGTTAAATTGTGAAGATCTTGAGTTTTCGTTAAAAGGCGTGTCCATGGCGCCATGACGAAATTCGATGTCTCACCAAGGGAATAAAATATGTTATAACTCAGGCATAAAATGTCCGATCTTCCCCAAACTTCACATGTGTGATAAGAGTCCTGGCCTGAACACATCTGTAGGCCAATATTCCATTGGGTTTGGCAAAATGGCTCGATAGCGCCACCTATACACTTTCAACATAGCGCGCCTCGAGCTCCGTTTCAAGTACATGTACAAAAATCGGTACACACATGTAACACACCAATACCTACAAAAAAGTATCTTTGTACGAAATCCTAATCCCAACAGGAAGTCGGTTATTTTGAAATTTCCCTGCAAAATTGGCGTTGTTTTTGCCATTTTCAGGGGTTGTACTTTAACGAACTCCTCCTAGAGATTTATTCGGATAAACACCAAACTTGGTCAGTGTAATCTAAAGCCATTTGCGATGTTAAATTGCGAAGGAATTGAGGTTTCGTTAAAGGGCGTGTCCATGGCGGCCTGGCAAATTTCGATGTTTCGCCATGAAAAAGGAAGTTGCTATAACTCAGACATACAATGTCCAATCTGCCCCAAACTTCACATGTTGGATAAGACTCTTGACCTGAACAGATCAACATGCCAATATTCAGTTATAGTCATAGCGCCACCTATTGGCAACAGGAAGTGAAATATTTTACACTGCGACAAACTACTCCTAGAAATTTTATGACATCAATGTTATTTTTGTGGTCAGTCTAATCTAAAGACCTGTGTGATGTTTAGTTGTGAAGATCTTGAGTTTTCGTTAAAAGGCGTGTCCATGGCGCCGTGACGAAGTTTGATGTGTCGCCATGGGAATAAAAGATGTTATAACTCAGGCATAAAATGTCCGATCTTGCCCAAACTTCACATGTGTGATAAGGGTCCTGGCCTGAACAGATCTGAAGGCCAATATTCCATTGGGTGTGGCAAAATGGCTCGATAGCGCCACCTATACATTTTCAACAGAGTGCATATACACTTTTAACGGAGTGCGCCTCAAGCTATGTTTCACGTACATGTACAAAAATCGGTACATACATGTAACACACCAATATCTACGAAAAAGTCTCTTGGTACAAAATCCGAATCCAAACAGGAAGTCAGTTATTTAGAATTTTCTCTGCAAAATTGGTGTTGTTTTTGGCATTTTCAGGGGTTGTACTTTAACAAACTCCTTGAGATTTATTCAGATCAACATCAAACTTGGTCAGTTAAATCTAAAGGCCTTTGCGAAGGTAAATTGGGAAGATCTTGAGGTTTCGTTAAAGGGAGTGTCCATGGCGGCCTGACAAATTTCGATGTTTCGCCATGAAAAAGGAAGTTGCTGTAACTCAGACATACAATGTCCAATCTGCCCCAAACTTTGAATGTTAGATAAGACTTCTGCCCTTAACAGATCTACATGCCCATATTCAATTATAGTCATAGCGCCACCTGCTGGCAACAGGAAGTGACATATTTTACGCTGAGACAAACTACTCCTAGAGATTTTTTGACATTAATGTATTTTTGTGGTCAGTCTAATCTAAAGGCCTGTGTACTGTTAAATTGTGGCAATCTTGAGTTTTTGTTAAAGAGCGTGTCCATGGCAAAAATGACAAAATTTGATGTCTCGCCACAGCAAGAGAAGTTGTTGTAACTCGGGCATAAAATGTTTGATCTTCCCCAAACTTCACATGTTCGATAAGAGTGCAGCCCTGAACACATCTGAAGGCCAATATTCCATTATAGTGATAGCGCCACCTGCTGGCAACAGGAAGATTTGCACATATATGGAATAAACGTTGATATATTCTACTTATATTTATGAGTTTAAACGCATATTTCTCACCGTTCACCTATTTACTAGAGCCACTCGCTGCCGTTGAGCCCGGGTGCGAGGGCCCGTTAATCGCTGCTTGCAGCTTTAATTAGGGCCCGAGCACCGATGGTGTGAGGACCCTCTTGGAATTGCTCCGT
Organism: Carassius carassius; assembly: GCF_963082965.1. Classification (NCBI taxonomy): domain Eukaryota; kingdom Metazoa; phylum Chordata; class Actinopteri; order Cypriniformes; family Cyprinidae; genus Carassius; species Carassius carassius. The sequence goes on along the minus strand of NC_081801.1, from coordinate 19,754,472 downwards.
TTATTATTATTAGGGCCCGAGCACCGATGGTGTGAGGACCCTCTTGGAATTGCTCCGTTTATTATTATTATTATTATTATTATTATTATTATTATTCTCTAAGATGAATCGCATTTTTGAGAGCTTAAACATGCTCGAAAAGTCATGAAACTTTGCACACACCTCAGAACTGGCAAAAATTTACGTCTGATATGGGTTTCAGAAGGGGGTGTGGCAAAATGGCTCGACAGCGCCACCTATACACGTTCAACGGTGTGCGCCTCGAGCTACGTTTCACGTACATGTATGAAAATTGGTATACACATGTATCTCTCCAATACCTACAAAAAAGTCTCTTGGAGCAAAATCCGAAACCCAACAGGAAGTCGGTTATTTTTAATTTTATGAGCAAATTTTGTGTCATTTTTGTCATTTCCATGCGTTGTATTTTAACGAACTCCTCCTAGAGATTAATTCAGATCAACACCAAAGTTGGTATGCCTAATCTAAAGGCCTTTGCGATGTTAAATTGCAAAGATTTTGAGTTTTCGTTAAAGGGCGTGTCCGTGGCGGCCTGGCGAATTTCGATGATTCGCCATGAAAAATGAAGTTGCTATAACTCAGACATACAATGTCCAATGTGTCCAAAACTTCGCATGTTTAATAAGACTCCTGACCTGAACAGATTGACATGCCCATATTCAGTTATAGTCATAGCGCCACCTATAGGCAACAGGAAGTGACATATTTTACACTGCGACTAACTACTCCTAGAAATTTTATGACATCAATGTCTTTTTTGTGGTCAGTCTAATCTAAAGGCCTGTGCGATGTTAAATTGTGAAGATCTTGAGTTTTCGTTAAAAGGCGTGTCCATGGCGCCATGACGAAGTTCGATGTCTCGCCAAGGGAATAAAATATGTTATAACTCAGGCATAAAATGTCCGATCTTCCCCAAACTTCACATGTGTGATAAGAGTCCTGGCCTGAACACATCTGTAGGCCAATATTCCATCGGGTGTGGCAAAATGGCTCGATAGCGCCACCTATACACTTTCAACATAGCGCGCCTCGAGCTCCGTTTCAAGTACATGTAGAAAAATCGGTACACACATGTAACACACCAGTACCTACAAAAAAGTCTCTTGGTACGAAATCCTAATCCCAACAGGAAGTCGGTTATTTTGAAATTTTCCTGCAAAATTGGCGTTGTTTTTGCCATTTTCAGGGGGTTGTACTTTAACGAACTCCTCCTAGAGATTTATTCGGATGAACACCAAATTTGGTCAGTGTAATCTAAAGCCATTTGCGATGTTAAATTGCGAAGGACTTGAGGTTTCGTTAAAGGGCGTGTCCATGGCGGCCTGACAAATTTCGATGTTTCGCCATGAAAAAGGAAGTTGCTGTAACTCAGACATACAATGTCCAATCTGCCCCAAACTTCACATCTTGGATAAGACTCTTGACCTGAACAGATCTACATGCCAATATTCAGTTATAGTCATAGCGCCACCTATTGGCAACAGGAAGTGAAATATTTTACACTGCGACAAACTACTCCTAGAAATTTTATGACATCAATGTTATTTTTATGGTCAGTCTAATCTAAAGACCTGTGTGATGTTTAGTTGTGAAGATCTTGAGTTTTCGTTAAAAGGCGTGTCCATGGCGCCGTGACGAAGTTTGATGTGTCGCCATGGGAATAAAAGATGTTATAACTCAGGCATAAAATGTCCGATCTTGCCCAAACTTCACATGTGTGATAAGGGTCCTGGCCTGAACAGATCTGAAGGCCAATATTCCATTGGGTGTGGCAAAATGGCTCGATAGCGCCACCTATACAGTTTCAACTCAGTGCATATACACGTTCAACGGTGTGCGCCTCGAGTTATGTTTCACGTACATGTATGAAAATCGGTACACACATGTAACCTCTCCAATACCTACAAAAAAGTCCCCTGGAGCAAAATTCTAAACCCAACAGGAAGTCAGATATTTTTAATATTATGAGCAAATTTTGTGTCATTTTTGCCATTTCCAGGAGTTGTATTTTAACAAACTCCTCCTAGAGACTTATTCAGATCAACACCAAATTTGGTATGCCTAATCTAAAGGCCTTTGCGATGCTAAATTGCGAAGAATTTGAGTTTTCATCAAAGGGCGTGTCAGTGGCGGCCTGGCGAATTTCGATGATTCGCCATGAAAAATGAAGTTGCTATAACTCAGACATACAATGTCCAATCTGCCCCAAACTTCGCATGTTTAATAAGACTCCTGACCTGAACATATTTACATGCCCATATTCAGTTATAGTCATAGCGCCACCTATAGGCAACAGGAAGTGACATTTTACACTTCGACAGACTACTCCTAGAAATTTTTTGACATCAATGTCTTTTTTATGATCAGTATAATCTAAAGGCCTGTGCAATGTTAAATTGTGAAGATCTTGAGTTTAATTAAGGGGCGTGTCAATGGCGCCGTGACAAAATTCAAAGTCTTGCCATGGGAATAAAATATGTTATAACTCAGGCATAAAATGTCCGATCTTCCCCAAACTTCACATGTGTGATAAGAGTCCTGGCCTGAACACATCTGTAGGCCAATATTCCATCGGGTGTGGCAAAATGGCTCGATAGCGCCACCTATACACTTTCAACATAGCGCGCCACGAGCTCCGTTTCACGTACATGTACAAAAATCGGTACACACATGTAACACACGAATACCTACAAAAAGTCTATTGGTACGAAATCCGAATCCCAACAGGAAGTCGGTTATTTTGAATTTTCCCTGCAAAATTGGTGTTGTTTTTGCCATTTTCAGGGGTTGTACTTTAACGAACTCTTCCTAGAGATTTATTCAGATCAACACTAAACTTGGTCAGTGTAATCTTAAGCCCTTTACGATCTTAAATTGTGAAGATCTTGAGGTTTCGTTAAAGGGCATGTCCATGGCGGCCTGACAAATTTAGATGTTTCGCCATGAAAAGGAAGTTACTGTAACTCAGACATACAATGTCCAATCAGCCCCAAACTTCGCATGTTAGATAAGACGTCTGCACTTAACAGATCTACATGCCCATATTCACTTATAGTCATAGCGCCACTTGCTGGCAACTGGAAGTGACATATTTTACGCTGTGACAAAGTACTCCTAGAAAACTTTTGACATTAATGTATTTTTTGTGGTCAGTCTAATCTTAAGGCCTGTGCAATGTTAAATTGTGGAGATCTTGAGTTTTTGTTAAAGGGCGTGTCCATGGCACCATGACAAAATTTGATGTCTCGCCACAGGAAAAGAAGTTGTTGTAACTCAGGCATCAAATGTTCGATCTTCCCCAAGCTTCACATGTTCGATAAGAGTCCTGGCCTGAACACATCTGAAGGCCAATATTCCATTATAATGATAGCGCCACCTGCTGGCAACAGAAAGATTGGCACATATATGGAATAAACACTGATATATTACACTTATATTTATGAGTTTAAATGCATATTTCTCACCGTTCACCTATTTACTAAAGCCACTCGCTGCCGGTGAGAACCGGGTGCGAGGGCCCGGTCATCGCTGCTTGCAGCTTTAATTATTATTATTATTATTATTATTATTATTATTATTATTATTCTTCTCTAAGATGAATCGCATTTTTGAGAGCCTAAACATGCTCGAAAAGTCATGAAACTTTGCACACACCTCAGAACTGGCGAAAATTTACGTCTGATATGGGTTTCAGAAGTGGGTGTGGCAAAATGGCTCGACAGCGCCACCTATACACGTTCAACGGTGTGCGCCTCGAGCTACGTTTCACGTACATGTATGAAAATTGGTATACACATGTATCTCTCCAATACCTACAAAAAAGTCTCTTGGAGCAAAATCCGAAACCCAAAAGGAAGTCGGTTATTTTTAATTTTATGAGCAAATTTTGTCATTTCCATGCATTGTATTTTAACGAACTCCTCCTAGAGATTAATTCAGATCAACACCAAAGTTGGTATGCCTAATCTAAAGGCCTTTGCGATGTTAAATTGCGAAGATTTTGAGTTTTCGTTAAAGGGCGTGTCCGTGGCGGCCTGGCGAATTTCGATGATTCGCCATGAAAAATGAAGTTGCTATAACTCAGACATACAATGTCCAATCTGCCCCAAACTTCACATGTTTGATGAGACTCCGAACCTGAACAGATTGACATGCCCATATTCAGTTATAGTCATAGCGCCACCTATTGGCAACAGGAAGTGACATATTTTACACTGCGACTAACTACTCCTAGAAATTTTATGACATCCATGTCTTTTTGTGGTCAGTCTAATCTAAAGGCCTGTGCGATGTTAAGTTGTGAAGATCTTGAGTTTTCGTTAAGGGGCGTGTCCATGGCGCCGTGACAAAATTCAAAGTCTCGCTATGGCAATAAAAGATGTTATAACTCAGGCATAAAATGTCCGATCTTGCCCAAACTTCACATGTGTGATAAGAGTCTTGGCCTGAACACATCTGTAGGCCAATATTTCATCGGGTGTGGCAAAATAGCTCGATAGCGCCACCTATACACTTTCAACATAGCGCGCCTCGAGCTCCGTTTCCCATACATGTACAAAAATCGGTACACACATGTAACACACCAATACCTACAAAAAAGTCTCTTGGTACGAAATCCGAAACCCAACAGGAAGTCTGTTATTTTTAATTTTATGAGCAAATTTTGTGTCATTTTTGTCATTTCCATGCGTTGTATTTTAACAAACTCCTCCTAGAGATTCATTCAGATCAACACCAAAGTTGGTATGCCTAATCTAACGGCCTTTGTGATGTTAAATTGCGAAGATCTTGAGGTTTCGTTAAAAGGCGTGTCCATGGCGGCCTGACAAATTTCGATGTTTCGCCATGAAAAAGGAAGTTGCTGTAACTTAGACATACAATGTCCAATCTGCCCCAAACTTCACATATTGGATAAGACTCTTGACCTGAACAGATCTACAGGCCAAAATTCAGTTATAGTCATAGCGCCACCTATTGGCAACAGGAAATGAAATATTTTACACTGAGACAAACTACTCCTAGAAATTTTATGACATCAATGTTATTTTTGTGGTCAGTCTAATCTAAAGACCTGTGTGAAGTTTAGTTGTGAAGATCTTGCGTTTTCGTTACAAGGCGTGTCCATGGCGCCGTGACGAAATTCGATGTGTCACCATGGGAATAAAAGATGTTATAACTCAGGCATAAAATGTCCGATCTTGCCCAAACTTCACATGTGTGATAAGGGTCCTGGCCTGAACAGATCTGAAGGCCAATATTCCATTGGGTGTGGCAAAATGGCTCGATAGCGCCACCTTTACACTTTCAACTGAGTGCATATACACTTTCAACGGAGTGCGCCTCAAGCTATGTTTCACGTACATATACAAAAATTGGTACAGACATGTAACACACAAATATCTACGAAAAAGTCTCTTGGTACGAAATCCGAATCCAAACAGGAAGTCAGTTATTTAGAATGTTCTCTGCAAAATTGGTGTTGTTTTTGGCATTTTCAGGGGTTGTACTTTAACGCACTCCTCCTAGAGATTTATTCAGATCACCATCAAACTTGGTCAGTTAAATCTAAAGGCCTTTGCGAAGTTAAATTGGGAAGATCTTGAGATTTCGTTAAAGGGCGTGTCCATGGCAGCCTGACAAATTTCAATGTTTCGCCATGAAAAAGGAAGCTGCTGTAATTCAGACATACAATGTCCAATCTGCCCCAAACTTCGCATGTTAGATAAGACTTCTGCCCTTAACAGATCCACATGCCCATATTCACTTATAGTCATAGCGCCACCTGCTGGCAACAGGAAGTGGCATATTTTACGCTGTGACAAAGTACTCCTAGAAATCTTTTGACATTAATGTATTTTTTGTGGTCAGTCTAATCTTAAGGCCTGTGCAATGTTAAATTATGGAGATCTTGAGTTTTTGTTAAAGGGTGTGTCCATGGCACCATGACAAAATTTGATGTCTCTCCACAGGAAAAGAAGTTGTTGTAACTCAGGCATAAAATGTCCGATCTTCCCCAAACTTCACATTTGTGATAAGAGTCCTGGCCTAAACACATCTGAAGGCCAATATTCCATTATAATGATAGCACCACCTGCTGGCACCAGGAAGACTGGCACATATAAATGATTTTGACATATTCCACTTATATTTACGACTTTAAATGCATAAATCTCGCCGTGCGCCAATTTACTAAAGCCACTCGCTGGCGGTGAGCCCGGGTGCGAGGGCCCGTTCATCGCTGCTTGCAGCTTTAATTCTTCTTCTTCTTCTTCTTCTCCGAAATGAATCACATTTTTGAGGGCCTAAACATGCTCCAAAACTCACTAAACTTTGCACACGCATCAGAACTGGCGAAAATTTACATCTGATATAGGTTTCAGAAGTGGGTGTGGCAAAATGGCTCGATAGCACCACCTGTTATGTTTCAAAGGAGTGCGCCTCAAGCTACGTTTCACGTACATGCATGAAAATGGGTACACACGTGAAGCACACCATTATCTACAAAAAAGTCTCTTGGTACAAAATCCAAAACCCAACAAGAAGTAAGTTATTTTTAATTTCCTCTAGGATTATTTTGCAGTTTTTGCCATTTCCATGCCTCGTACTTTGACGAACTCCTCCTACAGTTTTAATCGGATTGTCTTCAAATTTAGTGAGGGTCATCATAAGACCTTTGTGATGTTAAATTGCGAAGGTTTTGAGTTTTCGTCAAGGCGTGTATCCCTGGCGGCCTGACAAAGTTTGATGTTTCGCTGTGAAACATGAAGTTGCTGTAACTCAGGCAAGCAATGTCCGATCTTCCCCAAACTTCACACGTGTGATAGGTGTTCTGTCCTGAACAAACACACATGACCAAATTCAGTTATAGTTATAGCGCCACCTGCTGGTAACAGGAAGTGACAAGGTTAACACTGTTATGGACTCCTAGGAACATATTAAAAAGCATCAACAAGTGTTAAATAGGCTGGCAACATTCTAGATACATACTAATACATGCTAGCAACACTTAGCTAAGTGCTAAAGCATGCTACTAATGTAGTGAATAAGGAAGTTGCTGTAACTCTAGGCTAGCAACGTCCGATCTGCCCCAAACTTCACACGTTTGACAAGAGTCCCGTACTGAACACATCAGCATGTTCAGATTCGGTTATAGTCATAGCGTCACCTGCTGGCAACAGGAAGTGTTATGTTTAACACTTTTATGCACTATTTGCGACACAGTAAAATTTGCCATTGTGTGCTAATCATGCTAGAAATATTTTTAAACATTATAGCAACACTTACTATGTGCTAAAGGATGCTATTAATACTATGAAACAGGAAGTTGTTGTAACTCATGCATACAATTCCCAATCTGACCCAAACTTCACATGTTTTATAAGAGTCCTGGCCTGAACATAACTAAAGGCCAATATTCCATTATAATGATAACGCCACCTGCTGGCAACAGGAAGATTGGCACATATATGGAATAAACTTTGATATATTCCACTTATATTTATGAGTTTAAATGCATATTTCTCACCCTTCACATATTTACTAAAGCCACTCGCTGCCGGTGAGCCCGGGTGCGAGGGCCCGTTCATCAATGCTTAAAGCTTTAATTATTATTAGGGCCAGAGCACAGATGGTGCGAGGACAATCTTGGAATTGCTCCGTTTATTATTAGGGCAAGAGCACCGATGGTGAGACGACCTTCTTGGAATTGCTCCGTTTATTATTATTATTAGGGCCCGAGCACCGATGGTGCGAGGACCCCCTTGTTTCTGTTCTGTTTATTAGGGCTCAAGCCCAAAGGGCGAGAGGCCTATTGTTTTCCTTAGGATTATTAGGGCTCAAGCCCAAAGGGCGAGAGGCCTATTGTTTTCCTTAGGATTATTTTTTATTCTTCTTCTTCTTATTATTATTATTATTATTATTATTAGTTTCCAACGTCTCGGGGGCTATTGGGGCCCTTAACATGCTTAAAAAGTCTTGAAAATTGGCACACACATTGGAACCTGCGGCCATTAGGGCCGGGCAGAGACTGATACATGGGCGTGGCATAGGGGCTCTACAGCGCCCCCTGGAATATGGAGGCCCATATATCATGCATACTTGCTTTTAGACGTATGAAACTCGGTACACATATAAATCTCATCAATCCAAACAACTTTCGTATTGCATATCATAGGCTCCGCCCAACAGGAAGTTGGCTATTTAGGGTTTAGTATTCATATTTTTCGTCAAAGTTGTGGGGGCTTTTGGGGTCCTTAACATACTCAAAAACTCTTGAAAATTTGCGCACACTTTGGAATCTGTGGCCTTTAGGAGCCTGCAGAGGCTGGGACCCGGGCGTAGCACAGGGGCTCTACGGCGCCCCCTGGATCACAGTCAGAAATGTTGATTTATAGCTCACACATACTTGCACATATTCATATGAAACTCAGTACACATATAGATCTCATCGTGCCGAACAACTTTCGTATTGCATGTCATAGGCTCCGCCCAACAGGAAGTCAGCTATTTAGAGTTATGTAAAAAGCGCATGCTCTGGAATTTGAAATACTTGTCATAGGTTTTTTTGCCGATTGCCACCAAACTCGGTCAACATGATCTCAAGACATTGGGGATGGAAAATTGCCAGGGGATTTTTGATATCTCGAACGGTTTGCTCGTGGCGAGGCGTTGAAATTATGGCGAGAAATGAGAAACAGGACCTGTCTAATAGCATCCACATACATTTCCTGATTTTAATCAAACTTCATCAGATTATTCGTTGTATGATGTCGATTGCATATATGTGACTATTAGGAGTCAAAGTTATAGCGCCACCAACTGGCAGCAGGACGTGTGTCATTTTCAAAATGCTTTGACTTCAGCATCTTATTCTTACTCAATTTGCTTCAAACTTCATCAGAATAATGTTAAAACACAGCCGATATAAATCTGCTGGGGGGATATTGATATCTAAAAATATTGTTGCCGTGGCAACATGTCAAACTGGAATACTTCTCAGATGATTTTGAGGCATATAACATGCTTAGAATTTCATCAAACTCAGAACACATATCAGTATTAATGATAACTAGACACTGGCAAAAGTTCATTGGCAAAAGTTCATAAGAGGGCGTGGAAGAGGCACTCTATAGTGCCACCTTTTGTCAAAAGTGGGGGGGTTAGTTTTAGCTACAGACACCAAACTCGGGACATAAATTGTTCTTATCAAGACGGACAACTTTCTAATTCACAGTCATCAGCTACGACCAACAGGAAGTCGGCTATTTTGATTTGAATGTGGATTTTTTTTACATTTAGCTGTGAATTAATGCACACTGCTCAGAGGAGAAGTACACTTGACACACCAAACTTTGTCTACATGTTGCAAAAACATTGAGGAACTTAAATTGCGAATGGATTTTGGATAGTTTGAATGGTTTTGCCGTGGTGATTTTTTGAAATGACCGTAAAAAAGGAATCATTAATTGTATTGTATTTTTAAATTGCAGCCTCAAACACTTCAAAGAATTTTTTTCATACAGATGAAAAAGTCATTCTGAGGAAATATGCATAGTTTCACGACTTTACAACACTCTATGGATAACAGAAAATTAAGAAACTGTCAGACATCTCATCTCACTCTGTCCCTCTGTTTGAGTATATGTGCTTTAGTTTCACTTTTAAATCGGTTAAAAATACAAATAAATACTTAGATTTAATTCACACTGACAAGCTAAACCAACATATATGATTATTACCGGGTCAGGGCTCATTAATAATTGATGTGTGGTCAGCAGGGCCAGATTAACACTTTGTTGTACCCTGGGCAACAATATTCAAGGGCCCCATCATCACGACCCCAGGATCACCATAATATGGTCATATACAGAATATATTACTGTAATATACAGTAAATATACTCAATACTTCAAATTCTAACTGTCATCAGGTGTATTTTGATTTACAAATATTTAAATGCTCATAGAACTACAAATGCACTACTATGTCCCCTATCAAAGACATTCACTCACATATGATGCTATGAAAACAAAACACATCAGCATCTGTATAATCTGGTAAAATTGACCCACTACATTGAGAGGGAGGGAAATATCCTCCATTTTCACAAAAATGAATAAATAAGCAACCACTTTCAAACCATTGTTTATTTAACAACATTTATTTCCAATAGAAATGTATTGAATTGATATAGCTATAACAGAAGACCACAGACAACACATCAAGAAACATTTTGGTCCTCAGCTCATTTTAAGCAGAAATCACCCTGACAGGGTGACCCTGTTTCCTCAGAATTCAACAAGGCAATCAAGTTATTAGTCCAACACAAACAATTTGAAATCTGCCAGTTTTCCCTCCACAACAATATACAGCATTTTAATAAAGCTGGCACCTCAAGGAAAAAATAAATAAATAAAATGCAGTATCACTGTTATCTGCTCATAAACATTTTTATCCTAAGCTCATTTTAACTTGTTTTAAAATAGAACAACAACATATCACAGCACAATTAACCAGTTAAACATTGTAGTGCTACATAAACATTTAGAAATCTGTCAGTTTCTCTGAAGAAGACAAGACAGAAATAAATGCTACATAATCTGGCAAAACACACAATTTTAGTCCTAAATAATGAGGAAGTGCATGTTTGAATTTGAAATGCCTTCATTTGGCAAACACATCTTACAATGGCTTTTTTCTGGACTTTGACTGTGCAAACTGGTGTACAGTATAACATATTCAAAATCAAGGCCACTAACAAGTTCATGTCCAATAGCTAAAATAGAAAGTGCAGAGCCGTGTCTGTGACACAATTTGTCTCTAGAAGACAAGATAAAAATAAATACTACAAAACCTGGCAAAACACACAATTTTAATCCTAAATAATGAGGAAGTGCATGTTTGCTTTCATTTGGCATCTTGAAGAAAAGTCCTGGCTAGCTGAGTTGTCCTCGTCGTTGACGGAAGCTGACTTAACAGAACTGTCGGCAACATTAACAGGAGTGAAGAAATTACCTATTTTAGGTATATACTTTACATTTTCTGCGTTTCTGATGTCCTTTTCCTTTTTTAATTTCCGCTTCGCGCTCCCATTTAGCTTCTCCATGTCAGATTTTTTTCTGTTGTAGCAACGCCTGACGTAACCCGCTCGGCGTAACAGTTGACCAACCTGATGCGGACTGACCAATGAGGAGAGGGTCTTAACTTGAGGCCCTCTCTTCATTGGTCATTCCGCATGAGACTGACTCTCAACCGCTCTCAACTCACGTTCAAAGTCATAGGCAGCGCAGCGTCTCTCTGTGTAGCGCAAAAGCCCGTGTTGACAGTTTGTTTAATGTAAAGCGGGAGATTACCAGATACAGTATTTTGCTCGTGCCCTTGCTGCCCTGGGCCCTTTAGAGGTCTTGGGCCCCTGGGCAATTGCCCAGTTGCCCGTATGGTTAATCCGGCCCTGGTGGTCAGTGATACGTGAGAAATACAGAGATGAATCACCACTTTGAGCAGGAGCGTGTGGAATGACGAGCTCAGAAAAAACGAGTTTATTCTTGTTTTATAGCTATTAAAAATAAAATATTACAGCAATATCACACAATTCACCAATTAGAACACACCAAGAGCTAAATTCAGATGTTTTTGAACTGTTTGTGTGAAAATGAAATATTTGCGGCTGCCTATCTGAAATCACCGCCTCCGATCAGCGCGTACAGTGTCGAGCTCAAAACATACGAATTTATTCTTGTTTAAGAGCTTTTTAAAATAAAATATTACCACAAATGCACACAATACACCCATGATAACACAACAAGAGCTAAATGCAGGTGTTTGTGACCCGTTTAAGTGTGAAAGACTATTTGAAAGCGCAACTGGCAGAATAACATCTCAACTATCTCTCGAGCTGCAGGATTCTGCCTTTCGTCGTACGAACGAACACATCACGGACAAGATAATTTCAAAATACATAATAGTTTGGCGAATATAAACTAAAACAGCCACTTGAACATAAACCGTTGAGAAATAAATCTGAAGTGGATCTACTGTATTTGAATATTAAAGTGACCGCATTTACCAGCTGCTTCTGTCTTCAATTTTAATCTATATAAAAAAAAAGGAAACTCATTCTCTTGGCTGCTTTTTTATGTGTGTACGTATTTATTTATTTATTTATTTTGCTCTAACAAGAATTAATCTATATTTAATTAAATCAAGTACATTTTATTTTACATTTGATTTGTCCATTTCTGCATCTAAACGCCTAAAAACCTAAAACATGCTCTATTATACTATTGTTAGCAATTTCTTTATCGTCCAATTTATCGTTCCAATTTAACTTTTATTTTCATAATAAACTTGTTTGTTAGATTATAGACAGTTACAGTGGTCTATAATAAATATTAACGGGTTTTTTTCAAGCTGTTTAGAATGATTGAAGTAGGCTATTTTTTTGAAATGTAAATCCAAAAAAATAAATTAAATAAATAAAAAAATAAATAAAAAACATTGGAAAACAATAACTGTTGTAGTTTTTTATACATTTTGTATAATTTCATAGTTTATGCATTATAATTATAAAAACAAAAATAAATTTAGCCACTCACATAGAAATATGACGTGACTTGACATTCAGCCAAGTATGGTGACCCATACTCAGAATTCATGCTCTTCATTTAACCCATCCGAAGAACACACACACACACACACACTGTGAACACACACCCGGAGCAGTGGGCAGCCATTTATGCTGCGGTCCCCGGGGAGCAGTTGGGGGTTCGATGCCTTGCTCAAGAGCACCTAAGTCGTGGTATTGATGGTGGAGAGAGCACTGTACATGCACTCCCCCCACCTACAATTCCTGCCGGCCCGAGACTCGAACTCACAACCCTTCGATTGGGAGTCCGACTCTGTAACCATTAGGCCACGACTTCCCAAAAGATTTCTTAGCTTTCTTAGCTTTTTTTGTAAGTTTCATAGCTTTATCATGTTATCATATCTTGGGCCTTATCCTTTTCTGACAGTTTTAGGGATTTTTAAAAATCCTAAAAAACCTTATTTGTGCTGCAAATAATAATTTCAAACTCATTTGATACTGACCTCTGACACCCTGTGACATGACATGTATCTGAAATTTCATAATCTCATGGATGTAACAGTAAATCTGTTCAGCTCACAGATCAAGACTAAGCTGTAATGCAAGCAGAACTTTCACAAATGCTTATAAGTCATTAAATGATTTTATAACACTGTAAAATAATGTCTAATTTGTTAACATTAGCAAATGCATTGATAACACTTCATAATAACGGCACTCATTAGTAAATAGTCAGTGCATGCTTTATAAAGCCTTGTCCCAATATTAATAGTCAGTAGTAAGCAGTTTATAAATACAGCTATAAATAGCTTGTTCTTGGTTTATAAGCACATTTATTAAAAAGGAGAGTAAAGGGTCCGTTATCTTCTTTTGAAAAATAAAAAAATAAAAATAAACAACACAGATTGATACAGAACTCAGAAATTTTATTGTGGATTTATGATAAAATCAGCCTGTAAATGAATTCATACTCCTCCAAGAAGACACAAGTAGTTTACACCAAACTTTTTCAACATGATGCTAATATACTGAAGATGTTAAATTGTGAATGGGTTTAGGATACCTTAAATGGTGTGGCCATAGCGATTTATTAAAGTAACATAAAACAATACAATAGTTATTTTACTATATCTTTAAAATTTTTCATTCTAACTCTTCATATTTTTTTATATACGTAGAAGTCATCATTTGAAGGAAGCACAGTAAGTTTCATAGCTTTATCATGTTCAGGAGCCATCATAAAATTAAAACTATCATAACTTATAAATCAAGCTTGCAATTCATAGTACCTATAATGGCCACCAGATGAAGCTATAGGATTTTAAATAATTATTGTAGAGACGAGTATGATTTAAATCATTTATAGAAATCTTTCAAAGAAAGATAATATGTATTTTATGTATTTTACTGATGAAATGACCGTCACTTAATTAGAATAACATGCTGAAGTATTGTGAAATACTATATATTAAGAATAGTTCTTTATAGGCTTTATGGACAGATAAGTTTTGAGTGACTCTTGAAGGATCAGCACCACATCCTCTTTTACCACTGTTTAAAGAATTTATCTTACAGAACAGGTGTGAATGAATTTTGGATAGCTTGAATGGTTTTGTTGTGGTGATTTTTTGAAATAACAGTAAAAAGGAACCAGTAAATGCCTTTAATTTTTTTTAAGTGCAGCTTCTAAACACTTCAAAAAAATGTACACATAGAAGACAAGTCATTCTGTGGAAATATGCATAGTTTCATGACTAAACAACACTATATGGATGATAGAAAATTAAAAAACTATCATACATCTGATGTCACTCTTTCACTGTGGGTAATGTGTGTGTGTGTGTGTGTGTGTGTGCTGAGTTTGTGTGAATGTGTGGGGGAGGGGGAGGAGCTGGTTGTCCGAGAGAGAGAGAGGGAGGGAGACTTAATCATGGGAGGGCCCCTTCATCGCTGCTTGCAGCTTTAATTAGGGCCCGAGCACTGCAGTGCGAGGACCCTATTGGATTGCTCCGTTTATTATTAGGGCCCGAGCACTGCAGTGCGAGAACCCTATTGGAATTGCTCCGTTTATTCTTCTTCTTCTTCTTCTACTTCTCCGTATTGAAGTGCATTTTTGAGGGCCTAAACATGCTCCAAAACTCACGAAACTTTGCACACGCATCAGGACCGGCGAAAATTTACATCTGATATAGGCCTCGTACTTTGATGAACTCCTCCTACAGTTTTAATCGGATTATCTTCAAATTTGGTGAGGGTCATCATAAGACCTTTGTGACGTTAAATTGCGAAGCTTTTGAGTCTTCGTCAAGGGGTGTGTCCCTTGTGGCCTGACAAAGTTTGATGTTTCGCCCTGAAACAGGAAGTTGCTTAAACTTCACACGTGTTATAGGTGTTCTGTCCTGAACAAACACCCATGACCAAATGCAGTTATAGTCAAAGCGCCACCTGCTGGTAACAGGAAGTGACATGGTTAACACAGTTATGAACTCCTATGAACATATTAAAAAGTGCCAACAAGTGTTAAATAAGCTGGCAACATGCTAGTAACCTACTAATACATGCTAGCAACAATTAGCTAAGTGCTAAAGCATCATATTATTGCAGTGAAACAGGAAGTTGCTGTAAATCAGGCAAGCAATGTCCAATCTGTCCCCAAACTTCACACGTGTGATGGGTGTTCTGTCCTGAACAAACACCCATGACCAAATTCAGTAATAGTCATAGCGCCACCTGCTGGTAACAGGAAGTTACATGGTTAACATTGTTATGGACTCCTAGGAACATATTAAAAAGTGTCAACAAGTGTTAAAAAAGGCTGGCAACATGCTAGAAACATACCAATACATGCTAGCAACACTTAGCTAAATGGTAAAGCATGCTAGTGATGCAGTGAAAAATGAATTTGCTGTAACTAATGCAAGCAATGTCCGATCTGCCTCAAACTTCAAACGTTTGACAAGAGTCCTGTCTTGAACACATCAACATGCCCATATTTGATTATATTCACAGTGCCACCTGCTGGCAACAGGAAGTGGCATGTTTAACACTGTTATGGACTCCTTGCAAAAGAATAAAAGGCATCAACAAGGGTTAAATAGGCTGGCAAAATTTTATAAGCATGCTAATACATGCTAGCAACATTTAGCTATGTGCTAAAGCATGCTACTAATGCAATGAAACAGGAAGTTGCTGTAACTCAGGCAAGCAATGTCCGATCTGCCCCAAACTTCACACGTGATATGGGTGTTCTGTCCTGAACAAACACCCATGACCAAATTCAGTTATAGTCATAGCGCCACCTGCTGGTAACAGGAAGTGTCATGGTTAACACAGTTATGGTCTCCTTGCAAAATAATAAAAGGCATCAACAAGGGTTAAATAGGCTGGCAAAATTTTATAAGCATGCTAATACATGCTAGCAACATTTAGCTAAGTGCTAAAGCATGCTACTAAAGCAGTGAAACAGGAAGTTGCTGTAACTCAGGCAAGCAATGTCTGATCTGCCCCAAACTTCACACGTGTTATGGGTGTTCTGTCCTGAACAAACACCCATGACCAAATGCAGTTATAGTCATAGCGCCACCTGCTGGTAACAGGAAGTGACATGGTTAACATTATTATGGACTCCTAGGAACATATTAAAAAGTGCCAACAAGTGTTAAATAAGCTGGCAACATGCTAGTAACCTACTAATACATGCTAGCAACAATTAGCTAAGTGCTAAAGCATCATATTATTGCAGTGAAACAGGAAGTTGCTGTAAATCAGGCAAGCAATGTCCAATCTGCAGAGGTGGAAAGAGTACAAAAATATTCTACTCAAGTAAAAGTACCATTACATTAATGAAATTTTACTTAAGTACAAGTAAAAGTACCAGTCTAAAACATCAACTCAAGTAAAAGTAAAAAGTAGCTCATTTAAAATTTACTCAGAGTAAAAATTACTTAGTTACATTTTAACAGTGGGAGGGAGTGAAAAATGGGACAGGCCAAGGGTGTCAAACTCCTGCACAGTCCTGCACAGTTTAGATATAACCCTAATTAAACACACCTGATCCAGCTAATCTAATCATTTAGGTTTATTTGAAAACTACATGATATGTGTGCTGGAGCAGGGTTAGAACTAAACTCTGCAGGGCTACGACCCTCCAGGAACTGAGTTTGACACCCCTGGGATAGGCCTATTAATCTCAAACTAGTTGTTTTTAATTAAAGGAATCAGTTATTTAGAATAATAAAACATTTGGGCTGTTACCAGGCAAATCAGTATCAACAAACTCATCTTTTCAATACAGAGGAAATGCAAAAGCTTCATCGGACGTGGCATTTAGATGTATTACACTGTTTAGTGCAGGACAAGAATGCATTTAACCTGCAGTTACAAATGCATGAATAATGTTTTGATATGCCAGACATAAAATGTTGAATGCTCATTTGATATTATAAAAACTTAATTATAAAAAAAAAAATCAAAAGATACTTTAAATGTGAAATTAAAATGGCCAGTATGTGTCAGCAAGTCACTGTTAATAAGTGAGTCATTGCGATTGAACCAAATCATTTAAACGGTTGATTCATTCAGAAACGAAACACTGTCATGTTGCTCAGAGATGCAAAATTTTGCTTTGGTGGCTGTGTTTGGAATAAATTTTTGTTGTAGAAATAGAGCAAAAACCGGCAATATGGTGTCTAAAACACAAGTCTCTTAGTTTATTGTCCTGTTGTAAAAAAAAAAAAAAAATAATAATATATATATATATATATATATATATATATATATATATATATATATATAAATATAAATATATATTTAATAAATATAAATATAAATATATAAATATATATATATATATATCAGTGGCGGCTGCTGGTCTTTCAAAGAGGGGAAGCTCATTTTCGGCCTACATTATAACCCTCTGATGGTCTTCATTTGTAGTGACACTCGGGGTCTTTTTGACCCCAGACAATAACATTTCATTTTGTAATAGTAAAATATTTAAATTTTTTACAAATATAATTTTACTCTGTTCATTTATGTTTTTACTAAACTTTGTACAGTTTTTGGAGGATTTAAATCTTTTACATTTCTATAAATAAATAAATATTTATTTAAATAGGCTTTTTTTTTTTTACAAAAAAAGAAAAAAGCATTTCAGGTAAAATTCACTTCATAAAAGACCCAGATTTCTAACTTTCATACATGGGGATACCATGGATAATTTTATAAGGTTTAATGTAAGATTTTTGCCCATTTTTGGGGAAATTCAATTTAAAAATTGTAATAAATCACTTTAACCACTAGATGGCTATAGTGTGTGTGTCTGTGTGTGTGTGTGTGCTCGCACATTTTCAATCTGTCTTAGTTACCAATTCAATTTTGTGGTGGTTCTGCATTTTACAAATATCAAGAAATATTGCCGCAGTTTGTCTTTCGAATACACTTGAGAAATCCGCGATCATGGGACTGAGCGTGAAACAGCTTCACCGACATCTTATGGTGCAGACCGCTGTCAGTCAAAAGGAGATCGACAGATCCTCCAATCATCACGCGGAAGCCCAGTCTTCATTCACCTCCAGAGACGCTGAGCGTCCATGGGCGGGACATAATCGCATCATTTATCCAATGACCGTCTAGCTTCGGAGCACTGAAAAAAACTGTTCAAAGCAGCCCCATTGAAGTCGCTCGGCTTCATCAGGGAAATGCACTGTGACGCTACGGGAATGTATGAGAAGAAAATCGAGTCAGCCGACATGTAGCTGATTAACACAATACATAATACACAATAGTACATATTTGACAGTTGGTTTTTTTTTTTACATTACGTGGGGTTGATGTCTTGTCGAGATTTTATAAACTGCTAGTTTGGTCTCCCTAGGCAAGCACAGCATACACAGCATAATAGAGTATAAATATGGGCAGGGGTTCACTTCATTTCCTTCAAGTTCAACTTCAGAATATGACGGGGTTTCGTTTTCAGCGGTGTCTGCACCACTAACGCCTGTTTTGTCCGTCTGCATCTTTCTTGTGATTTTAGCGCCAGTTTGCCCTCCTGCCCATTATTTACTGACATAGCTTCCAGGGAGCGATTTTTTTTTTACTCCGTAATTAATGTGTTTTAAAATGTAGCGAAGTACAATACTTCAAACAAAATATACTTAAGTAAAAGTACAATTACAGATTAAAAAAAATACTTAAAAAAGTAGAAGTACACAAAAAAGCTACTCAATTACAGTAACGCGAGTAAATGTAATTCGTTACTTTCCACCTCTGCCAATCTGTCCCCAAACTTCACACGTGTGATGGGTGTTCTGTCCTGAACAAACACCCATGACCAAATTCAGTAATAGTAATAGCGCCACCTGCTGGTAACAGGAAGTTACATGGTTAACATTGTTATGGACTCCTAGGAACATATTAAAAAGTGTCAACAAGTGTTAAAAAGGCTGGCAACATGCTAGAAACATACCAATACATGCTAGCAACCCTTAGCTAAATGCTAAAGCATGCTAGTGATGCAGTGAAAAAGGAATTTGCTGTAACTAATGCAAGCAATGTCCGATCTGCCTCAAACTTCAAAGTTTGACAAGAGTCCTGTCCTTAACACATCAACATGCCCATATTTAATTATATTCATAGTGCCACCTGCTGGCAACAGGAAGTGGCATGTTTAACACTGTTATCGACTCCTTGCAAAATAATAAAAGGCATCAACAAGGGTTAATAGGCTGGCAAAATTTTAAAAGCATGCTAATACAAGCTAGCAACATTTAGCTAAGTGCTAAAGCATGCTACTAATGCAGTGAAACAGGAAGTTGCTGTAACTCAGGCAAGCAATGTCCGATCTATCCCAAACTTCACACGTGTTATGGGTGTTCTGTCCTGAACAAACACCCATGACCAAATGCAGTTATAGTCATAGCGCCACCTGCTGGTAACAGGAAGTGACATGGTTAACACAGTTATGGACTCCTAGGAACATATTAAAAAGTGCCAACAAGTGTTAAATAAGCTGGCAACATGCTAGTAACCTACTAATACATGCTAGCAACAATTAGCTAAGTGCTAAAGCATCATATTATTGCAGTGCAACAGGAAGTTGCTGTAAATCAGGCAAGCAATGTCCAATCTGTCCCCAAACTTCACACGTGTGATGGGTGTTCTGTCCTGAACAAACACCCATGACCAAATTCAGTAATAGTAATAGCGCCACCTGCTGGTAACAGGAAGTTACATGGTTAACATTGTTATGGACTCCTAGGAACATATTAAAAAGTGTCAACAACTGTTAAAAAGGCTGGCAACATGCTAGAAACATACCAATACATGCTAGCAACACTTAGCTAAATGCTAAAGCATGCTAGTGATGCAGTGAAAAAGTAATTTGCTGTAACTAATGCAAGCAATGTCTGATCTGCCTCAAACTTCAAACGTTTGACAAGAGTCCTGTCCTGAACACATCAACATGCCAATATTTAATTATATTCATAGTGCCATCTGCTGGCAACACGAAGTGGCATGTTTAACACTGTTATGGACTCCTTGCAAAATAATAAAAGGCATCAACAAGGGTTAATAGGCTGGCAAAATTTTAAAAGCATGCTAATACAAGCTAGCAACATTTAGCTAAGTGCTAAAGCATGCTACTAATGCAGTGAAACAGGAAGTTGCTGTAACTCAGGCAAGCAATGTCCGATCTATCCCAAACTTCACATGTGTTATGGGTGTTCTGTTCTGAACAAACACCCATGACCAAATGCAGTTATAGTCATAGCGCCACCTGCTGGTAACAGGAAGTGACATGGTTAACACAGTTATGGACTCCTAGGAACATATTAAAAAGCAATGTCCAATCTGTCCCCAAACTTCACACGTGTGATGGGTGTTCTGTCCTGAACAAACACCCATGACCAAATTCAGTAATAGTCATAGCGCCACCTGCTGGTAACAGGAAGTTACATGGTTAACATTGTTATGGACTCCTAGGAACATATTAAAAAGTGTCAACAAGTGTTAAAAAAGGCTGGCAACATGCTAGAAACATACCAATACATGCTAGCAACACTTAGCTAAATGGTAAAGCATGCTAGTGATGCAGTGAAAAATGAATTTGCTGTAACTAATGCAAGCAATGTCCGATCTGCCTCAAACTTCAAACGTTTGACAAGAGTCCTGTCTTGAACACATCAACATGCCCATATTTGATTATATTCACAGTGCCACCTGCTGGCAACAGGAAGTGGCATGTTTAACACTGTTATGGACTCCTTGCAAAAGAATAAAAGGCATCAACAAGGGTTAAATAGGCTGGCAAAATTTTATAAGCATGCTAATACATGCTAGCAACATTTAGCTATGTGCTAAAGCATGCTACTAATGCAATGAAACAGGAAGTTGCTGTAACTCAGGCAAGCAATGTCCGATCTGCCCCAAACTTCACACGTGATATGGGTGTTCTGTCCTGAACAAACACCCATGACCAAATTCAGTAATAGTAATAGCGCCACCTGCTGGTAACAGGAAGTTACATGGTTAACATTGTTATGGACTCCTAGGAACATATTAAAAAGTGTCAACAAGTGTTAAAAAAGGCTGGCAACATGCTAGAAACATAACCATACATGCTAGCAACACTTAGCTAAATGCTAAAGCATGCTAGTGATGCAGTGAAAAGGGAATTTGATGTAACTAATGCAAGCAATGTCCGATCTGCTTCAAACTTCTAACGTTTGACAAGAGTCCTCTCTTGAACACATCAACATGCCCATATTTATGGACTCCTATGGACAGTTATGGACTCCTAGGAACATATTAAAAAGTGCCAACAAGGGTTAAATAGGCTGGCAAAATTTTATAAGCATGCTAATACATGCTAGCAACATTAAGCTAAGTGCTAAAGCATGCTACTAATGCAGTGAAACAGGAAGCTGCTGTAAATCAGGCAAGCAATGTCCAATCTGTCCCCAAACTTTACACGTGTGATGGGTGTTCTGTCCTGAACAAACACCCATGACCAAATTCAGTAATAGTCATAGCGCCACCTGCTGGTAACAGGAAGTTACATGGTTAACATTGTTATGGACTCCTAGGAACATATTAAAAAGTGTCAACAAGTGTTAAAAAAGGCTGGCAACAAGCTAGAAACATACCCATACATGCTAGCAACACTTAGCTAAATGCTAAAGCATGCTAGTGGTGCAGTGAAAAGGGAATTTGCTGTAACTAATGCAAGCAATGTCCGATCTGCTTCAAACTTCTAACGTTTGACAAGAGTCCTCTCTTGAACACATCAACATGCCCATATTTGATTATATTCATAGTGCCACCTGCTGGCAAAAGGAATTGGCATATTTAACACTGTTATGGACTCCTTGCAAAATAATAAAAGGCATCAACAAGGGTTAAATAGGCTGGCAAAATTTTATAAGCATGCTAATACATGCTAGCAACATTTAGCTAAGTGCTAAAGCATGCTACTAATGCAGTGAAACAGGAAGTTGCTGTAACTCAGGCAAGCAATGTCCGATCTGCCCCAAACTTCACACGTGTTATGGGTGTTCTGTCCTGAACAAACACCCATGACCAAATGCAGTTATAGTCATAGCGCCACCTGCTGGTAACAGGAAGTGACATGGTTAACACAGTTATGGACTAATAGGAACATATTAAAAAGTGCCAGCAAGTGTTTAATAAGCTGGCAACATGTTAGTAACCTACTAATACATGCTAGCAACACTTAGCTAAATGCTAAAGCATGCTAGTGATGCAGTGAAAAAGGAATTTGCTGTAACTAATGCAAGCAATGTCCGATCTGCCTCAAACTTCAAAGTTTGACAAGAGTTCTGTCCTGAACACATCAACATGCCCATATTTAATTATATTCATAGTGCCACCTGCTGGCAACAGGAAGTGGCATGTTTAACACTGTTATCAACTCCTTGCAAAATAATAAAAGGCATCAACAAGGGTTAATAGGCTGGCAAAATTTTAAAAGCATGCTAATACAAGCTAGCAACATTTAGCTAAGTGCTAAAGCATGCTACTAATGCAGTGAAACAGGAAGTTGCTGTAACTCAGGCAAGCAATGTCCGATCTATCCCAAACTTCACACGTGTTATGGGTGTTCTGTCCTGAACAAACACCCATGACCAAATGCAGTTATAGTCATAGCGCCACCTGCTGGTAACAGGAAGTGACATGGTTAACACAGTTATGTACTCCTAGGAACATATTAAAAAGTGCCAACACGTGTTAAATAAGCTGGCAACATGCTATTAACCTACTAATACATGCTAGCAACAATTAGCTAAGTGCTAAAGCATCATATTATTGCAGTGAAACAGGAAGTTGCTGTAAATCAGACAAGCAATGTCCAATCTGTCCCCAAACTTCACACGTGTGATGGGTGTTCTGTCCTGAACAAACACCCATGACCAAATTCAGTAATAGTCATAGCGCCACCTGCTGGCAACAGGAAGTTACATGGTTAACATTGTTATGGACTCCTAGGAACATATTAAAAAGTGTCAACAAGTGTTAAATAGGCTGGCAAAATTTTAAAAGCATGCTAATACAAGCTAGCAACATTTAGCTAAGTGCTAAAGCATGCTACTAATGCAGTGAAACAGGAAGTTGCTGTAACTCAGGCAAGCAATGTCCGATCTATCCCAAACTTCACATGTGTTATGGGTGTTCTGTTCTGAACAAACACCCATGACCAAATGCAGTTATAGTCATAGCGCCACCTGCTGGTAACAGGAAGTGACATGGTTAACACAGTTATGGACTCCTAGGAACATATTAAAAAGTGTCAACAAGTGTTAAAAAAGGCTTGCAACATGCTAGAAACATACCAATACATGCTAGCAACACTTAGCTAAATGCTAAAGCATGCTAGTGATGCAGTGAAAAAGGAATTTGCTGTAACTAATGCAAGCAATGTCCGATCTGCCTCAAACTTCTAACGTTTGACAAGAGTCCTGTCTTGAACACATCAACATGCCCATATTTGATTATATTCATAGTGCCACCTGCTGGCAAAAGGAATTGGCATATTTAACACTGTTATGGACTCCTTGCAACATAATAAAAGGCATCAACAAGGGTTAAATAGGCTGGCAAAATTTTATAAGCATGCTAATACATGCTAGCAACATTTAGCTACGTGCTAAAGCATGCTACTAATGCAATGAAAAAGGAAGTTGCTGTAACTCAGGCAAGCAATGTCCGATCTGCCCCTAACTTCACACGTGTGATGGGTGTTCTGTCCTGAACAAACACCCATGACCAAATTTAGTTATAGTCATAGCGCCACCTGCTGGAAACAGGAAGTGGCATGTTTAACACTGTTATGGACTCCTTGCAAAATAATAAAAGGCATCAACAACGGTTAAATAGGCTGGCAAAATTTTATAAGCATGCTAATACATGCTAGCAACATTTAGCTAAGTGCTAAAGCATGCTACTAATGCAGTGAAACAGGAAGTTGCTGTAACTCAGGCAAGCAATGTCTGATCTGCCCCAAACTTCACACGTGTTATGGGTGTTCTGTCCTGAACAAACACCCATGACCAAATGCAGTTATAGTCATAGCGCCACCTGCTGGTAACAGGAAGTGACATGGTTAACACAGTTATGGACTAATAGGAACATATTAAAAAGTGCCAACAAGTGTTAAAAAAGCTGGCAACATGTTAGTAACCTACTAATACATGCTAGCAACAATTAGCTAAGTGCTAAAGCATCATATTATTGCAGTGAAACAGGAAGTTGCTGTAAATCAGGCAAGCAATGTCCAATCTGTCCCCAAACTTCACACTTGTGATGGGTGTTCTGTCCTGAACAAACACCCATGACCAAATTCAGTAATAGTCATAGCGCCACCTGCTGGTAACAGGAAGTTACATGGTTAACATTGTTATGGACTCCTAGGAACATATTAAAAAGTGTCAACAAGTGTTAAAAAGGCTGGCAACATGCTAGAAACATACCAATACATGCTAGCAACACTTATCTAAATGCTAAAGCATGCTGGTGATGCAATGAAAAAGGAATTTGCTGTAACTAATGCAAGCAATGTCCGATCTGCCTCAAACGTCAAACATTTGACAAGAGTCCTGTCCTGAACACATCAACATGCCCATATTTGATTATATTCATAGTGCCACCTGCTGGCAATAGGAAGTGGCATGTTTAACACTGTTATGGTCTCCTTGCAAAAGAATAAAAGGCATCAACAAGGGTTTAATAGGCTGGCAAAATTTTATAAGCATGCTAATAAATGCTAGCAACATTTAACTAAGTGTTAAAGCATTCTACTAAGGCAGTGAAAAAGGAAGTTGCTGTAACTAAGGCAAGCAATGTCCGATCTGCCCCAAACTTCACACGTTTGACAAGGGTCCTGTCATAAATAAATCAACATGCCCATATTCGGTTATAGTCATAGCGCCACCTGCTGGCAACAGGAAGTGTCATTTTTAACACTTTTATGCACTATTTGCAACACAGTAAAATATGCCATTGTGTGCTAATCATGCTAGAAATATTTTCAAACATTCCAGCAACACTTAGTATGTCCAAAACGATGCTATTAATACTATAAAACAGGAAGTTGTTGTAACTCATGCATACAATTCCCCATCTTACCCAAACATCACATGTTTTATAAGAGTACTGGCCTGAACACAATTGAAAATATTCAATTCTAAGTATAGCGCCGCCTGCTGGCAACAGGAAATGAATTATTTTATACTAACTTAAACATGACTTGTCTGATCTGCCCGAAACTTTGCATGTTTGGTAAGAGTCCTGGCCTGACGAAATTTACATGTCAATATTCTGTTATAATCATAGTGCCACCTGTTGGCAGCAGGAAATGTGGCACAAATATTTACCATTGTATAAGCATATGGCCCAACGTTCACTGTTCCTCCTATGGGCACCGGGTGGTGGTGAGCCCGAGTGCGAGGGCCCTTTCATCGCTGCTTGCAGCTTTAATTAGGGCCCGAGAACTGCAGTGCGAGGACCCTATTGGAATTGCTCCGTTTATTAGGGCCCTAGCACTGCAGTGCGAGGACCCTATTGGAATTGCTCCGTTTATTATTAGGGCCCGAGCACCGATGGTGCGAGGACCCTCTTGGAATTGCTCCGTTTATTATTAGGGCCCGAGCACCGATGGTGCGAGGAACCACTTGGAATTGCTCCGTTTATTATTATTATTATTATTATTATTAGGGCCCGAGCACCGATGGTGTGAGGACCCTCTTGGAATTGCTCCGTTCATTATTATTATTATTATTATTATTATTATTATTAGGGCCCGAGCACCGATGGTGTGAGGACCCTCTTGGAATTGCTCCGTTTATTATTATTATTATTATTATTATTATTATTATTATTATTATTATTATTAGGGCCCGAGCACCGATGGTGTGAGGACCCTCTTGGAATTGCTCCGTTTATTATTATTATTATTATTATTAGGTCCCGAGCACCGATGGTGTGAGGACCCTCTTGGAATTGCTCCGTTTATTATTATTATTATTATTATTATTATTATTTTTATTATTATTATTATTATTATTATTATTATTATTATTCTCTAAGATGAATCGCATTTTTGAGAGCCTAAACATGCTCGAAAAGTCATGAAACTTTGCACACACCTCAGAACTGGCGAAAATTTACGTCTGATATGGGTTTCAGAAGTGGGTGTGGCAAAATGGCTCGACAGCGCCACCTATACACGTTCAACGGTGTGCGCCTCGAGCTACGTTTCATGTACATGTATGAAAATCAGTATACACATGTATCTCTCCAATACCTACAAAA
Organism: Carassius carassius; assembly: GCF_963082965.1. Lineage (NCBI taxonomy): Eukaryota > Metazoa > Chordata > Actinopteri > Cypriniformes > Cyprinidae > Carassius > Carassius carassius. Next base: position 19,728,041 of record NC_081801.1, on the reverse strand, counting down.
AAGTCTCTTGGAGCAAAATCCGAAACTCAACAGGAAGTCGGTTATTTTTAATTTTATGAGCAAATTTTGTGTCATTTTTGTCATTTCCATGCGTTGTATTTTAACGAATCCTCCTAGAGATTTATTCAGATCAACACCAAAGTTGGTATGCCTCATCTTAAGGCCTTTGCGATGTTAAATTGCGAAGATTTTGAGTTTTCATTAAAGGGCGTGTCCATGGCGGCCTGACAAATTTCGATGTTTCGCCATGAAAAAGGAAGTTGCTGTAACTCAGACATACAATGTCCAATCTGCCCCAAACTTCACATGTTAGATAAGACTTCTGCCCTTAACAGATCGACATGCCCATATTCAGTTATAGTCATAGCGCCACCTGCTGGCAACAGGAAGTGTCATGTTTTACGCTGCGACAAACTACTCCTTGAAATTTTATGACATCAATGTTATTTTTGTGGTCAGTCTAATCTAAAGACCTGTGTGATGTTTAGTTGTGAAGATCTTGAGTTTTCGTTAAAAGGCGTGTCCATGGCGCCGTGACGAAGTTCGATGTGTCGCCATGGGAATAAAAGATGTTATAACTCAGGCATAAAATGTCCGATCTTGCCCAAACTTCACATGTGTGATAAGGGTCCTGGCCTGAACAGATCTGAAGGCCAATATTCCATTGGGTGTGGCAAAATGGCTCGATAGCGCCACCTATACACTTTCAACTGAGTGCATATACACTTTCAACGGAGTGCGCCTCAAGCTATGTATCACGTACATGTACAAAAATCGGTACACACATGTAACACACCAATACCTACAAAAAAGTCTCTTGGTATGAAATCCGAATCCCAACAGGAAGTCGGTTATTTAGAATTTTCTCTGCAAAATTGGCGTTGTTTTTGCCATTTTCAGGGGTTGTACTTTAACCAACTCCTCCTAGAGATTTATTCAGATCAACACCAAACTTGGTCAGTTAAATCTAAAGGCCTTTGCGAAGTTAAATTGGGAAGAACTTGAGATTTCGTTAAATGGCGTGTCCATGGCGGCCTGACAAATTTCGATGTTTCGCCATGAAAAAGGAAGTTGCTGTAACTCAGACATACAATGTCCAATCTGCCCCAAACTTCACATGTTAGATAAGACTTCTGCCCTTAACATATCCACATGCCCATATTCAATTATAGTCATAGCGCCACCTGCTGGCAACAGGAAGTGACATGTTTTACGCTGCGACAAACTACTCCTCGAAATCTTTTGACATTAATGTATTTTTTGTGGTCAGTCTAATCTAAAGGCCTGTGCAATGTTAAATTGTGGAGATCTTCAGTTTTTGTTAAAGGGCGTGTCCATGGCACCATGACAAAATTTGATGTCTCGCCACAGCAAGAGAAGTTGTTGTAACTCAGGCATAAAATGCTCAATCTTCCCCAGACTCCGCATGTTCGATAAGACTCCTGGCCTAAACACATCTGAAGGCCAATATTCCATTATAATGATAGCGCCACCTGCTGGCAACAGAAAGATTGGCACATATATGGAATAAACATTGATATATTCCACTTATATTTATGAGTTTAAATGCATATTTCTCACCGTTCACCTATTTACTAAAGCCACTCGCTGCCGGTGAGCCCGGGTGCGAGGGCCCGTTCATCGCTGCTTGCAGCTTTAATTATTATTATTATTATTATTATTATTATTATTCTTCTTCTCTAAGATGAATCGCATTTTTGAGAGCCTAAACATGCTCGAAAAGTCATGAAACTTTGCACACACCTCAGAACTGGCGAAAATTCACGTCTGATATGGGTTTCAGAAGTGGGTGTGACAAAATGGCTCGACAGTGCCACCTATACACGTTCAACGGTGTGCACCTCGAGCTACGTTTCACGTACATGTATGAAAATTGGTATACACATGTATCTCTCCAATACCTACAAAAAAGTCTCTTGGAGCAAAATCCGAAACCCAACAGGAAGTCAGTTATTTTTAATTTTATGAGCAAATTTTGTGTCATTTTTGTCATTTCCATGCGTTGTATTTTAACGAACTCCTCCTAGAGATTAATTCAGATCAACACCAAAGTTGGTATAACTAGTCTAAAGGCCTTTGCGATGTTAAATTGCGAAGATTTTGAGTTTTTGTTAAAGGGCGTGTCCGTGGCGGCCTGGCGAATTTCGATGATTCGCCATGAAAAATGAAGTTGCTATAACTCAGACATACAATGTCCAATCTGCCCCAAACTTCACATGTTTGATGAGACTCCGAACCTGAACATATTTACATGCCCATATTCAGTTATAGTCATAGCGCCACCTATAGGCAACAGGAAGTGACATATTTTACACTTCGACACACTACTCCTAGAAATTTTTTGACATCAATGTCTTTTTTGTGGTCAGTCTAATCTAAAGGCCTGTGCGATGTTAAGTTGTGAAGATCTTGAGTTTTCGTTAAGGGGCGTGTCCATGGCGCCGTGACAAAATTCAAAGTCTCGCCATGGGAATAAAAGATGTTATAACTCAGGCATAAAATGTCCGATCTTCCCCAAACTTCACATGTTTGATAAAAGTCCTGGCCTGAACAGATCTCTTGGCCAATATTCCATCGGATGTGGCAAAATGGCTCGATAGCGCCACCTACAAAAAAGTCTCTTGGTACGAAATCCGAAACCCAACAGGAAGTCGGTTATTTTTAATTTTATGAGCAAATTTTGTGTCATTTTTGTCATTTCCATGCATTGTATTTTAATGAACTCCTCCTAGAGATTCATTCAGATCAACACCAAAGTTGGTATGCCTAATCTAACGGCCTTTGTGATGTTAAATTGCGAAGGACTTGAGGTTTCGTTAAAGGGCGTGTCCATGGCGGCCTGACAAATTTCGATGTTTCGCCGTGAAAAAGGAAGTTGCTGTAACTCAGACATACAATGTCCAATCTGCCCCAAACTTCACATGTTGGATAAGACTCTTGACCTGAACAGATCTACATGCCAATATTCAGTTATAGTCATAGCGCCACCTATTGGTAACAGGAAGTGAAATATTTTACACTGCGACAAACTACTCCTAGACATTTTATGACATCGATGTTATTTTTGTGGTCAGTCTAATCTAAAGACCTGTGTGATGTTTAGTTGTGAAGATCTTGAGTTTTCGTTAAAAGGCGTGTCCATGGCGCCGTGACGAAGTTCGATGTGTCGCCATGGGAATAAAAGATGTTATAACTCAGGCATAAAATGTCCGATCTTGCCCAAACTTCACATGTGTGATAAGGGTCCTGGCCTGAACAGATCTGAAGGCCAATATTCCATTGGGTGTGGCAAAATGGCTCGATAGCGCCACCTATACACTTTCAACTGAGTGCATATACACTTTCAACGGAGTGCGCCTCAAGCTATGTTTCACGTACATGTACAAAAATCGGTACACACATGTAACACACCAATATCTACGAAAAAGTCTCTTGGTACGAAATCCGAATCCAAACAGGAAGTCAGTTATTTAGAATTTTCTCTGCAAAATTGGTGTTGTTTTTGGCATTTTCAGAGGTTGTACTTTAACGAACTCCTCCTAGAGATTTATTCAAATCAACGCCAAACTTGGTCAGTTAAATCTAAAGGCCTTTGCGAAGTTAAATTAGGAAGATCTTGAGATTTCGTTAAAGGGAGTGTCCATGGCGGCCTGACAAATTTCGATGTTTCGCCATGAAAAAGGAAGTTGCTTTAACTCAGACATACAATGTCCAATCTGCCCCAAACTTCACATGTTAGATAAGACTTCTTCCCTTAACAGATCTACATGCCCATATGCAATTATAGTCATAGCGCCACCTGCTGGCAACAGAAAGTGACATATTTTACGCTGAGACAAACTACTCCTAGAGATTTTTTGACATTAATGTATATTTGTGGTCAGTCTAATCTAAAGGCCTGTGTAATGTTAAATTGTGGCAATCTTGAGTTTTTGTTAAAGAGCGTGTCCATGGCAAAAATGACAAAATTTGATGTCTCGCCACAGCGAGAGAAGTTGTTGTAACTCAGGCAAAAAATGTTTGATCTTCCCCAAACTTCACATGTTTGATAAGAGTGCAACCCTGAACACATCTTAAGGCCAATATTCCATTGTAATGATAGTGCCACCTGCTGGCAACAGGAAGATTGGCACATACATGGAATAAACTTTGATATATTCCACTTATATTTATGAGTTTAAATGCATATTTCTCACCGTTCACCTATTTACTAAAGCCACTCGCTGGCGGTGAGCCCGGGTGCGAGGGCCTGTTCATCGCTGCTTGCAGCTTTAATTATTATTATTATTCTTCTTCTCTAAGATGAATCGCATTTTTGAGAGCCTAAACATGCTCGAAAAGTCATGAAACTTTGCACACACCTCAGAACTGGCAAAAATTTACGTCTGATATGGGTTTCAGAAGTGGGTGTGGCAAAATGGCTCGACAGCGCCACCTATACACTTTCAACGGTGTGCGCCTCGAGCTACGTTTCACGTACATGTATGAAAATTGGTATACACATGTATCTCTCCAATACCTACAAAAAAGTCTCTTGGAGCAAAATCCGAAACCCAACAGGAAGTCGGTTATTTTTAATTTTATGAGCAAATTTTGTGTCATTTTTGTCATTTCCATGCGTTGTAATTTAACGAACTCCTCCTAGAGATTAATTCAGATCAACACCAAAGTTGGTATGCCTAATCTAAAGGCCTTTGCGATGTTAAATTGCGAAGATTTTGAGTTTTCGTTAAAGGGCGTGTCCGTGGCGGCCTGGCGAATTTCGATGATTCGCCATGAAAAATGAAGTTGCTATAACTCAACATACAATGTCCAATCTGCCCCAAACTTCACATGTTTGATGAGATTCCGAACCTGAACAGATTGACATGCCCATATTCAGTTATAGTCATAGCGCCACCTATTGGCAACAGGAAGTGACATATTTTACACTGCGACTAACTACTCCTAGAAATTTTATGACATCAATGTCTTTTTTGTGGTCAGTATAATCTAAAGGCCTGTGCGATGTTAAGTTGTAAAGATCTTGAGTTTCCGTTAAGGGGCGTGTCCATGGCGCCGTGACAAAATTCAAAGTCCCGCCATGGGAATAAAAGATGTTATAACTCAGGCATAAAATGTCCGATCTTCCCCGAACTTCACATGTTTGATAAAAGTCCTGGCCTGAACAGATCTGAAGGCCAATATTCCATCGGGTGTGGCAAAATGGCTCGATAGCGCCACCTATACACTTTCAACGGAGTGCGCCTCGATCTATGTTTCACGTACATGTACAAAAATTGGTACACACATGTAACACACCAATACCTACAAAAAAGTCTCTTGGTACGAAATCCTAATCCCAACTGGAAGTCGATTATTTTGAATTTTCCCTGCAAAATTGGTGTTGTTTTTGCCATTTTCAGGGGTTGTACTTTAACAAACTCCTCCTAGAGATTTATTCAGATGAACACCAAACTTGGTCAGTGTAATCTAAAGCCCTTTGCGATGTTAAATTGCGAAGGACTTGAGGTTTCGTTAAAGGGCGTGTCCATGGCGGCCTGACAAATTTCGATGTTTCGCCATGAAAAAGGAAGTTGCTGTAACTCAGACATACAATGTCCAATCTTCCCCAAACTTCACATGTTGGATAAGACTCTTGACCTGAACAGATCTACATGCCAATATTCAGTTATAGTCATAGCGGCACCTATTGGCAACAGGAAGTGAAATATTTTACACTGCGACAAACTACTCCTAGAAATTTTATGACATCAATGTTATTTTTGTGGTCAGTCTAATCTAAAGACCTGTGTGATGTTTAGTTGTGAAGATCATGAATTTTCATTAAAAGGCGTGTCCATGGCGCCGTGACGAAGTTCGATGTGTCGCCATGGGAATAAAAGATGTTATAACTCAGGCATAAAATGTCCGATCTTGCCCAAACTTCATATATGTGATAAGGGTCCTGGCCTGAACAGATCTGAAGGCCAATATTCCATTGGCTGTGGCAAAATGGCTCGATAGCGCCACCTATACACTATCAACTGAGTGCATATACAATTTCAACGGAGTGCGCCTCAAGCTATGTTTCACGTACATGTACAAAAATCGGTACACACATGTAATACACCAATATCTACGAAAAAGTCTCTTGGTACGAAATTCGAATCCAAACAGGAAGTCAGTTATTTAGAATGTTCTCTGCAAAATTGGTGTTGTTTTTGGCATTTTCAGGGGTTGTACTTTAACGAACTCCTCCTAGAGATTTATTCAGATCAACATCAAACTTGGTAAGTTAAATCTAAAGGCCTTTGCGAAGTTAAATTGGGAAGATCTTGAGATTTCGTTAAAGGGCGTGTCCATGGCAGCCTGACAAATTTCAATGTTTCGCCATGAAAAAGGAAGTTGCTGTAACTCAGACATACAATGTCCAGTCTGCCCCAAACTTCGCATGTTAGATAAGACTTCTGCCCTTAACAGATCCACATGCCCATATTCACTTATAGTCATAGCGCCACCTGCTGGCAACAGGGAGTGGCATATTTTACGCTGTGATAAAGTACTCCTAGAAATCTTTTGACATTAATGTATTTTTTGTGGTCAGTCTAATCTTAAGGCCTGTGCAATGTTAAATTATGGAGATCTTGAGTTTTTGTTAAAGGGTGTGTCCATGGCACCATGACAAAATTTGATGTCTCGCCACAGGAAGAGAAGTTGTTGTAACTCAGGCATAAAATGTCCGATCTTCCCCAAACTTTCCATTTCTGATAAGAGTCCTGTCCTGAACTCATCTGAAGGCCAATATTCCGTTATAATGATAGCGCCACCTGCTGGCAACAGGAAGACTGGCAAATATAATTATTTTTACATATTCCACTTATATTTACGACTTTAAATGCATATATCTCGCCGTTCGCCAATTTACTAAAGCCTCTCGCTGGCGGTGAGCCCGGGTGCGAGGGCCCGTTCATCGCTGCTTGCAGCTTTAATTATTATTATACTTCTTCAAAATGAATCGCATTTTTGATGGCCTAAACATGCTCGAAAAGTCATGAAACTTTGCACACGTATCAGAACTAGCGAAAATTTACGTCTGATATGGGTTTCAGAAGTGGGTGTGGCAAAATGGCTCCACAGCGCCACCTATACACTTTCAATGGTGTGCGCTTCAAGCTATGTTTCACGTACATGTATGAAAATCGGTATACACATGTAACTCTCCAATACCTACAAAAAAGTCTCTTGAAGCAAAATCCGAAACCCAACAGGAAGTCGGTTATTTTTTATTTTATGAGCAAATTTTGTGTCATTTTTGTCATTTCCATGCATTGTATTTTAACGAACTCCTCCTAAAGATTCATTCAGATCAACACCAAATTTGGTATGCCTAATCTAAAGGCCTTTGCGATGTTAAATTGCGAAGATTTTGAGTTTTCGTTAAAGGGCGTGTCTCTGGCGGCCTGGCGAATTTCAATGATTCGCCATGAAAAATTAAGTTGCTATAACTCAGACATACAATGTCCAATCTGCCCAAAAAATCACATGTTTAATAAGACTCCTGACCTAAACATATTTACATGCCCATATTCAGTTATAGTCATAGCGCCACCTATATGCAACAGGAAGTTACATATTTTACGCTTCGACAGACTACTCCTAGAAATTTTTTGACATCAATGTCTTTTTTATGGTCAGTCTAATCTAAAGGCCTGTGCAATGTTAAATTTTACAGATCTTGAGTTTTCGTTAAGGGATGTGTCCATGGCGCTGTGACAAAGTTCAAAATCTCACCATGGGAATAAAAGATGTTATAACTCAGGTATAAAATCTCCAATCTTCCCCAAACTTCACATGTGTGATAAGAGTCCTGGCCTGAACAGATCTGAAGGCCAATTTTCCATCGGGTGTGTCAAAATGACTCGCTAGCACCACCTAAACAATTTCAACGGAGTGCACCTCGAGCTATGTTTCATGTACATGTACAAAAACCAGTACACACATGTAACACACCAATACCTATGAAAAAGTCTCTTGGTACGAAATCCGAATCCCAACAGGAAGTCGGTTATTTTGAATTTTCTCTGCAAAATTGGTGTTGTTTTTGCCATTTTCAGGGGTTGTACTTTAACAAACTCCTCCTAGAGATTTATTCAGATCAACACCAAACTTGGTCAGTTAAATCTAAAGGCCTTTGCGATGTTAAATTGCGAAGATCTTGAGGTTTCGTTAAAGGGCGTGTCCATGGCGGCCTGGCAAATTTCGATGTTTCGCCATGAAAAAGGAAGTTGCTGTAACTCAGACATACAATGTCCAATCTGCCCCAAACTTCACATGTTAGATAAGACTTCTGCCCTTAACAGATCTACATGCCCATATTCAGTTATAGTCATAGTGCAACCTGCTGGCAACAGGAAGTGACATGTTTTACACTGCGACAAACTACTCCTAGAAATCTTTTGACATTAATGTATGTTTTTGTGGTCAGTCTAATCTAAAGGCCTGTGCAATGTTAAATTGCGGAGATCTTCAGTTTTTGTTAAAGGGCGTGTCCATGGCGCCATGACAAAATTTGATGTCTCGCCACAGCAAGAGAAGTTGTTGTAACTCAGGCATAAAATGTTCGATCTTCCCCAGACTCCGCATGTTCGATAAGAGTCCTGGCCTGAACACATCTGAAGGCCAATTTTCCACTATAATGATAGCGCCACCTGCTGGCAACAGAAAGATTGGCACATATATGGAATAAACATTGATATATTCCACTTATATTTATGAGTTTAAATGCATATTTCTCACCGTTCACCTATTTACTAAAGCCACTCGCTGCCGGTGAGCCCGGGTGCGAGGGCCCGTTCATCGCTGCTTGCAGCTTTAATTCTTATTATTTTTTTTTAAAAAATTTAAAACTTTTGGGGGTTTTGGGGGGCCTTAACATACTCAAAAACTCTTGAAAATTGGCACACACATTGGAACCTGCGGCAATCAGGACGCCGCAGAGGCTGGGTCCCAGGCATGGCACAGGGGCTCTACAGCGCCCGCTGGAACACAGTCAGAAATCTTGAATCATAGCTCACACACACTTGCATGTATTTATATGAAACTCAGTACACTTATAGATCTCATTGAGCCGAACAAATTTCACACTCTATGTCATAGGCTCCGCCCAACAGGAAGTCAGCTATTCAGGGCTGTTTAAAAAAAGCATGCTCTGGAATTTGAAATACTCCTCTGAGCTTTTCCACCTATTTGCCACAAAACTCTGTGAACATGATCTCAAGACATTGGGGATGCAAAACTGCCAGGGGATTTTTGATATCTCGAACGGTTTGCCCGTGGCGAGGCGTTGAAATTAGGGCGAAAAATGAGAAACAGGAAATGCCTAATAACATCCACATACATTACCTTAGGTTGATCAAACTTCATCAGTTTGTTCGATGTATGATACCGATCGTATATATGTAACTATTTGGAGTCAAAGTTATAGCGCCCCCAACTGGCAGCAGGAAGTGGGTCATTTTCAAAATGCTTTGAATACAGCATCTTATTTTTACTCTATTTGCTTCAAACTTCATCAGAATAATGACAAAACACGGCAGATGTAAATCTGTTGTGGGGATATTGATATCTAATATAGTGTTGCCATGGCAATGTGTCAAACTTGAATATTCTGTTATGGTGATTTTGAGGCAGATAACAAGCTCAGGTTTACATTAAATTCAGAACACATATCAGTATTAATGATAGCTAGACAATGGCAAAGGCTTTTAAAAGGGCGTGAAGGAGGCACTCTATAGCGCCACCTTTTGTCAAAAGTGGGGGGGTTAGTTTTAGCTACAGACACCAAACTTGGTACATAAATTGTTCTTATCAAGACGGACAACTTTCTAATTCACAGTCATAAGCTACGACCAACAGGAAGTCAGCTATTTTGATTTGAATATGTATTTTTGGAAAAATACAGCTGTGAATTAATGCATACTGCTCACAGGGGAAGTACACTACACACACCAAACTTTTTCTACATGTTGCAAAAACATTGAGGAACTTAAATTGCGAATGGATTTTGGTTAGCTTGAACGGTTTTGTTGTGGTGATATTTTGAAATGACAGCAAAAAGGGAATCATTAATTGTCTTGTATTTTTAAATTGCAGCTTCCAAACATTTCAAAACCATTTTTCATTTAGAGAACATGTGATTCTGAGGAAATATGCATATTTTCACGACTTTACAACACTGTATGATTAAAAGAAAATTAAAAAACTGTCAGACATCTGATCTCACTCTGAGGCATTCACTCTCTGTGAGGGAAGGGAGGGGGAGGGGGAAGTGGTGGGGTGCTTGAGGCCCTGCCTGACAGAGAGAGAGAGAGAGATAGAGAGAGTTAACATCTCTTTAATCACCAGAAAAAAAACAGTAATTGTGTGTTGTTGATTTTTTTCATCATTACAGCTTAAGAAATCTCTTAGGCCTTATCATTTTCTGTCAGTTTTAGGGATGAAAAATTAAAACCTAGTACAATTTGTAGGGCTCAGACAACATGATTTTATATGATTAGGTTAAGAATTATGTTAATTGCGAAATAAAAAAAGATTTTAAAAATACATACACGTTGACTTGTATATATTTTTCATTCTGATAATAATTTTAAACTTATTTGATACTGTCCTATGACAGACATTCTGTGACATGAAATTTATTTGAATTTACACAATCTTGCTGATGTAACAGTAAAACAGTTCAGCTCACAGATAAAGACTAAGCTGTAATGCAGGCAAAAATATTTTACAAATGCTTATAGATCAATAAAATCGTTAAAAATGTTTAATAAAGAAGTGCATAATAATAAGGCACGTTGATATTCTGATGACATTTTTTTTTTTCAAGCACATTTTACCAATTTCAAATCACATCAATCTTAATAAATACTATAGATTTTTTCCCCCATGATTTATGAGTGATATATATATAATTGTCCTCGAAGGCTGGAAGTGAAAAGCTCATATTCAGGAGTGCTGAATTTTTAGGCATGTCTTCTTGTCATGCATTGGTCATAGAGCTCATTGTAGCGATGCTTCAGGTGTTGAAATAGATTTGTTATACATTATACAGGTTCACTGTTTGCAGAGTGTATACAGTATGTGTATGTGGTGCAGACGCAGCAGCGAGAGCGCGTTATTGTAACGCAAGAACACATTAAAATAATGTGCGAGCATGAATCTCTCCGCTTGCATGCATATTTCCTTTACTTTGTCACAAAACCAGACACGCGTGCTCTGATACATGCTGCTTTCGCTCGGAGAGTGTGCGCGCACTTAAAACGCGTTTCCTCTGCTCAAACTGTCCTGTGCACTCACAACTCTCTCTATGCTCATGCGCTAGATATTCATTCTTTTCACACTTCATATTTCAAAAATATGCATTACAGATAGAGCGTGTGAACCTGCCCTTGCACAGGCATGTGCACAGTCCGTCCTGTTCTCGTGCTCCATTTAGGAACGCTTCATTCGGACTGGTTCAGATAGCGACACCAAACGTGCAGTGTGTAATATCAATCATGGCCACCGCCAGATGGAGCTATAGGATTACTTTTAAATAATTGTTTTAGAAACGTGTATAGAGCATTTAAATCATTTATAAAAATCGTTCAAAGAAAAAAATATCTATTTTAAAAAGCTAATGAATTTTACTGGTAATATAGTTTTATATGATAATTTCAGAAATGTTTATAGATGGATAAAAGTAATTTTAAAAATGATTATAGATCATGAAAAGTGTTTTGCAACAATTTATAATAAGCTATCTTTGGTTTACATCAGTTAATGCTTTAACTAACATGAACTAACAATGAACAATTATTTTTAATCTATTTTTCAGATCATTTATTAATCTTTTTTATGTTAGTTATTCCTATAATTAAAAATATTATTGTTTGTTATTTCACAATACATAAACTAATCTTAAAATAATACTAATTAATAAAATTATTATTAATAATGTATTAAAATATTTTAACTAAGCTTTAATTAACATTTATATAAACACTTATATTGAAAGAGACTGAAGTAGAAATAATTTTTACTTTTAAAAACCGCTTGTAAGACACAGTTAACAAATGCAGTGAGCAGCCCTGTCATTGTAAATCACCCTTAACAGATGAAAGGACAGAACAACAAATATATATAGTGCCCCCTATTGGCAATAGGAAGTGTCATATATTTAAGCTGTCAATGTCAATGTCACCTTTATTTATATAGCGCTTTAAACAAAATACATTGCGTCAAAGCAACTGAACAACATTCATTAGGAAAACAGTGTCAATAATGCAAAGATGATAGTTAAAGGCAGTTCATCATTGGATTCAGTTATGTCATCTCTGTTCAGTTAAATAGTGTCTGTCCATTTATTTGCAATCAAGTCAACGATATCGCTGTAGATGAAGTGTCCCCAACTAAGCAAGCCAGAGGCGACAGCGGCAAGGAACCGAAACTCCATCGGTGACAGAATGGAGAAAAAAACCTTGGGAGAAACCAGGCTCAGTTGGGGGGCCAGTTCTCCTCTGACCAGACGAAACCAGTAGTTCAATTCCAGGCTGCAGCAAAGTCAGATTGTGCAGAAGAATCATCTGTTTCCTGTGGTCTTGTCCTGGTGCTCCTCTGAGACAAGGTCTTTACAGGGGATCTGTATCTGGGGCTCTAGTTGTCCTGGTCTCCGCTGTCTTTCAGGGATGTAGAGGTCCTTTCTAGGTGCTGATCCAGCATCTGGTCTGGATACGTACTGGATCCGGGTGACTGCAGTGACCCTCTGATCTGGACACAGACTGGATCTGGTGGCCACGGTGACCTCGGAACAAGAGAGAAACAGACAAATATTAGCGTAGATGCCATTCTTCTAATGATGTAGCAAGTACATAGGTTGTTATGGGAAGTGTTTCCGGTTCCGGTTTACCTAATTAATGCAGCCTAAAAATCCTTTAACGGATTTGGATAATAAAAGCATATTAGTATGTTATGTGTATGCCAGGTTAAAGAGATGGGTCTTTAATCTAGATTTAAACTGCAAGAGTGTGTCTGCCTCCCGAACAATGTTAGGTAGGTTATTCCAGAGTTTGGGCGCCAAATAGGAAAAGGATCTGCCGCCTGCAGTTGATTTTGATATTCTAGGTATTATCAAATTGCCTGAGTTTTGAGAACGTAGCGGACGTAGAGGATTATAATGTAAAAGGAGCTCATTCAAATACTGAGGTGCTAAACCATTCAGGGCTTTATAAGTAATAAGCAATATTTTAAAATCTATGCGATGCTTGATAGGGAGCCAGTGCAGTGTTGACAGGACCGGGCTAATATGGTCATACTTCCTGGTTCTAGTAAGAACTCTTGCTGCTGCATTTTGGACTAGCTGTAGTTTGTTTACTAAGCGTGCAGAACAACCACCCAATAAAGCATTACAATAATCTAACCTTGAGGTCATAAATGCATGGATTAACATTTCTGCATTTGACATTGAGAGCATAGGCCGTAATTTAGATATATTTTTGAGATGGAAAAATGCAGTTTTACAAATGCTAGAAACGTGGCTTTCTAAGGAAAGATTGCGATCAAGTAGCACACCTAGGTTCCTAACTGATGACGAAGAATTGACAGAGCAACCATCAAGTCTTAGACAATGTTCTAGGTTATTACAAGCAGAGTTTTTAGGTCCTATAATTAACACCTCTGTTTTTTCAGAATTTAGCAGTAAGAAATTACTCGTCATCCAGTTTTTTATATCGACTATGCAATCCATTAGTTTTTCAAATTGGTGTGTTTCACCGGGCTGCGAAGAAATATAGAGCTGAGTATCATCAGCATAACAGTGAAAGCTAACACCATGTTTCCTGATGATATCTCCCAAGGGTAACATATAAAGCGTGAAGAGTAGCGGCCCTAGTACTGAGCCTTGAGGTACTCCATACTGCACTTGTGATCGATAGGATACATCTTCATTCACTGCTACGAACTGATGGCGGTCATATAAGTACGATTTAAACCATGCTAATGCACTTCCACTGATGCCAACAAAGTATTCAAGTCTATGCAAAAGAATGTTGTGGTCAATTGTGTCAAACGCAGCACTAAGATCCAATAAAACTAATAGAGAGATACACCCACGATCAGATGATAAGAGCAGATCATTTGTAACTCTAAGAAGAGCAGTCTCAGTACTATGATACGGTCTAAATCCTGACTGGAAATCCTCACATATACCATTTTTCTCTAAGAAGGAATATAATTGTGTGGATACCACCTTTTCTAGTATCTTGGACAGAAAAGGGAGATTCGAGATTGGTCTATAATTAACTAGTTCTTTGGGGTCAAGTTGTGGTTTTTTGATGAGAGGCTTAATAACAGCCAGTTTGAAGGTTTTGGGGACATGTCCTAATGACAATGAGGAATTAATAATAGTCAGAAGAGGATCTATGACTTCTGGAAGCACCTCTTTCAGGAGCTTAGATGGTATAGGGTCTAACATACATGTTGTTGGTTTAGATGATTTAACAAGTTTATACAATTCTTCCTCTCCTATGGTAGAGAATGAGTGGAACTGTTCCTCAGGGGGTCTATAGTGCACTGTCTGATGTGATACTGTAGCTGACGGCTGAATGGTTGCAATTTTATCTCTAATAGTATCGATTTTAGAAGTAAAGTAGTTCATAAACTCATTACTGCTGTGGTGTTGGGAAATGTCAACACTTGTTGAGGCTTTATTTTTCGTTAATTTAGCCACTGTATTGAATAAATACCTGGGGTTATGTTTGTTTTCTTCTAAAAGAGAAGAAAAGTAATCGGATCTAGCAGTTTTTAATGCTTTTCTGTAGGATATGTTACTTTCCCGCCAAGCAATACGAAATACCTCTAGTTTTGTTTTCCTCCAGCTGCGCTCCATTTTTCGGGCTGCTCTCTTTAGGGTGCGAGTATGCTCATTATACCATGGTGTCAAACTGTTTTCCTTAACCTTCCTTAAGCGTAAAGGAGCAACTTTATTTAAAGTGCTAGAAAAGAGAGAGTCCATAGTTTCTGTTACATCATCAAGTTGTTCTGAGGTTTTGGATATGCTAAGGAATTTGGATACATCAGGAAGATAACTTAAAAAGCAGTCTTTTGTGTTAGAAATGATGGTTCTTCCATACTTGTAACAAGAAGTAGAATTTACAATTTTGGCTATATGAATTTTGCAAAGAACTAAATAATGATCTGAGATATCATCACTTGGCTGAATAATTTCAACACCATCAACATCAATTCCATGTGACAGTATTAAATCTAGAGTATGATTTCGACAATGAGTAGGTCCTGAAACGTGTTGTCTAACACCAATAGAGTTCAGAATGTCTATAAATGCTGATCCCAATGCATCGTTTTCATTATCAACATGGATATTAAAATCACCAACTATTAAAACTTTATCTGCAGCCAGAACTAACTCAGATGTAAAATCACCAAACTCTTTAATAAAGTCTGTATGGTGCCCTGGTGGCCTGTATACAGTAGCCAGTACAAACATAACAGGGGATTTATCATTAACATTTGTTTCTTTGGATAATGTTATATGAAGTACCATTACTTCAAACGAGTTATACTTGTAGCCTGCCCTCTGAGAAATCCTGAAAACGTTGTTATAAATTGAAGCAACACCTCCACCTTTGCCTTTTAGACATGGCTCATGTTTATAGCAGTAATCTTGGGGGGTGGACTCATTTAAAATAATGTAATCATCAGGTTTTAGCCAGGTTTCTGTCAAACAGAGTACATCTATATTATGATCAGTGATCATATTATTTACAAAAAGTGTTTTCGTAGAAAGGGATCTGATATTCAATAAGCCAAGCTTTATCATTTGTTTATCCATATTGCTTCTGTTTTTTATTTGTTGAACCTCAATTAAATTGTTAATCTTAACCTGGTTTGGACGTTTTTTGTTTTTTCTAGTTCGGGGAACAGACACAGTCTCTATAGTGTGATATCTAGGTGAAAAAGTCTCTATGTGCTGAGAATTAACTGACCTCTGTGACGGGAGGCAGCTAGCAGACGGTCGGTTTAGCCAGTCTGTCTGCTTCCTGACCTGGGCCCCAGTTAGTCAAGTATAAACACTAAGACTATTTGCCATATTTCTAGAGAGAAGAGTGGCGCCACCCCAGGAGGGATGAAGACCATCTCTTTTAAACAGGTCAGGTCTGCCCCAAAAGCTCGTCCAATTGTCTATGAAACCTATGTTATTCTGTGGGCACCACTTAGACATCCAGCCATTGAGTGATGACAATCTGCTATGCATCTCATCACCACGGTAAGCAGGGAGGGGACCAGAGCATATTACAGTGTCTGACATCGTGCTTGCAAGTTCACACACCTCTTTAATGTTTAATGTTATTTGTTATTTTGTAGCTGTGACAAACTACTCCTAGAAATTTTTTGACATTAATGTCTTTTTTGTGGTCAGTCTATCTTGAGTTTTTGTGAAAGGTTGTGTCCATGGCGCCATGACAAAATTTGATGTCTCGCCATAGGAAGAGAAGTTGTTGTAACTCGGGCCACTCACATAGAAATCTCTTAGGCCTTATCCTTTTCTGACAGTTTTAGGGATTTATAAAAATCCAAAAAATCCTTATTTGTGCTGCAAATAATAATTTAAAACTCATTTTATACTGACCTATGACATCCTTTGAAATGACATTTATCTGAATTTACATAATCTCATGGATGTAACAATAAATCTGTTCCGCTCACAGATGAAGACTAAGCTGTAATGCAAGCAGAACTTTCGCAAATGCTTATAGGTCAATAAAATCATTTATAAAAACACTTATAAATCATTAAAGGATTCGATAACACTGTAAAATATTGTGTAATTTGTTAACATTAGTAAATGCATTGGTAACACTTTATAATAACTGCACTTATTAGTAAATAGTCAGTTCATGCTTTATAAAGTCTTGTCCCAACATTAATAGTCATTAGTAAGTAGCTTATAAATACAGCTATAAATAATTTTTTCTTGGTTTATAAGCACATATATTACAAAGGAGAGTAAAGGGTCAGGGTATATATATATATATGTATAGTATGAGCCATTTCGGTGATGGTAAAGGTTTTGTCCAATGGGTGGTGCTGTGGCTATGTTTAATTAGAGCACCTGAGCAACAAGTGTGTGTGTTGGTATTTGGGAAGCACACAATTTTTGAGTGCACTTCAGACTTGCTCTCAAGGTGGATTCTGGTTGTATGCGGTCCATAAGGTATGGCTTTGTGTGTACATGTGAACAAGGAGAGGCCACAAGAAGTTTGAGATCATGTTTAATGGAGCTCAAGTAATAAAGAAAGACATTTGTTATGCATCTACTTCCGTCTGCATGGACTGTTTGTTCGTGTTTTAAACTTGCTTACTCCTATTATCAACAGCATTGGAAAGCCGGTAAACACACATACATTCACACACACACACACACACACACAAACACACATTATTTTCAAGTGTACAGCTGTACGGTTTCATTTTTTCCATCTTGAAAAAATATTTCTGTGTTCTGTATCCCTCTGTGTTGTGTTTAACCTTTTAGTTTGGTAGATGAATGTTCCTTTAAATCTCCTTTGTGAATGCTTTAAATGTATAAATAGTCTTCACTTTAGATGAGCTCACAAAAATAGATAGCTAGAAACTACTAAATGTTTTATAAAAACCTGACTTTATCATGAATTACAGCAGGAATATATGTTAATAAAGCAGTTATTAACACACTGACCAACTATTATCATGTGTCTAAATAAGATTTATATATTTACACTAAAATAGTTTATTAATCATTTAATTTCACTTTCTTAATGATCTCATGAACCACTGAGAACTCCTAAATAACTGGTTTGAAAATTATACTTAAAGTATGAAAATACAATGATTGAACTTTATAGCTCAAGAACAAAACATTTATAGCTGTATTTATGAACTGCTTAATAATGAAGGAGTGCTATTATTATTTTTCATTTTTTAACTGTAGTTATACTGTAATGTTGCTGTTTCAGCATAAAAAAGTTCTGCAAAGTTACAAAGCTGAAAGTCCAATTCAAAAGGAGATATTTTATTTAACAAAAAAACACTTTTTAAAAACTATATTGAACAAACTGTTTGGACTACAACAAATATTGTCCGGGATTTGTGATATCACAAATATGGACGAATGGGATGAGATTTTGGTTGAGCTGCACTAGAGAAGACAACGAGTGTGATATATATGTGTCACGGCCAGTGTTACAGATAACACAGGAGAGGGAACCAATTGCAGGTATGAAAATTGTAAAAACCAGAATATCCAAAACAACAAGAACACAGAACAGAACACACGGCAAGGGCAAGACTACGGATTGACGGACATGAATAATCATAAGACATTAAACAAGGACTCCGTAACACAGACTCAGACAGACCGGGTATAAGTACACAGAAGGATAATGAGGGAACAGGAGACAGGTGGGGAACACTCAATTACTCAACAGGAGGAAGGTGACCTAATAAGGGAATAGGAAGTGATAAGGTGACAGACAACGTGAGAAAGGAGGACACCTAGTGGAAACCAAGGGAACACAACCCAGACACTGTGACAGGGCCCCCCCTCTACGGAGCGGCTCCCAGACGCTCCACGACAATACACGACACAGACCAGGAGGGAGGCGGACAGGTGGAGGCTCAGGGGGAGGGACGGAGGGCCAGACTCACTGAGGGGAACAGACAGAAACATAACAGAAACCAAGAAACACAAAACAGAAATCCATGAAGGACATCATGTGGCGCCCCCCAGGGCGGAGCAGAAGACCACCACAGCCGTGTGGTCAAGGTGGAAGCCCCCCAGGGCGGAGCAGAAGACCACCACAACCGTGTGGTCAGGACGGAAGCCCCCCAGGGCGTAGCAGAAGACCACCACAACCGTGTGGTCAGGACGGATGCCCCCCAGGGTGGAGCAGAGGACCACCACGTCCTTGTGGACGAAGCCAGAGTCCTCCAGGGCGGAGCGGAAGACCCCCACAACCGTGTGGTCAGGGCGGAAGGCCCCCAGGGCGGAGCAGAAGACCACCACAACCATGTGGTCAGGACCAGAGCCCCCCAAGGCGGAGCAGACCTCCGTGCAGCTGGACCAACGGGACGACAAAACTCTGGTAATCCCCTGGTGTCCTTACTGGACTCCAGAAGTTTGGTGCTGGCCTGACACTGCTCATGAAGATCATTGGTGAATTGTATTTGCTCATGAAGATCAATGGTGACTTGCCTTTGTTCATGAAGATCAGAGGTGACTTGACTCAGTCCTTGAAGATCAGAGATGACTTGACTCAGTCCTTGAAGATCAGAGGTGACTTGACTCAGTCCTTGAAGATCAGAGGTGACTTGACTCAGTCCTTGAAGATCAGAGGTGACTTGACTCAGTCCTTGAAGATCAGAGGTGACTTGACTCAGTCC
Source organism: Carassius carassius (assembly GCF_963082965.1). Taxonomy (NCBI): domain Eukaryota; kingdom Metazoa; phylum Chordata; class Actinopteri; order Cypriniformes; family Cyprinidae; genus Carassius; species Carassius carassius. The sequence goes on along the minus strand of NC_081801.1, from coordinate 19,708,562 downwards.
TTGAAGATCACTGGTGACTTGACTTGACTCTGGAGGATCACCGGTGACTAGCCCGGACTCTGGAGGATCAGCGGTGACTAGCCCTGACTCTGGAGGATCAGCGGTGACTAGCCCTGACTCTGGAGGATCAGCGGTGACTAGGACTGACTCTGGAGGATCAGCGGTGATTAGCCCTGACTCTGGAGGATCAGCGGTGACTAGCCCTGACTCTGGAGGATCACCGGTGACTAGCCCTGACTCTGGAGGATCAGCGGTGACTAGCCCTGACTCTGGAGGATCAGCGGTGACTAGCCCTGACTCTGGAGGATCAGCGGTGACTAGCCCTGACTCTGGAGGATCAGCGGTGACTAGCCCTGACTCTGGAGGATCAGCGGTGACTAGCCCTGACTCTGGAGGATCAGCGGTGACTGGCCCTGACTCTGGAGGATCACCGGTGACTGGCCCTGACTCTGGAGGATCACCGGTGACTAGCCCTGACTCTGGAGGATCACCGGTGACTAGCCCTGACTCTGGAGGATCACCGGTGGCTAGCCCTGACTCTGGAGGATCAGCGGTGGCTAGCCCTGACTCTGGAGGATCAGCGGTGACTAGCCCTGACTCTGGAGGATCAGCGGTGACTAGCCCTGACTCTGGAGGATCAGCGGTGACTAGCCCTGACTCTGGAGAGTTCACTGGCACCTGACTCGCCTCTGGAGAGTTCACTGGCACCTGACTCGACTCCGGAGAGTTCACTGGCACCTGACTCGACTCTGGAGAGTTCACTGGCACCTGACTCGACTCTGGAGGGTCAACTGGAACCTGACTCGACTCCGGAGGGTCAACTGGAACCTGACTCTGGAAGCCAGAGTCCTCCAGGGCGGAGCGGAAGACCCCCACAACCGTGTGGTCAGGGCGGAAGGCCCCCAGGGCGGAGCAGAAGACCACCACAGCCATGTGGTCAGGACCAGAGCCCCCCAAGGCGGAGCAGACCTCCGTGCAGCTGGACCAACGGGACGACAAAACTCTGGTAATCCCCTGGTGTCCTTACTGGACTCCAGAAGTTTGGTGCTGGCCTGACACTGCTCATGAAGATCATTGTTGACTTGTATTTGCTCATGAAGATCAATGGTGACTTGCCTTTGTTCATGAAGATCAGAGGTGACTTGACTCAGTCCTTGAAGATCAGAGATGACTTGACTCAGTCCTTGAAGATCAGAGGTGACTTGACTCAGTCCTTGAAGATCAGAGGTGACTTGACTCAGTCCTTGAAGATCAGAGGTGACTTGACTCAGTCCTTGAAGATCAGAGGTGACTTGACTCAGTCCTTGAAGATCACTGGTGACTTGACTTGACTCTGGAGGATCACCGGTGACTAGCCCGGACTCTGGAGGATCAGCGGTGACTAGCCCTGACTCTGGAGGATCAGCGGTGACTAGCCCTGACTCTAGAGGATCAGCGGTGACTAGGACTGACTCTGGAGGATCAGCGGTGATTAGCCCTGACTCTGGAGGATCAGCGGTGACTAGCCCTGACTCTGGAGGATCACCGGTGACTAGCCCTGACTCTGGAGGATCAGCGGTGACTAGCCCTGACTCTGGAGGATCAGCGGTGACTAGCCCTGACTCTGGAGGATCAGCGGTGACTAGCCCTGACTCTGGAGGATCAGCGGTGACTAGCCCTGACTCTGGAGGATCAGCGGTGACTAGCCCTGACTCTGGAGGATCAGCGGTGACTGGCCCTGACTCTGGAGGATCACCGGTGACTGGCCCTGACTCTGGAGGATCACCGGTGACTAGCCCTGACTCTGGAGGATCACCGGTGACTAGCCCTGACTCTGGAGGATCACCGGTGGCTAGCCCTGACTCTGGAGGATCAGCGGTGACTAGCCCTGACTCTGGAGGATCAGCGGTGACTAGCCCTGACTCTGGAGGATCAGCGGTGACTAGCCCTGACTCTGGAGAGTTCACTGGCACCTGACTTGCCTCTGGAGAGTTCACTGGCACCTGACTCGACTCCGGAGAGTTCACTGGCACCTGACTCAACTCTGGAGAGTTCACTGGCACCTGACTCGACTCTGGAGGGTCAACTGGAACCTGACTCGACTCCGGAGGGTCAACTGGAACCTGACTCGACTCCGGAGGGTCAACTGAGACTGTCATCCTGTGCAGCGGCGCTGGGCAAGCAGCCATCTTGGGCCATGACTCTGGACAGGCGGCCATCTTGTACTGTGGTGCTGGGCTGGCGGCCATCTGGGGTTGTGGCGCTGGACTGGCGGCCATCCTGTACTGTGGCGCTGGACCAGTGGCCAATTTGGGCATTGGTGCTGGGTTAGCGGCCATCTTGTGCTGTACGCGCTGGACTGACGGCCATCTTGTGCTGTGGCGCTGGACTGACGGCCATCTTGTGCTGTGGCGCTAGGCTGACGGCCATCTTGGGCTGTGGCGCTGAACCGGTGGCCAATCTGGGCATTGGCGCTGGGCTGGCGGCCATCGTGGGCTGTGGCACTGGAACGGTGGCCAATTTGGGCATTGGCGCTGGGTAAGCGGCCATCTTGTGCTGTGGCGCTTGGCTGGTAGCCATCCTGGGCAGTGGTGCTGGACTGACGGCCATCTTGGGCTGTGGCGCTTGGCTGGTAGCCATCCTGGGCAGTGATGCTGGACTGGCGGCCATCTTGGGTTGTGGCGCTTGGCTGTTTGCCATCCTGGGCAGTGGTGCTGGGCTGACAACCACCCCGCCGGAAGAGACAGAAGTGGCTGGGGCATCCCACCGAAGCCGATGCTGCAGGTAGCGCACGAATTCCCAGAATTACAGTGTCTCTAACTGCGCCATCTCCTCATGAGACACTGGATCATCCAGCCCGCTATTGAAATAGTCCTTGAGGGCCACATCGTTGTAGCCCATGCCCTCGGCCAGGGACCAGAACACCTGAGCCAGGGCACCCACTTCATTGCCCTCTTGGCAGAGGGCGGTCAACCGAAGGTACTTGGTTCGCCGCTCCGCCATCTTGGCTGGGGAACGGAAAAATGACATACCGCTGGTTCCTACTGTCACGGAGTCCTTCTGTCACGGCCGGTGTTACAGATAACACAAGAGAGGGAACCAATTGCAGGTATGAAAATTGTCAAAACCAGAATATCCAAAACAACAAGAACACAGAACAGAACTCACGGCAAAGGCAAGACTACGGATTGACGGACATGAATAATCATAGGACATTAAACAAGGACTCCGTAACACAGACCCAGACAGACCGGGTATAAGTACACAGAAGGATAATGAGGGAACAGGAGACAGGTGGGGAACACTCAATTACTCAACAGGAGGAAGGTGACCAAATAAGGGAATAGGAAGTGATAAGGTGACAGACAACGTGAGAAAGGAGGACACCTAGTGGAAACCAAGGGAACACAACCCAGACACTGTGACAATATGTAGTTGACCATGAAGGCTGGAAGAGAAAAACAAAACTCCTTATATTCAGGTGTGAAGAATTATTAGGCATTTTTTCCTTTACTGATAAAATGGGCCAATAAAAAGAGGTTTAACTCAGACTGAAAAATGTGTTACTAAAGTTATATATATTGTTCTGTGAATGTGATTTCTATGTCTAGATGATTCAGATTAATCCTTTAACTGCCATATCCCTTAAAACCTGACTGCCAGAGGGCTATATTGTGAATGCATGTGCCTGCTGGGCACAGTTTACCTGATGCCACCGGGGTGGTGTTGCACTGATGGCTTGAGCCAGCCATCGCTGCTTGCAGCTATATATATATATATTTTTTCTAACGTTTCGGGGGCTTTTGGGGTCCTTAACATGCTCGAAAAATCTTGAAAATTGGCACACACCTTGAAACCTGCAGCCATTAGGGCCGGGCAGAGACTGATACACGGGCGTGGCACAAGGGCTCTACAGCGCCCCCTGGAATACTGAGGGCCATATATCATACATACTTGCACGTAGACACATGAAACTCGGTACACATGTAGATATCATCAAACCAAACAACTTTCGTACTGCATGTCATAGCCTCCGCCCAACAGGAAGTTGGCTTTTTAGGGTTTAGTATTCATATTTTTCATCAAAGTTGTGGGGGCTGTTGGGGCCCTTAACATGCTCAAAAACTCTTGAAAATTTGCACACACCTTGGAATCTGTGGCCTTTAGGAGCCCGCAGAGGCTGGCACCCGGGCGTGGCACAGGGGCTCTACGGTGCCCCCTGGAACACAGTCAGAAATGTTGATGTATAGCTCACACATACTTGCATGTATTCAAATGAAACTCAGTCAACATATAGATCGCATTGTGCCGAACAACTTCATATTTTATGTCATAGGCTCCGCCAAACAGGAAGTCAGCTATTTAGAGCTATGTAAAAAGCACATGCTCTGGAATTTGATATACTTGTCATAGGTTTTTTACCCGATTGCCACCAAACTCGGTCAATATGATCTCAAGACATTGGGGATGAAAAATTGCCAAGGGATTTTTGATATCTCGAACGGTTTGCTCATGACGAGGCGTTGAAATTATGGTGAGAAATGAGAAACAGGAAGTGTCTAATACCATCCACATACATTACCTGCTTTTAATTAAACGTCATCAGTTTGTTCAATTTATGATGTCAGTCGCATAGTTGTGAATATTAGGAGTCAAAGTTATAGCCCCACCAACTGGCAGCAGGAAGTGTGTCATTTTCAAAATGCTTTGAATTCAGCATTTTATTTGTATTCGATTTGCTTCAAACTTCATCAGAATAATGACAAAACACAGCCGATGTAAAACTGCTATGGGTATATTGATATCTAAAATATTGTTGCCATGGCAACATGTCAAACTGGAATATTTTTCAGGTAATTTTGAGACAGATCTTTGAATTTCATGAAAGTCGAAACACATATCAGTATTAATGATAGCTAGAAACTGGCAAAAGCTCATAAATAGGCGTCAAGCAGGCACTCTATAGCGCCACCTTTTGTCAAAAGTGGGGGGGTTAGTTTTAGCTACAGACTCCAAACTCGGTACATAAATTGTTCTTATCAAGATGGAAAACTTTCTAATTCACAGTCATCAGCTACGACCAACAGGAAGTCGGGTATTTTGATTTGAATATGGATTTTTGAAAAAATACAGCTGTGAATTAATGCATACTGCTCAGAGGAGAGTTACACTATACACACCAAACTTTGTCTACATGATGTAAAAAAAATTGAGGAACTTAAATTGTGAATGAATTTTAGATAGCTTGAACGGTTTAGTCGTGGTGATTTTTTTGAATGACAGTAAAAAGGGAATCATTAATTGTCTTGTTTTTTAAATTGCATCTTCCAAACATTTCAAAACCATTTTCCATTTAGAGAACAAGTGATTCTGAGGAAATATGCATAGTTTCATGACTTTACAACACTGTATGATTAAAAGAAAATTAAAAAACTGTCAGACATCTGATCTCACTCTGTCACTCTGTGAGTGCTGACTGTGTGTGTGTGTGTGTGTGTGTGTGTGTGTGTGAGAGAGAGAGAGAGAGAAAGTGGGGGATGGACATGAGCTGAGTGGCAGACAAAGAGAGAGAGAGAGAGAGACTTAAACATCTCTTTAATCACCAGAAAAAAACTGTATTTTAAATTGTTATTTTTTTGTTGCTGTTGCTAATCGTGCTGTTTTTATTACAGCTTAAGAAATCTCTTAGCCTTATCCTTTTCTGACCGTTTCAGGAATTAAAAAAAATTCTAAAAATACTTATTTGTTCTGCAAATAATCATTTCAAACTCATTTGATAATGACCTCTGACACCCTGTGACATGACAGTTATCTGAATTTACATACTCTCACCTAATCTTTACATCAGCTCACAGATGAAGACTAAACTGTGATGCAAGCAGAACTATTTCACAAATGCTTATAGGTCAATAAAATCATAACAAAACACTTTTAAATTATTTAAGGATTTGGTAACACTTTAAAATAATGTCTCATTTGTTAACATTAGTAAATGCATTGGTAACACTTCATAATAGCTGCACTCATTAGCTAAGCATTAGTAAATAGTCAGTTCATGCTTTATATAGCCTTCTCCCAAAATTAATAGTCATAAGCAAGATTTTTATAAATACAGCTATAATTAAATTGTTCATGGTTTATATGCACATTTATTTTGAGGAGATTAAAGGCTGTAATCTTCCTACAAAAAAAAAATAAATAAAAATAAACAAACACAACACTGTTCGATACAGAACTCAGAAATATTTATTTCAAGATGCAATAAAAGAAAACTATACACTTTAATTTATATATATATAATTTTTTATTTTATTTTGGGGAGGGGGTAAAGGTTTTGTCCACTGGGTGGTGCTGTGGCTATGTTTAATTAGAGAACCTGGGGTGCATTTCCCAAAACCATAGTTGCTAACTAAGTTAGCAACTTTGTTGGTTGCAATGCAATTTCCCATTGCCAACCAAGTAAGATCCTAACAGGTTAGCAACTATGGTTTTGGGAAACACACCCATAAGCAACAAGTGTGTGTGTTGGTAATTGGGAAGCACAGTTTTGAGCGCACTGCAGAGAATCTCGCAAGGAGGATTCTAGTTGTATGCGGTCCATAAGGTATGGCTTTGTGTGTACATGGGAACAAGGAGAGGCCACAAGAAGTTTGAGATCATGTTTAATGGAGCTCAAGTAATAAAGAAAAACATTTGTTATGCATCCACATCTGTCTACATGGACTCTGTTTGTACGTGTTCTACACTTGCTTAATCGTATTATCAACAGCAACGGCATTGGAAAGCCAGTATGTATATATATATATAAAAAAATGAAATAGAGCGGTGTTCAGTTATTGGACTTCTGTGCTAGTTACAGCTTGTCCATAACGAACACCATGTTCAAGCATAAGGGTGTCCATCAGTACACGTGGCACCAGGACACCCTAGGCCGTAGGTCGATGATCGACTTTGTGGTCGTTTCATCCGACCTCCGGCCGTATGTCTTGGACACTCGGGTGAAGAGAGGGGCGGAGCTGTCAACCGATCACCACCTGGTGGTGAGTTGGATCCGATGGCGGGGGAGGAAGCTGGACAGACTCGGCAGACCCAAACGTACTGTGAGGGTCTGCTGGGAACGTTTGGCCGAGTCTCCTGTCAGAGAGATCTTCAACTCCCACCTCCGGCAGAGCTTCGACCGGATCCCGAGGGAGGCTGGAGATATTGAGTCCGAGTGGACCATGTTCTCCACCTCCATTGTCGAAGCGGCCGCTCGGAGCTCTGGCCGTAAGGTTTCCGGTGCCTGTCGAGGCGGCAATCCCCGAACCCGGTGGTGGACACCGGAAGTAAGGGATGCCGTCAAGCTGAAGAAGGAGTCCTATCGGGCCTGGTTGGCTTGTGGGACTCCAGAGGCAGCTGACAGGTACCGGCAGGCCAAGCGGACTACAGCCCGGGTGGTTGTGGAGGCAAAAACTCGGGCCTGGGAGGAGTTCGGTGAGGCCATGGAGAAGGACTATCGGTCAGCCTCGAAGAGATTCTGGCAAACCGTCCGGCGCCTCAGGAGAGGGAAGCAGTGCCCTACCAACGCTGTTTACAGTAGAGGTGGGGAGCTGTTGACCTCAACTGGGGATGTCGTTGGACGGTGGAAGGAATACTTAGAGGATCTCCTCAATCCCGCTGTCACGTCTTCCATTGAGGAAGCAGAGGCTGAGGGCTCAGATGTGGACTCGTCCATAACCCAAGCTGAAGTCACCGAGGTAGTCAAGAAACTCCTCGGTGGCAAGGCACCGGGGGTGGATGAGATCCGCCCTGAGTACCTCAAGTCTCTGGATGTTGTGGGGCTGTCTTGGCTGACACGCCTCTGCAGCATCGCGTGGCAGTCGGGGACGGTGCCTCTGGGATGGCAGACCGGGGTGGTGGTCCCTCTTTTTAAGAAGGGGGACCGGAGGGTGTGTTCCAACTACAGGGGGATCACACTTCTCAGCCTCCCTGGGAAAGTCTATGCCAGGGTACTGGAGAGGAGAATCTGGCCGATAGTAGAACCTCGGATTCAGGAGGAACAGTGTGGTTTTCGTCCAGGCCGTGGAACACTGGACCAGCTCTATACCCTCTACAGGGTGCTGGAGGGTTCATGGGAGTATGCCCAACCAGTCCACATGTGCTTTGTGGATTTGGAGAAGGCATTCGACTGTGTCCCTCGCGGCGGCCTGTGGAGGGTTCTCCGGGAGTATGGGGTCCGGGGCCCTTTGCTAAGGGCTATCCGGTCCCTGTACGAACGGAGCAGGAGCTTGGTTCGTATTGCCAGCTGTAAGTCAGAATTGTTCCCGGTGCGTGTTGGACTCCGGCAGGGCTGCCCTTTGTCGCCGGTTCTGTTCATGATTTTTATGGACAGAATTTCTAGGCGCAGCCAGGGGCCGGAGGGGGTCAGGTTTGGTGACAACACGATTTCGTCTCTGCTCTTTGCGGATGATGTTGTCGTGTTGGCCTCATCAGGCCAGGACCTTCAGCATGCACTGGGACGGTTTGCAGCCGAGTGTGAAGCGGCTGGGATGAGAATCAGCACCTCCAAATCCGAGGCCATGGTCCTCAGTCGGAAAAGGGTGGCTTGCCCACTTCAGGTTGGTGGAGAGTTCCTGCCTCAAGTGGAGGAGTTTAAGTATCTTGGGGTCTTGTTCACGAGTGAGGGAAGGATGGAACGGGAGATTGACAGACGGATCGGTGCAGCTTCTGCAGTAATGCGGTCGATGTACCGGTCTGTCGTGGTGAAGAAAGAGCTGAGCCGCAAGGCGAAGCTCTCGATTTACCGGTCAATCTACGTTCCTACTCTCACCTATGGTCATGAGCTTTGGGTCATGACCGAAAGGACAAGATCCCGGATACAGGCGGCCGAAATGTGCTTTCTCCGCAGGGTGGCTGGGCGATCCCTTAGAGATAGGGTGAGAAGCTCAGTCACCCGGGAGGAGCTCAGAGTAGAGCCGCTGCTCCTCCACATCGAGAGGGGTCAGCTGAGGTGGCTCGGGCATCTGTTCCGGATGCCTCCTGGACGCCTTCCCGGGAAGGTGTTCCGGGCACATCCCACTGGGAGGAGACCCCGGGGGAAACCTAGGACACGCTGGAGAGACTATGTCTCCCGGCTGGCCTGGGAACGCCTCGGTGTCCCCCCCAGAAGAGCTGGAGGAAGTGTCTAGGGAGAGGAAAGTCTGGGGTTTTCTGCTTAGACTGCTGCCCCCGCGACCCGGCCCCGGAAAGCGGTAGAAGATGGATGGATGGATGGAAATATATATATATATAAACTTATGCTATTTTATATATATATATATATATATATATATATATATATATATATATATATATAATAGCATAAGTTTATATTAAATTTTTTTATCAAGTGTACAGCTGTACAGTTTCATTTTTTGCATCTTGAAAAAACATTTCTGTGTTCTTTATCCCTCTGTGTTGTGTTTAACTTTTCAGTTTGGAAGATCAATGATTCTTTAAATCTCCTTTGTGAATGCTTTAAATGTGTAAATAGTCCTCACTTTAGATTAGCTCACAAAAATAGATAGCTGGCAATTTACTAAATGTTTTATACAAATCTGACTTTATCATGAATTACAGCTGGAATATATGTTAATAAAGCAGTTATTAACAAACTGACCAAATATTATCATGTGTCTAAATAATAAGATTTTTTAGTTTCACTTTCTTAATGATCTCATAAACCACTGACAACTCCTTAATAACTGGTATGTAAATAATGCAATAATTTATAAATGATAAATTGATCCTTAAAGTATGAAAATACAATGATTGAACTTTATAGATATGCTCAATAACAAAATATTTATAGCTTTATTTATGAACTGCTTAATAAGGCCTATTAAAGAAGTGCTATTATGCTTTTTAATTTTTTCAACTTTAGTCTGTAATGTTGCTGTTTCAGCATAAAAAAGTTCTTCAAAGTTACAAAGCTGAAAGTCCAATTCAAAAGGAGATATTTATTTAACAAAAATCACTTCTTCAAAAATACAACAAGCAAATTGTTTGGACTACAACAAGCATTTTCCGGGATTTGTGATATCACAAATATTGACGAATGGGATATTGTGAATTGGTTGAGCTGCAATAGAGAAGGCCACGAGTGTGATATATACGTAGTTGACCATGAAGACTGGAAGAGAAAAACAAACTCCTTATATTCAGGTGTGCAGAATTATTAGGCACTTTTTCCTCTACTGATAAAATGAGCCAAAAAAAAAGAAAGTGCACTCAGACTGAAAAAACCACAATTATTCGATCCTCATGAGAAATATTCAAAATTACATCACTACATTAATTGCAAAGTAAAGATATGACCACTGGACAGCAAAATGCTTACTGGGTCAGAAGGGTCAGAAAAAAAACAGGTGGAGAAGAACAGAAACTCGTAAACTGCAAAAGAATTAAGAATTAAAGTGAAGAATTAGGTGTGACACTATCAGGGAGCATTTAGTCTACAGTGCCACCATTTTCCAGAACTGCAACTTTCCTAGAGTCTCAGAATTACAATGTGTCAGGTTCTGAGAGACGTAAAAGATCCCCAAAAATGACTTAATTAGAATAGCACGACGTATTGTGGAATACTATTTATTAAGACTTTATAAATAGGCTTTATGAACAGATAGGTTTTGAGTGATTCTTGAAGGACTAGCATCACCTCCTCTTGTACGACAGTTTGAGGAATATATCTTCCAGATAGTACCGCCACTCACTATATGCAGAATATGCAGTCTTCGTAGGGCACCAACTCCCAGAGGGGGCACTATCCCAGTTATTAAAAAAACAAAAAAAAAAAACATGCGCCATTCTCCCATCCGCGCTCGCGACCGCTCGCACCTCATAGTTGCGGCTGAATGTTCGTAATTGATGGATGGACATCTATGCCCAGGTAAAGGACATCAGCAATCCGGCACAGAGAAAAGAAAACTAAAGTAAGTAAAAAAAAATAAATAAATAAAAAAACAGGCATAAAGTTGGCTTGACATTGGACATTCGAGAGTCTCAAATTTAGGGACCGTCTCTAAAGTTACATGTGGTATTGTTATACACTTTTCTAACATCAGTAGCATTTGAAGAGAATGACTTACAGTCATAAAAACAACTGTAATTGTTCATCTAGGTGACAGCTATAATGCACAATTAAATTGAATGTTTGATATTTATTAAAACAAACTGTAAGTCATATGTAAATTATGCTACTTTTTCACATGGGCTCAAACGCAAACCCTTTAACTGCCGTATCCCTTAAAACCTCACTGCCAGAGGGCTATTGTGAATGCATGTGCCCGCTGGGCATAGTTTACCTGATGCCACCGGGGTGGTGTTGCACTGATGGCTTGAGCCCGCCATCGCTGCTTGCAGCTATATTTATTATTATTCTCCCCAATGAATCACATTTTTGAGGGCCTAAACATATTCAAAAGGTCACGAAACTTTGCACACACCTCCGAACTGGCAAAAATTTACGTCTGATATGGGTTTCAGAAGTGGGCGTGGCAAAATGCCTCAACAGCGCCACCTTTACTAGTTCAGCGGTGTGCGCCTTGAGCAGTGTTTCACGTACATGTACGAAAATCGATAAACACATGTAACACACCAATACCTACAAAAAAGTATCTTGGAACAAGATCCTAAAGCCAACAGGAAGTTGATTATTTTTTTTTTTCCTGGCAAATTTTGTGTAATTTTTGCCATTTTCAGATGTTGTATTTTAACGAACTTCTCCTAGAGATTAATTCATTTGAACACCAAAATTGGTCAGTGTAATCTAAAGGCCTTTGCGATGTTAAATTGCGAAGATTTTAAGTTTTCGTTGAAAGGCCTGTCCGTGACGGCCTGACAAATTTCGATGATTCGCCATGAAAAAGGAAGTTGCTATAACTCAGACCTACAATGTCCAATCGAACCCAAACTTCACATGTTCGATAAGACTCCTGACCTGAACAGATCTACATGCCCATATTCAGTTATTGTCATAGCGTCACCTGCTGGCAACAGGAATTGTCATATTTTACGCTATAACAAACTACTCATAGAAATTTAATGGCATCAAAAGTTTTTTTTTTGGTCATTCTTATCTAAAGGCCTTTGTGATGTTGTATTGCAAAAATCTTGAGTTTTCGGTAAAGGGCGTGTCCATGGCGCTATGACAAAGTTCGATGTCTCGCCATGGGAATAGTTGTTGTTGTAACTCAGACATACAATGTCCAGTCTGCCCCAAACTTCACTTGTTTGATAAGACTCCTGACCTGAATATATCTACATGCCCATATACAGTTATATCCATAGCGCCACCTGCTGGCAACAGGAAGTGACATGTTTTACGCTGTAAAAAACTACTCCAAGAAATTTGACACATTATAATTTTTTTTTTTGGTCAGTCTTATCTAAAGGTATTTGCAATGCTAAACTGTGGAGATCTTGAATTTTCGTTAAAAGGTGTGTCCATGGCGCCATGACAAAATTTGATGTCTCACCATAGGAAGAGAATTTGTTGTAACTCAGGCATACAATGTTCGATCTTCCCCAAACTTCACATGTTCGATTAGAGTCCTGGTCTGAACACATCTGAAGGCCAATATTTCTTTATAATGATAGTGCCATCTGCTGGCAAAAGGTAGATTGGCTCATATAAATGACTTTGACATATCCCACTTATATTTACGACTTTAAATGCATATTTCTCGTTGTTCAACCTTTTACTAAAGCCACTTGCTGGCAGTGAGCCCGGGTGCGAGGTCCCATTCATCACTGCTTGCAGCTTTAATAATGATTATTCCCATTGCATTTTGTAATCATGTACCTAGAATTGGTCACATTTTCATGCATAATTTGGACACCTGGTGAGCACTTCTTGTAAACCTCATCACCGTGTCTGCAGGGCTGCAGTGTGTACATTTTGAAGAATTCTTGGCATGACTCAGACTTGTTCTCCATTTTGTTACGCCTGTATATTGAGACGAGGATCATAAAAACAGCATTACAAAGATAAACATTTAGACATGGCAACTGAGAATTTGAATGGGATGGCACCATTTTAATCCTCTAATCAAATATGTAAAATAAAATACATACTGTCAAGCCAGCAGAAGTGTGCCCTCTTTCGAAATGAGTCTGTATACAACACACTTCTGATTCTGGAACAAACCAAAGACAGATTTAATAATGCAGCATCACCCTCGTCCGGGACCATGTGAATAATAAATTCCAGTCAGTGCCATGGTTTTTTTTTGTCTTCAGATGCACATCAGTAATGTTTTTTTCTAAGGTATGTTTATAAAAGCTACTTCAATGTTCTAATTTAACTATGACCTAATCCTGGCTTAATCCAAGCCCTGTCTGTGAAACCAGGCCTAAAAGTTATATGATGTTTTGCATTCACATGCTTAGAACTTCAACTGGAACACAGAACAGCCCCCCCCCCTCCCCCATGGAACAGAGTTATACAGTATGTAAACCTGAACATAGATACACAGTCAGTATCTGTCATCCGTAAACAAAATTAAAAATTATGAGGGGAGTTAATCTTAACCTGGAAAGTGTTCAGGATTTGACATCACCCCAGCTGTTCAGTGTAGGACAAATACCTGTACGAAAATAGAGGTCATCTAATCCAAAAGCAAGTGGTACACCTACACATGCATTGTATTAGAGAAAACACCTCAAAATAGCAAAAAGGCAGAGAGTAAAAAAGTTCTTGAAGAATGAATAAGTTAATGGATATCAGACAATCTCCTAAAGGAACAGTTCCACTCATTCTCTACTACAGGAGAGTAAGAATTGTATAAACTTGTTAAATCATCTAAACCAACAACGTGTATGTTAGACCCTATTCCATCTAAGCTCCTAAAAGAGGTGCCTACAGAAGTCATAGATCCTCTTCTGACTATTATTAATTGTTCATTGTCATTAGGATATGTCCCCAAAACCTTCAAACTGGCTGTTATTAAGCCTCTCATCAAAAAACCACAACTTGACCCCAAAAAGAAAATGTGACCAATAACGGAAAGTAGGGACACAAGTAGGTTCTGGGGCATTTTGAGTTATTCACAGATTCTGAAAGTGTAGTCTCCAAGCTTTCCAACGATGTGTAGCACATGGAAATCTGATAATATTTGGAGAAGTTGTGGTCATTTGAAGGTATGCACTCAAAAAAGCTCAAAAGTAAGAAAATGGCCTCTAAAAGATTGTGCAGTTCTCACCTGTTCTCACTGCTGGGAGTGACAATAGAGCTCATTTAAATCTCATTTAGAAAAGCCATACCCCCTGTAAAGCTGCATGTTTGCATAGCAACGACTGACGCAACTGGAAAAATCAGACTGCATACTATTAATAATAAAGGATAATGTGCATTGTAATGTTAGTAATTTATCTTTTTTGACTTTTATAAAAATGATTAAGAGGCTGAAATATGTGAGTTTTATCTTTTTATAAAACCTTTTTTGTAAAAACTCTATTTGAACTTGTGCATTGTAGATAGCATTGCATAAAAATGAAGAATATTCGGTACATCCTATACTGTAGTTCTAAAATGATCTGATATTAACTTTTGCATGGATTTTATTGAAAAGAGCTTAGGGTCATTTAACCAGTCATTTCACAGTGTGTCTGTGAAACACTGAGGTACCGTAGTAGTTTTGTGTGCGCGTGAACATCATGGCAACGTACAACAAAAAATTATCTCACGCAGGAAACATAACACGTAAATGCAAGTAACTAATGTAAGGTCTAAACATGGACTAAACATGAGATAACGTGTACGTGTTCTTAGAATGAACACAAAATGACAAACTTTGATGTTTATGGAAACTCACCCCATAAGAAACAGAAAAGTATTCTTGCAGATCTCGTTGCCTCCAATGAAATAAGTAACCATCTCCAAAGTTTGCACTGTGCGTCTGTTTGTCTAAATGTCCAGTAATTCGCATGTACTGCCACTCTTTTTCCACAACTAAAGAATCCAGCCGTATGTTGTACATAATGTCTGGAGAAAGCTTCTGGCTACAGGACTGTCTCCCATGCAGAGTTCTCTTTACTCCTGGTGTAGCATTTACAGTCAAAGTTATGGATTTTCCCCATTTCTCTGTCTTTATCCCTATCAAATGTTACTATCAATATAGCCTCTGATATCTTACGGTCCAACTCGTCTGATGCCAGTCCGATACATTCTCGTCTGCGATAAACTTTGCGGCGTCTATCTTCATTTAATTTTGATATCAGCTAGAGCCGGCCATAGCGCTGCATAATAAGTAGCCACGCTTCCCTTGGAGGGCGGGGGCAATAACAAAAGAAACAAAAGTGGCTTATCCAGTATGGAAATACACAGACAATGACACGCCCCTACTGCGTGCTCTGAAAAACAAGCCGATTTTAACCTCAAAATGTACGCTTTTAAATATACCAATACTGCTATCTCAAATACGGAGAGGCATCTTTGTGATCTCAACTAACAGATTCTGCAAAAAAACGAAAATCACAAATTTTGAAAAAAAAAACGCTTCTTTCTCATTTTGCTCGAAAGTTGTGCTGCCGACTTGTGCCACTGGTTTCCGTGACGGGTCACAAATGTTGTAGGTATTAATGGAAGTGCATTAGCATGGTTTAAATCGTACTTATATGACCGCCATCAGTTCGTAGCAGTGAATGAAGAGGTATCATATCGAATGCAAGTGCAGTATGGAGTACCTCAAGGCTCAGTACTAGGGCCGTTAATCTTCACGCTTTACATGTTATCATGTGGAGATATCATCTGGAAACACAGTGTTAGCTTTCACTGTTATGCTGATGATACTCAGCTCTATATTTCTTCGCGGCCCGGCGAGACATACCAATTTGAAAAACTGTGCATAGTCGACATAAAAAACTGGATGACGATTAATTTCTTAGTGCTAAATTCTGAAAAAAACAGAGGTGCTAATTATAGGACCTAAAAACTCTGCATGTAATAACCTAGAACGCTATCTAAGACTTGATGACTGCTCTGTCAATTCTTAATCATCAGTTAGGAACCTAGGTGTGCTATTTGATAGCAATCTTTCCTTAGAAAGCCACGTTTCTAGCATTTGTAAAACTGCATTTATCCATCTCAAAATATATCTAAATTACGGCCTATGCTCTCAACATGCGTTTATGACCTCAAAGTTTGATTATTGTAATACTTTATTGGGTGGTTTTTCTCCACGCTTAATAAAAAAACTCCAAGTAGTCCAAAATGCAGCAACACTGTCAACACTGCACCGGCTCCCTATCAAACATCGTATAGATTTTTAAATCTTGCTTGTTATTTATAAAGTCCTGGATGGTTTAGCACCTCAGTATTTGAATTGGCTCTTGTTACATTATAGTCCTCCATGTCGGCTGCATTCTCAAAACTCCCTAAACTCTGGAATAACCTACTTACCATTGTTTGAGAGGCAGACATACTCTTGCAGTTTAAATCTAGATTAAAGACCCATCTCTTTAACCTGGCTTACACATAATACACTAATACGCTTCTAATATCTAAATCTGTTAAAGGATTTTTAGGCTGCATTAATTAGGTAATCCGAAACCGTGAACACTTCCCACTATATATAGCACTATATAAATATAGGTGACTTGACTTGACTTGACTTGACTTGACTTGACTTGCCTTGACTGAGCTGCAGTGGGAAGTGAGGGAGGCTTTGCAGCGGTGAGAACTGGGGACGTGGCCCAGGCTCATTGAAAGCCTGTTGCTGGTGCGACCTAGCACTCGAGGAGAGCCAGGTCTTGTGTGGGACAATGGTGATGTCAAGCGAGGCGAGCTCGGGGCTTTGCATGTTCTATTGGCCACGGCGTGTGGCTGGTCGAGAAGAGCATCGGGCGCGATGAAGCCTGGTGCTCGGCGGCAGTGTCTGTCTGGCGGGGTAGGAGTGATCATGGGGCCGGCAAAATGCAGCAGATCTGAAAATATCCCTGGTATTGTTCTCTTCATTGGACTGGAAAGTGGGTCTGTGATAAGATGGCAAATGGAGTGAACTGAATTCTGAAAGACTAGAAATAATGAAGGTAGTACTGATGTGATTATTTATATGGGTTCTCTCTTGCATTTATTGGATAGATTAGCTAGATGGATGTGATTACTGATGATGAATTGACCGTGTTAATTATCTGCATGTGCTCCTCCCAAAATTTGTTAATAAAACATCAGGAAGGAAGGTGCCTGTTATAATGTTATGATCGAGGCTCTGGACTCTGAGCATAACTTGTTTGTCTATAACAAACTATAAAATAATTTCTAAGATATCCTGGCAGTGACAAATAGCTTGTTTTATATTTAATTTAATTACATTAATGTTATAAATTGAGATTTAGGCTACAATAAATATTTTAACTGCTACTATGTAAAAGAAACACAGATGTACAAAGAACCTTATTTGTTTCAAGTGTTTGCAAACCAAATGTTATTACACTTTTGTTCTTATAGCAGTAGGCCTACTTTAAAAAAAGTTCACAATACACTACTTTTGAATGCATTATTAGTTTTGTGCATAACAATGCAAGTAATTGTGATTAATTACAGACAATAACCCGACACTAAAATATACTAATCTTTGCAGCAATAAAACGTGTAGCACTTTGTTTTACTACCAAATGATATGTAATATGTAATCCATGTTAAATGTGGTGCCTAAAGAAAATAAATAATATAATTGTGTATTCTAATAGTTGCACTTTTAATTAAAAATTTTAAACAATCTATTATTATGCACTGTGAATTATGTATAAATAAAAATAATAAGTATTATAATTGAGTGCAGAACATGTGATGTACAGGTGCAGCTCAATAAATTAGAATGTCAAGTTCATTTCAGTAATTCAACTCAAATTATGAAACTTGTGTATTAAATAAATTCATTGCATACAGACTGAAGTAGTTTAAGTCTTTGGTTTGTTTAATTGTGATGATTTTGGCTCACATTTAACAAAAACCCATGCTCTGGAAAGAAGGATTATTAATGAAGTTAAAGTCTTTGGGAATTGGTGGTAGAGTTTATAATTGGGTTCAGGACTTTTTATTTGATAGGAAAATATAAATATTAGGTGAAGAATACTCCAGGGAGTATACAGTGGAGCGTGAGACACCACAAGGTATTGTATATACAGGTTCTGGTCATATAATTAGAATATCATCAAAAAGTTGATTTATTACACTAATTCCATTAAAAAAGTGAAACTTTATTATTATATTATTATTATATATCATATTCATTCATTACACACAGACTGATATATTTCAAATGTTTATTTCTTTTAATTTTCATGATTATAACTGGCAACTAAGGAAAATCCCAAATATTACTTAAGACAAATAAAAGGAAAGGATTTTTTTTTAATCTTGGCCAACTGAAAAGTATGAACATGAAAAGTATGAGCATGTACAGCACTCAATACTTAGTTGGGGTTCCTTTTGCCTGAATTACTGCAGCAATGGATGTCAATCACTCAAAAAGCTGTTATGAGAGCCCAGATTGCTGTGATTGTGGCCTTCAGCTCTTCTGCATTCTTGGGTCTGGCATATCGCATCTTCCTCTTCACAATACCCCATAGATTTTCTATGGGGTTAAGGTCAGGCGAGTTTGCTGGTCAATTAAGAACAGGGATATCATGGTCCATAAACCAGGTACTGGTAGCTTTGGCACTGTGTGCAGGTGCCAAGTCTTGTTGGAAAATGAAAGCTGCTTCTCCATAAAGTTGGTCAGCAGCAGGAAGCAGGAAGTGCTCTAAAACAGGGGTTTTCAAACTGTGGGAAGCGACCCACAAGTCACTTGGCCGCAGGTAATTTTGCGTTTCAATGACACACACACATTCACACAGTTCAGTCTAGGGCTCAGTTCAGTGACGAGTGGGGCGGGGCCTAGAGCCGTGGGAACAGAGCGAGGCCGGTGGAGTGATTGGGAAATGAGTGACATTCACCGGTCTCAAGAACCACGGAGGAGATCGGAAGGATACAAAAGAGGAGCGACGACAGTGAAGGACGAGAGAGGACCAGGCCTGGTTTTATTTTGTGTTTGGTTTTTATTTGTGCACGGCAGTCATCCGCGAGGGGCTGTCGCGCTGTTTTGTGTTTATTTGGTTATTAAAACTTTGTTTGATTTTCCGCCGGTTCCCACCTCTTTCCCGAAGGAGTCATCGAGGCGGTGGGCTGGAGTGAGTTGGTCCGTCCCCCCGGCAACTCACTCCAGCCCACCACCTCGAGCATCCTCGGTGGCAGACTCCTTCGCCCTGCTCGATGGCACCACGGATTCACCCCAGTGGCGAGGGATCTTTGGCAGCGCTTCCCTCCTTCCTCCCCAGCTTCGGCACCAGTGTAAAACATTAAAAACTTCACAATCACAGGAAGAAGGAGGCAGGAACCAGGAACCCACTCGTCACAACGATATAGCCCACCAACATTAATAATGAACTGCAATATCCTTAGTGTGATTTTCAAATTGCAATTAAGTCCGTGTGCGTTGCATGTTTTGAAGCGCGGGTGCATATGAGTTGTGAAGGTCTCAGAGCAATGTCATTAAAAGGTTCAATCGGTCCGCATTATTAAAAGAGAAAAAACTTGCTCACTTCAATACACTGTATTCTGCATGAGATTGCATACACCAGAAAATTTACGAAAATGGTTTCAGGTAGGCCACGTTCATTCATTTCTATCGTCAGTTTGAACTCTGCACTGTTTTTGTTTGGGAAACGGTTTATAAAAAGCATTTCACTTGTAGGCTACAGGGTGAGCAGGGCACAAATGCAGGGTTAATTGTAACACTGCAAGATTTAAACATTTCGCAGTTCGCAATATTTCCTTGACGTATCATCTCTGTTTAGAGAAAAATTTGCCAAAGTTCAGAAATCTTTTGAAGATATTGCTGAACATGTATTTAACCATTGCAAAAATACATTTCTGCCTGAACTAAATGTCATCATTTTTTGTTGTTGTTGTTTAATTAAAACTAGACTCGTTTATTATTATTTTTGGTAACACTTTATTTTGATAGTCCACTTTAGACATTCTACTAGCAGTACGTAACTTTGCAACTACATGTCAACTAGCAGTTAGTAAGACTGTCTGCTTATTATCTTATAACACTTTCTTTGTCAACTTATTGTCAACATATACTAAGCCTAAACCTACCCCTAACACGAACCCTAAACCTACCCTAACAAAGTCAAAAGTCAAAGTCACCTTTATTTATATAGCGCTTTAAACAAAATACATTGCGTCAAAGCAACTGAACAACATTCATTAGGAAAACAGTGTCAATAATGAAAAAATTATAGTTAAAGGCAGTTCATCATTGAATTCAGTTATGTCATCTCTGTTCAATTAAATAGTGTCTGTGCATTTATTTGCAATCAAGTCAACGATATCGCTGTAGATGAAGTGTCCCCAACTAAGCAAGCCAGAGGCGACAGCGGCAAGGAACCGAAACTCCATCGGTGACAGAATGGAGAAAAAAACCTTGGGAGAAACCAGGCTCAGTTGGGGGGCCAGTTCTCCTCTGACCAGACGAAACCAGTAGTTCAATTCCAGGCTGCAGCAAAGTCAGATTGTGCAGAAGAATCATCTGTTTCCTGTGGTCTTGTCCTGGTGCTCCTTTGAGACAAGGTCTTTACAGGGGATCTGTATCTGGGGCTCTAGTTGTCCTGGTCTCCGCTGTCTTTAAGGGATGTAGAGGTCCTTTCTAGGTGCTGATCCAGCATCTGGTCTGGATACGTACTGGATCCGGGTGACTGCAGTGACCCTCTGATCTGGACACAGACTGGATCTGGTGGCCACGGTGACCTCGGAACAAGAGAGAAACAGACAAATATTAGCGTAGATGCCATTCTTCTAATGATGTAGCAAGTACATAGGGTGTTATGGGAAGTGTTTCCGGTTCCGGTTTCCCTAATTAATGCTGCCTAAAAATCCTTTAACGGATTTGGATAATAAAAGCATATTAGTATGTTATGTGTATGCCAGGTTAAAGAGATGGGTCTTTAATCTAGATTTAAACTGCAAGAGTGTGTCTGCCTCCCGAACAATGTTAGGTAGGTTATTCCAGAGTTTAGGCGCCAAATAGGAAAAGGATCTGCCGCCCGCAGTTGATTTTGATATTCTAGGTATTATCAAATTGCCTGAGTTTTGAGAACGTAGCGGACGTAGAGGATTATAATGTAAAAGGAGCTCATTCAAATACTGAGGTGCTAAACCATTCAGGGCTTTATAGGTAATAAGCAATATTTTAAAATCTATACAATGCTTGATAGGGAGCCAGTGCAGTGTTGACAGGACCGGGCTAATATGGTCATACTTCCTTGTTCTAGTAAGAACTCTTGCTGCTGCATTTTGGACTAGCTGTAGTTTGTTTACTAAGCGTGCAGAACAACCACCCAATAAAGCATTACAATAATCTAACCTTGAGGTCATAAAAGCATGGATTAACATTTCTGCATTTGACATTGAGAGCATAGGCCGTAATTTAGATATATTTTTGAGATGGAAAAATGCAGTTTTACAAATGCTAGAAACGTGGCTTTCTAAGGAAAGATTGCAATCAAATAGCACACCTAGGTTCGTAACTGATGACGAAGAATTGACAGAGCAACCATCAAGTCTTAGACAGTGTTCTAGGTTATTACAAGCGGAGTTTTTAGGTCCTATAATTAACACCTCTGTTTTTTCAGAATTTAGCAGTAAGAAATTACTTGTCATCCAGTTTTTTATATCGACTAAGCAATCCATTAGTTTTTCAAATTGGTGTGTTTCACCGGGCTGCGAAGAAATATAGAGTTGAGTATCATCAGCATAACAGTGAAAGCTAACACCATGTTTCCTGATGATATCTCCCAAGGGTAACATATAGAGCGTGAAGAGTAGCGGCCCTAGTACTGAGCCTTGAGGTACTCCATACTGCACGTGTGATCGATAGGATACATCTTCATTCACTGCTACGAACTGATGGCGGTCATATAAGTACGATTTAAACCATGCTAATGCACTTCCACTGATGCCAACAAAGTGTTCAAGTCTATGCAAAATAATTTTGTGGTCAATTGTGTCAAACGCAGCACTAAGATCCAATAAAACTAATAGAGAGATACACCCACGATCAGATGATAAGAGCAGATCATTTGTAACTCTAAGGAGAGCAGTCTCAGTACTATGATACGGTCTAAATCCTGACTGGAAATCCTCACATATACCATTTTTCTAGTAACTTGGACAGAAAAGGGAGATTCGAGATTGGTCTATAATTAACTAGTTCTTTGGGGTCAAGCTGTGGTTTTTTGATGAGAGGCTTAATAACAGCCAGTTTGAAGGTTTTGGGGACATATCCTAATGACAATGAGGAATTAATAATAGTCAGAAGAGGATCTATGACTTCTGGAAGCACCTCTATTAGGAGCTTAGATGGTATAGGGTCTAACATACATGTTGTTGGTTTAGATGATTTAACAAGTTTATACAATTCTTCCTCTCCTATAGTAGAGAATGAGTGGAACTGTTCCTCAGGGGGTCTATAGTGCACTGTGTGATATGATACTGTATCTGACAGCTGAATGGTTGCAATTTTATCTCTAATAGTATCGATTTTAGAAGTAAAGTAGTTCATAAAGTCATTACTGCTGTGATGTTGGGAAATGTCAACACTTGTTGAGGCTTTATTTTTCGTTAATTTAGCCACTGTATTGAATAAATACATGGGGTTATGTTTGTTTTCTTCTAAAAGAGAAGAAAAGTAATCGGATCTAGCAGTTTTTAATGCTTTTCTGTAGGATATGTTACTTTCCCGCCAAGCAATACGAAATACCTCTAGTTTTGTTTTCCTCCAGCTGCGCTCCATTTTTCGGGCTGCTCTCTTTAGGGTGCGAGTATGCTCATTATACCATGGTGTCAAACTGTTTTCCTTAACCTTCCTTAAGCGTAAAGGAGCAACTGTATTTAAAGTGCTAGAAAAGAGAGAGTCCATAGTTTCTGTTACATCATCAAGTTCTGAGGTTTTGGATATGCTAAGGAATTTGGATACATCAGGAAGATAACTTAAAAAGCAGTCTTTTGTGTTAGAAGTGATGGTTCTTCCATACTTGTAACAAGAAGTAGGATTTACAATTTTGGCTATATGAAGTTTGCACAGAACTAAATAATGATCTGAGATATCATCACTTGGCTGAATAATTTCAACACCATCAACATCAATTCCATGTGACAGTATTAAATCTAGAGTATGATTTCGACAATGAGTAGGTCCTGAAACGTGTTGTCTAACACCAATAGAGTTCAGAATGTCTATAAATGCTGATCCCAATGCATCGTTTTCATTATCAACATGGATATTAAAATCACCAACTATTAAGACTTTATCTGCAGCCAGAACTAACTCGGATGTAAAATCACCAAACTCTTTAATAAAGTCTGTATGGTGCCCTGGTGGCCTGTATACAGTAGCCAGTACAAACATAACAGAGGATTTATCATTAACATTTGTTTCTCAGGATAATGTTATATGAAGCACCATTACTTCAAACCAGTTATACTTGAAGCCTGCTCTCTGAGAGATCCTGAAAACGTTGTTATAAATTGAAGCAACACCTCCACCTTTGCCTTTTAGACGCGGATCATGTTTATAACAGTAATCTTGGGGGGTGGACTCATTTAAAATAATGTAATCATCAGGTTTTAGCCAGGTTTCTGTCAAACAGAGTACATCTATATTATGATCAGTGATCATATTATTTACAAAAAGTGTTTTCGTAGAAAGGGATCTGATATTCTCCAAACTGTTTTAGATAGTTCTGCTTTGCATCTTATGCTTTTCTAAAAAAAGTGTTGGATTGTGCTCCATTCTCACACGCGGAAGGATCATGAATGCATTTTCTGCAACAAAACACAGCAGCGCAGATTACAGTTCACTGGAGTGAGCCTGCTTCACATTTTTATCGACACTACATATTTTAACGTCTGTAAACAAAAATTAAAACTTACATCGAGCACAGCATTAGTTCAGACAGGCCACGGAGGCAAGGCTGTGAAGGCAGATGATGCGGTCAGCTGTCAAATCACTCCAATCACCACCTCTCTCCTATTAGACACGGGACATATATATATATATATATATATATATATATATATATATGTGGCACTACTGCTCGGTAAGTATGCTCAACGGCTCGCAACCCTCCCTCCCATTATAAGCATGAGCACATTACTGCAAACCTTCTGGCTGTCGTCTAATTTGTTTCAGATCACTAAGGCTTTCAAAATCTTAGCTGGTATCGACCTCACTGCTGAGAGACACCCATCTTCATAACCAGGCTACAGGATAGACATCCTTTAAGTCTTAATTGTTATGTATTTCTAAATTCATGGTTCCAGGGGAGTAATGTTAAAGCTCTTGTATGTTCAATTATTCTGGGAGCAAGAACCCCCATAAGGAACCATACCGCCAAAGATAATTTGTGTTCAATAAACTCAAGTAAACTTGCCAAAGTGGTTCCTGTCTGAAATATTTGTAGTGAAATTTTTCAGTTGTACTCTAAAATAGAATGGTTATTTTTCTTAAATACTTAATTTCTGTCATAAAACTTTTAAGTAAGATTAGGCTTAAAGTAATTTTAATCTTTTTTTTCTTTTTTTTTCTCAAATATTTTGGTGGGTCTAGAAATATATTACACTTGTCTAGGTGGGTCGTGGAATGGAAAAGTTTGGGAACCACTGCTCTAAAACTTCCTGGTATATGGCTGCGTTGACCTTGGACCTCAGAAAACACCAGCAGATGACATCGCACCCCAAACCATCACTGACTGTGTAAACTTTACAGTGGACCTCAAGCAACGTGGCTTGTGCGCCTCTTCTCTCTTCCTCCAGACTCTGGGACCCTGATTTCCAAAGGAAATGCATAATTTACTTTAATCAGAGAACATGACTTTGGACCACTCAGCAGCAGTCCAGTCATTTTTGTCTTTAGCCCAGGCGAGACGCTTCTGACGCTGTCTGTTGTTCAAGAGTGGCTTGACACAAGGAATGCGACAGCTGAAACCCATGTCTTGCATACGTCTGTGCATAGTGGTTCTTAAAGCACTGACTCCAGCTGCAGTCCACTCTTTGTGAATCTCCCCCACATTTTTGAATGGGGTTTGTTTCACAATCCTCTCCAAGGTGCGGCTATCCCTATTGCTTGAACACTTTTTTTTCTACCACATCTTTTCCTTCCCTTCGCCTCACAATTAATGTGCTTGGACACAGAGCTCTGTGAACAGCCAGCCTCTTTTGCAATGACCTTTTGTGTCTTGCCCTCAGTGGTCATCTTTTGGACAACTGTCAAGGCAGCGGTCTTCCCCATAATTGTGCAGCCTACAGAAAAAAAAAAAAAACTAGACTGAGAGTCATTTAAAGGTCTTTGTAGGTGGTTTGAGTTAATGAACTGATTAGAGTGTGGCACCAGGTGTCTTCAGTATTGAACCTTTTCACAATATTCACATTTTCTGAGATACTGAATTTAGGATTTTCCTAAGTTGTCAGTTATAATCATCAAAATTAAAGAAATAAACATTTGAAATATATCAGTCTGTGTATAATGAATGAATATATTATACAAGTTTCACTTTTTGAATGGAATTAGTGAAATAAATCAACTTTTTGATGATATTATAATTATATGACCAGCACCTGTAGTCCGTTATTATTCAATATAATGATTAATTACATTTTCTCTCAAGTTAAACATAACATTGGTAAATCTTTATATGTAGATGATGGAGCTTTTTGGATTAGAGTTCGAAATCTACCATATATTAATAAAAAATGCAAGATGCAATAGTTGAAGTTGAAAAGTGGGCTAATATATGGGGATTTAAATTATCTGTAGCAAAAACAAAGACCATTTGTTTTTTAAAATGGCATAAAATCACACCTCTTTCTTTAAAATGATATGGTTATCCTCTGGAGCAAGTAAAATCCGTAAGATTTCTGGGTGTTTGGTTTGATGAAAAACTGACATGGAAAATTAATCTGGATAAAATTAAGGACAAGTGTACAAAGATTATTAATATTCTTTGGTGTTTATCATGACAGGAATGGGGAGCAAGTAGAGCATCTTTACAAAATATATACTAGGCACTCATGAGGTCGGTCTTTGACTATGAATGTATAGCTTATATGTCGGTAGCAGAAAGAATTTGTATTTTGTAGTGGATCATTTAAATCATCTCTGTTATCATCAATACAGGTTTAAATGAGAAAAATGCTTTTAGGCATCAGACAAATGAAGTTAATGTTGGCACATTGGTTTATCCAGAGACAAACTGTTTCGCATCCTGTCAAAAGTGTATTGGAGGAGTGCTGGGAACATAATGAGAGAAACTTTATAAGTTTTGGGTGGATAGGTGATGCAAAAAAAAAAAAACCCCTAGGTGAACTAGGTTTACGTCAATTACATTATAGCAATACATTCTCAATATCCTCCATTCCTCCCTGTTTTTTATCCTTGCTAACCCTTGACCTAAATATAAAACAGGAAAAAAATGATAACTCTAAACAAATTCCAGTGTGGTATATAGGGCAAAATTATTTTGAGAGACATTTCCAAGGTTCAGTGTTTTTATTTACGGATGGATTGAAAGATCCGGAGACAGGATATGCAGGTGCAGCTGTTTATATACTAATGAATGATTAATATATTAAGAAAAGAGTTACCAATCATTTGTCAGTTTATGCTACAGAGTAATTGGTGATATTATTGGCCCTGGAGTGGATAGAGGAGAAGGAAATAAATAACACCTTCATTGCATCTGATAGTTACTCAGCTTTGGAAAGCATAAGATCTGGCAGGTCATCTTTTAGGATGGACATAAAGGATGGTCATAATGAATGAAATATTCCATTAGATGTATAATTTAACGGTTATGGGGATAAAAATACAATTCATTTGGGTACCTGCTCATGTTGGTGTGGAAGGGAATGAGAAGTGGCCAAACAAACACTAATAATGAAACAGGTTGATCACCAAGTTCCATTAAGCAAAGCAGAAACTAAAGCACACATCAGGAAATATGCACCAGTATTGCAGGATGGTATTGAAACAGGTAGACATTTAATTAATATACAAAAACATGTTGGTGCGGGGAGGAGGGAGAGTAGGAACCGAAATGAAGGGAATATTATAACTCATCTGAAAAGAGGACTTGTTTAAAATAGTATATTGTTTAAAATTGGCAAGCACTGGGGAATGTATTTACTGTAGTCAGCAAGAAACAGTTGAACATGGACCTCTTCATTGCAGGAAATACAACAAAGAAATGTGTAATTTTATTCAGTTAAAGAAGGTTGATCACAAAGATTTTCTATAGCAGGTATTCTAGGTGAAAAGTGTATTATTACTGTATTATTACATCAAGTTTATTAAAGAAACAAAGTTAAAATAAAATAATTTTGATCTACTTTTATTATATATATATATATATATATATATATATATATATATATATATATATATATATATAATATATATATATATATATATATTTCTTTCCTTTCTTGCTTTATGGCAATCCCATAAGCACGTATTCTGCTCCACACTCCAGTCCAGTCAGTGGCGATAATGCACCTACAAGTTGGTTTGCCAACCGCCAATAAACACCAAGGAACAAGAAGTAGAAGGAACTGTAAGAGATCCGCTGAACATGAGATGAGAGCGATACAGAAGGGATTATAAAGGTTTATATTGTAATAATTCATTAAATATGGTTATAAGCAACTTTATAATAATTTATGGTTCATGATGATAAATCGTTTTAGAATGATGATTGCTGATTTAAGCATGGTTGCTAGACGATTGTGAAGCTCCTCTGAATCTGTGAAACTTGGGATTTGGTGAGTTTATATGTATTTTATTTTCTTTGAAAGATGTATTTTGTTACTATACATATTGTAAAGAGTGTTTGCATACTTTATGATTGTTAATATGATTTAATTCGGAATGGTGTGATATAATCTTCTTAGCAATTAATTAATATTCATTTACATGTTCTCAATATGCCTGTAAGATGAACTGTGGTGAAGTTGGTTTTATGTTGGACATTCGTTAGACATTCACAGACCGAATTAAGGGACTGTCTCAAAAGTGCATATAAACAATTAAAAAGATATTCATTCAAAGATTCAAAAACATGCAAAGCAACATACAAATAAAATATAAAGCTGTGAATTTAGTGGAAAATCATTAATACATAATTGTAAGGTGTAAATGGGATAATCATGATGCACTGTTACATTGTTATTACATAGTACTCCAATATTTTATTTTAACTGATAGAAACAGGTGATGTTATGGCAGCTGTAAAACATTCAGTAATACTTTTGACACATCATACATGACTTGGATTGTGTAAATATGATTTTGCCTATTTTTGGTGAATTTTCCAAATCTGCAAATCTATATGACTTCCTGGTCATGTGACCCGATGATGTCACACCAACTGTAATATCCCCACACACACCAGACACACATCTTACATGACTTGGAATGTGAAAATATGATTTTGCCTATTTTTGGCGAATTTTCCAAATATGCAAATCTATATAACTTCCTGGTCATGTGACCCGATGATGTCACACCAGCTGTAATATCCCCACACACACCTGACACACATCTTATGTGACTTGGAATGTGAAAATATGATTTTGCCTATTTTTGGTGAATTTCTAAAACCTACAAATCTATATAACTTCCTGGTCATGTGACCCGATGATGTCACACCAGCTTTAATATCCTCACACACACCTGACACACATCTTACATGACTAGGAATTTGAAAATATGATTTTGTCTATTTTTGGTTAATTTCTCAAATCTGCAAATCTATATAACTTCCTGGTCATGTGACCCGATGATGTCTCACCAGCTGTAATATCCTCACACACCTTGTACACATCTTACATGACTTGGAATTTGAAAATATGATTTTGCCTATTTCTGGGGAATTTTCCAAATATGCAAATCTATGTAACTTCCTGGTCATGTGACCCAATGATGTCACACCAGCTGTAATATCCTCACACACACGACACACATCTTACATGACTTGGAATTTGAAAATAGGATTTTGCCTATTTTTGGTGAATTTCCCAAATATGCAAATCTTTATAACTTCCTGGTCATGTGACCCGATGATGTCACACCAGCTGTAATATCCTCACACAAACCTGACACACATCTTACATGACTTTGAATTTGGAAAAATGTTTGTGTATGTTTGATAATTTTTTTATGTTTTTCAAATTTATATGACTTGGACTTTTATTTTCAAAACAGTAACTACTAATTGTAATGTTGTATGTTGAAAACATACAAATAACATCACTTAAATACAACAACAACAGTTGTAAGTAAATGACAGCTCTGTGTGTATGTGTGTGTGTTACAAACTAGTGCTTACAAAGGTATTAAATAATTCATTTGCTTTATGAAGACATCCAGTTCACCAAAATCTATAGTTTAAAAATATACTATATAAAAGGGGTAGGGTTAGGGGATATAACTGTACTTTGTACAGTGTAAAATCAATCACGATGTATGTGGAGTCCAAAAATCTGTTTGTGTGTGTATGCAGTGTCCTCAATAAGTATTGGAACAGTTAAGACAAAATTCTTCTGTTTGCTGTGGATTTAAGAAATCTGTAAATATGATTCAAAGATGAATATGAGACAAAACTACAGAATGTCACATTTATTCATGATTCAACACAAAGATGTTTTACTAGCTAAGAAGATCAGCACTTTTAGAGTTTCATCTCCCTATCTGATGTGAGCATAAGTATTGGGTCAGTTGCCTCACAGGTCTTTCAAGTGTTCAGCTTTGTCCTGTTGCATTAATTCTTCAGATATTAGAAGCAGGGAATGTGTCTTATCAGTTATGTCCATGGCTTCTGCATTCTAAGTCTTGCATTCGATGATGACACACACAAACCAGGATGAAGACGAGGAAGCTGACACTGAAAGAAAGGCTAGCAATTTTGATGCTAAAAGAAAAGAGGAAGTCAATTAAAACTATAAGAAAAACAAAGGGCATGGAGAAATCAAGAGTTTGGAAACTACCGGCGACATCAGCAACCAACGACCACCTGATAAAACAAGAATAGTTGATGACAGACAAATCATAAAAGCTGTAAAAATGAACCCTAAAATACATGTCTGTAAAATCACCAACAACCTCCAGAAAGCTGGGGTGATGCTCTGTCAATATACACTATGCAAGAGAATTTGACACAGAATTACAGAAGCTACACAGCAAAATGCAAACCTCTGATCAGCACCAAAAATAGAAATGCAAGCTTCTTCTCAAATGTGAACCTGTAGAGTTTTGGAACTGAGTTGATGGACCGATGAGACAAAGATAAACCTTTATTTAAGTGATTGCAAAGCAAAAGTGTGAAGAAAAAAGGGAACCGCAAATTATCTTAAGCATAATACCTAATCTGTGAAGCTTGATGGAGGTGGTGCCATGGCATGGGCATGCATGGCTGTCCTCACCAGCTGTAATATGATGATGTCACACCAGCTGTAATATCCTAGAACAGGACCTCTTCATTTTAATGATGACTTAATGTGCAGTACACTGTTAAAAATCGCTGTAAACAAATGGCCACATTTTGACAGTAGCATGCTGTTTTTCATTAAAACAGTGCATTCTGGGTAAAAATCATCATTTGAGAAGGTAGCCTGCTGCTATATATCGTAAATTAACAACATTCAAAGTCAACAATCAGAGGCTGTGTTTCAAATCACACCCTACACCCTCATTCCCTACATGAGCTTACTAATATAATCATGGCCGCGGGAAGTGGGGGTGCTGCAGCACCCCCTAGTGAAGAGAGGGAGATTAAAAAAAAATGTAGGCCTATTAAAATATTTTGCACAATTTATAAATTCCTTATGAATATTTTAGAAAATGATTTTGACACACGTAGGCTATTACGTATATTTTGGATTTTAATTTCATATTTTGAGGCCTAATCAACACAGGTTCGGAAGTTACGTTGTCAACGTCAGGCAGGCAGGTTTGGTCGCAGAGTAAAGAGGTTTCCCGCTCGTTCCATGCAGAATACATCCATCTTTGGCAGCAGCTGACTAGTAAATTTACATAGTTTAATGACAGAAACGGATTTTGGATTTTTTTGGAAAACAACCAGCGAAGAAATCTAATACCGCAACCATGACAATGGAGTCTGTCCGCCTGCCTCTGCCTGCAGTTGAACCGGCAGGCCCAGCCCCAGCACCCGCAACCCAACCTAGCGTGATTGGATTAGACGAGCCCTTCCAGCCAACATCCAGTTTCAAATTTCCCGCACGGCGTTGTGGTAATGAAACGTTCTCACGTTCTGTGGCACCGGCTTGGTTTGCTAGATGGCAGTGGCTGCATTATGTGGAAGAGACTGATCATATTTTGTGTTTTGTTTGCCTGAAAGCAGTCGGAAAAAAAGAAATACCTAGAGACAAATTTAAGAAAGACAACCCTTTCGTGAATGCCGGCTTTTCAAATTGGCATAAAGCCACTGAAAAATTTAACGAGCATGAGAGATCAGAGTTGCACAGCGAGTCAATACAAAAGTTGGCCGCTTTGGATGATGTCCCCATCGATGCTCGCTTATCCAGCGCTCATGCCAGAAAGCAGGCTACTGCCCGACACTGTTTGGAGCTTCTCTTCAGGACCATCCGATTCCTTGGCAGTAAGGGAATTGCCTTCAGGGGCGACACAGCACGCGAAGGAATACTGTATGAATTGATGCTGGAGCGCATCTATGATCTCCCTGAAGAAAGAAAGTGGATAGAAGGAAGAGACAACTGGATGTCGGACACTATACAAAATGAAATAATTGAAAAGTTTGCTTATGCAATCCATAGGGAAATTGTTGCCCGCTCATCGCACTGCCCATTTTATGGCCTCACAGCTGACGGTACAACTGACATTAGCACCACTGAGCAGTTCTCCTGCTGTCTAAAATATGTTGACAGCAGCTTGGAGCCTCACACTGTTTTTTTGGGATTTTATAACGCCCGGGACAGCACTGGAGAAACTCTTTTCAGTTGCATTAAGGATACTTTTTTAAGACTAAATATCCCCATTGAACGCATCGCAGGATTTTGTTTTGATGGAGCAGCTAATATGTCAGGGTGTTTTTCAGGCGTGCAGGCTCGGCTTAAAGAGTTAAACCCGCACTCACTGGATTTGATTCTTCAAGAAGCCGCGCGTGAAGTGAGTCTTGTGGCCGATACTTTAAACTTTGTTCAGGGTGTCTCATCTGTGATTAGAGAGTCATTAAAGTGAAAACAGCTCTACCAGTCGTTTTTTTGGCTGTGATGAGGTTTTTGTCAACATCTTAGGCCTTTGCCCGACAAGGTGGTGTATCCGTGACATGTCCATTAACCGCGTCACTGCAGCTTACCCCGCTCTCCTGACTACACTGCACAAGCTGAAGGATGACAAGAGTGTCAGGGGGGACAGCAGAGCAAAGATTGGGGGACTCTACAAACAGGCTTTAAAAGGGAGAACATATTTTGGTCTTTTATGCTGCCCTGCCCTGTTTGAACCCTGTGAAGCAGTTGCCACAAGCTTACAGAGTGCCACAGCAAGTGCGCAAGGTGCACTAGAATGCACAGGTGTGCAGAAAGAACAAATAGACACACTCCGGGATGATGCAGTTGTGGACGAGCTGATCTGCAAGGTTGAAACCTGCGCATCACAAACCTCCCTGAAAATGCCAGACAGCACCACCCCTTCCAGTGAAGCAAAACCCCAGCTCGCCTTCGCCAAACTAGAGAGCCGGAGGCAGTCACGCATGGCGCACAAACAGTGGATTGGCGACGTAGCTTTTTGAGGTTATTGATGTAATATCGGCGGAGCTGGACAGAAGATTTGATCAGTCCAGTATGAAGCTTGCCGCAAAGCGAGAGAGGCCTGTTATCAAAGCAGCAGAGGGAAGAAGCGTCGATCTGGAGGCCCTTCAGCTCCCGGAGGAGCTTGATACAGACCGCCTTGAACTCCAGCTTAAAATACTTAGGCCAAGCATCGCCAAGCAGCTTGCCGATGTCACAAAAGACAGAGGGTTTATGTGTGTCACAGTCCAAGATGTAGCATCATGTTTGATAAAGCTCCAGCCACAAACAAGAGCCATGTTTTCAGAGAAAGAAAAACTGATCGAGTTATGTCTGTGCCTACCCATCTCCGTGGCCTCATCCGAACGCACTTTCTCCGCCTTGCGTTTTTTGAAGACATGGGTACGCAGCACCATGACCCAGAAAAAAGACTCACACACCTTTCGCTGATGCATACCAACACAGACATTCTGAACTCCCTGGACATTCGTCCCCTCATGAGAGACTTTATCTCCACGACCCCAGAGCGCACCTCGACATTTGGACACCTGTAACCAGGGCACCCCGCCTGCATGTAGCTCAGGTAAGAGCATGGTGCTGCCGCGCTTGTAACATTTATTTTTTTGGCAACAAGTGTGGGATCAGCTTTGACTAGCCAAGCAATTGTAAGTAGTACACTATAGTATTTTTGTAAGGTGGTGGGGATGGAGATGGAGAGTATTATTTCGTTCGTGTGTTCTTTGCGTAATGGTCGTGGAGAACTGTTAAATAACGTTTAAATAGTCGGAGATTATTTCCTTGTGGTGTGCGTAAAAAGGATTTTGGAGGTAATAGAGTTGCGTGTGACATAAACGTGCAGTGACTCAAGCCAGGTGACCAAATCGATTGCATTGTTTTAGCGTTATTGTGAAGTTTGATTAATATTATATTTTGTTGAAATATTATTTGTTGTATCTAAATAAGTTGCATGTATGTATAGGCTGAAATATATCTGAAATTGTAATGAAAGTAATTATTTCGTTTTCTCTCGATTATTAAACTATCATTTCTGATTCTGCTTCTGCTTCAGATTAATAGCGCATTGCGCATTTCTGAGAACTGATGTCTGTGTGTTTCAGACCCTGGCTGGCTGTGCACTGAAGTGTATATGACAATAAAGTAGTAAATCTCAATGTATTTATTTTTAAAATGTTTTTTAATAGGCCTATAGGCTCATAGGTTTTTTGTCAAAAAAAAAAAAAAAAATTCACAGCACCCCCTGTTCAAAATTACTTTCTGCGGCCCTGAATATAATCCACCTGACAGAGAGAATGAACACTAATGAGTGAATTCAGACACTGATGAACAGCTGCTGTTAACGAGCCGAATCACTGAAGAAAAGAGAAACAAGACACACACAAGAGCTGTGTCCCAAAGTGAAGTGCATGGACTCAGAAGTGCGCATTTGAAGTGCGAATGCGTCACAGGATCGCGACGAAGGGTGTCCCAACAGAAGTGTGTGGACTCCGAAGTGAGGATGTGAAGTGCGATTCCGTCACAGCGTCACGACGTAAGCTGTCCCAAAGTCAGAATGCGCACTTCGAAGGGCGTATTTGAAGTGGGAATGTGTCACCGCGGTGCGACGAAGGCTGACGAATTTCGAAAGCGACTTCAAATGCGCCCTTCAGTTCCCATGAAAATGAGGTGTACATCTATGGACACTTCGCACCCTACCATATCCCAGAATCACTTGCGCGCATATGACGACGGTGGAAGTTGAGAGTTATGTGGAGGACTTAACATTAATATGTAAGTAGGCTATTGTATTTTCATTCACTCAAATACCTAGCGAAAGTGTTAAAAGGGGTTTTTTTTATTTTTTTTTTTTACATAAAGCCCAAAAAACAATAAGACAGCCGCTATATAAGACAATGGTCTTTCTCTTTGTTGTGTTTTTGAAGTGCTGTCATGCAAGAGATGTCTACAAATGTTTTAACCAAACTTTAGCACTTCAGTATTTTGTATGCATTGGCCTGCTGTGTCATATTTTCTATTGTTAAGATTACAAACCTGTCTTTATATTTTTTATAAGTGTTTCCATTTTCTCTTGTTTTATTACTATTCTGGAGCGAGTGAGCCTGCTGGGAAAGACTTAAAAATACAAAGTTAATTGTATTTTTTTTTTTTTTTTTGCTGAAATTCATTGTGCTGTTGTTGTTAACAGGCATGGTTTATTTGCTAAAGTGTCCTGGGACAGGTGAAGGAGTGAGTGGAGCTGTTCAGGGAGGACATCAAACTCCAGAGAGAGAGAGAGAAGACCGCAAGTTTTCTCTTCTTAAGAGAATGCATAACAGATACATTCTTCATTAGCCAAGAGATAACAGTAGGCTAAAATGTGTATATTACAGTTTTTCAATATATATTTTTTAAATGTCATATTGTCAATGGAATAACCTAATTTCTCTAGTTTATTTTTGTGAAGCAAGTTAAAAATGAAATGCTTAAGTTTTTACATTTTTATTTTTTAGTATGTAATTTATTCATAAATAAGCCTGAGTACTTCATGTACATTGTAATTTTTTTTTAATGCAGCTTATAAATTTTTCCACAAAACATTCTATGTATTTATTTTTTTGTCTTGTAATTTTTTTTTTTACACATTAAAACAAATTGTTCTATACATAACTGAAAGTACTTTTTACAACCATTTACTGCATAGCTTAGGTTTAACATCAGAAAAACAACATCAGTTTGAGCCCAGCGCTGCCTCAATGTGTTCTGGGGTCTTCAGGAGGTCAATCTCTTGGTGAATGGTCCTCAGCTACTCGGAGGATAATGGGGTGACAGTGGAAAGAGGTACATGTCAAACTCTCTGGAGAGCATCTTTATGATGTGCCATTGGCAAACAGATCAGAAACACCAGGGTCTGGACTGTTGGCGTTCACTTCTCAGAAGTTCCACTGTCAGGGCCTCGCTGCTCAGCACAAAACCTTTAAAACCTGTCCAGTTTTGGTACATTCAGCTCTATCCTTCAGTACAGGGGTATGGTCTGATTTAGGGAAGGAAGGAAAAGAGAAATTGTTTAGAGCTATGACAACATAATTAGTACACAAAATATTGAGATACTTTGGTAAACTATAATAACTACTAATACCATATTGGGGAAAAACTACTAGTTGTCATATTTAAAACCTTAGAAAGGCTTAGCTAAAGGGACAGTTCACCCAAAAAATAAAAATTCCAAACCTGGAACAACTTAAGTGTGAGTAAATGCTTACAGAATTTTTATTTTTGGCTGAACTGTCCTTTAAGTAAAAGTATTATCTTGCATACTCTAATATACTTAAGGTATTGAGAGTAAAACTGTTGGGTAGTTTAATCTACAACAATACATCATGTTGTAAAAGACCATATTCTTGTAGTGCTGCTGTCCGGTGAGAAAGAAAAAAAACTTAGTACTTTATATTTGTACGAGTATACTTTACGAATGTACTTTCTTACCGTTTTAAAAATGAAAGTAACAACATTTCTTGTGAGAATATTAATACATTATTGTAACTATATGAAAGACTGCATCTGCAGGACTGGGACCGGTCAAACAAAGCACTGTCAGCGGTCACAGATGCCACTGAACATTAAGCTGTACTATGTAAAAAAAAAAAAAATTGATAATCAGTTTATTCCGTTTTATTTTCATGGTTAACTGCCTTAAAAATCTGGGTTGCAAACCGGTCTACATAGGATCACCTTGGTCAAGACAATAAACTACATAAAATCGCACCTTTGTAAGATATCAGTCAGCACTTTAACGGCTATGTGTGTGTTCGTGTATTTTGTAGTTTTTCATATGTATCATTACATTATTCAAGTAAGCTCCAAGTCAGTACCTGCATTTAAAGTGGTAATCAATAAGCTCCACCTATCCTGACAGGATTGTCCTCTCGTCAGCTCTCCTCTCGCACTGTTGCTATGCGACAAAGCGCTAATCGGAAACACCTGGTGGTGGAATTAGGAAATTCTGCGAAGGCGGAGCATCTTGCGCACTTCGGAGGGCCCTTCGCGCACTTCGGAGACTGGTCTTCGAAGTCCGTGGCCTTCGAAGTGCGTACACTCAACTTTGGGACACAGCTAAGAACTACAAATGACTTCAGCCACAGCCTTAGATGAAATCAACTGAAGATTTAAACAATCATCAAACAGCTTTACCAGCTTCACTCATTATTAACCAGACTGACTTTATTTCTGTAAGATCAGAGATCAAAAGATCTTATTGAGAGTTACAGAGATTTAGATGATGATGTTTTACTGTTTTGTTTGATGTTACCATTGTGTTTGCTTTAGTTGGGCTCCTGACCCTTGACTTTTTCAACTTGTTTTGTTTGATTGCCATATCTGTGTATTAACGGTACATCTGCTATAGCAGCATTTATTTGGGTGGTCAAGTGACTATGGCTGTTTCTGTCAGCCATGATCTACTAGACTGACTTTAAGTGTTGCTAGAATAAGTGACGTTTCACAAACGAATTTCGGGAGGAGCGTGCACGGATAATTAACACGGCCAGTTCATCATCATCAGCAATTACACTGTTTACCAATCAGCTCGAGAAAACGCCTATAAATAATCAAGTACATCCTACCTTCGTTATCTCTCGACTTTCAGAATTCGGTTCGCGCAGTTTGCCATCTTATCACAGACCCAATTTTCCATCCAACGAAGAGATCTAACGTTAGACCGGGGATTTTTTCAGATCTGCTGCAATTCGCCGGCCCCATGATTACTCCTATCCCGCCTAACACAGCCGCCGAGCACCAAGCGTTATCGCGACACCTGCTCTTCTCGAACAGTCACACGCTGTGGCCAATAGACCGTGCAAAGCCCCGAGCTCGCCTCACTCGACACCACCATTGTCCCGCTCAAGATCCAGCTTTCCTCGAGCGCTGGATCGCAGCAGGCATTCAACGAGCCTGGGCCGCGCCCCAGATCTCACCGAAGCAAAGCCTCACTCGCTTCCTGCCGCGGCTCAGCCCTTCACCGCGACTTTTCCGGCCGCAACGCAGTTCGAGTCTGCCTCCACTAGCGGCGCAGACCGTGTGTTGCAAATTAATATTTTCAGTTGAAGCTGCTAAATGCAGGTTTCGCTGCTAAAGTTTGTTAAACGATGTTATGACGTAATTCTGTCCGATGTCGATGCCATTTTAACCATGAAGCCAACAAGGCATTTTTCCAGAGTTGTCATCCACACTGAAATGTCTGAACCCATTAACGTTACACCTGCCTTACTGTGCATGTCCAAACCTCACTCAGATGATACAGACATAAGTTTCATTAAATTTTCTGGCAGGATCAATTTATTTATGGAAATATTTTATTTTTGGCATTTACTGGCGCGATCACTCAGAATTGATCTAAAACGCAAAACTGCCCTCATGTTTTCCGCAGGACAGCAATTGTGAGTAAATTTTCTGTTGTCTTTTAGGACTGTAATATGAAAAGCATGCAAAATACATTTTTAGAAACCATGTGAAAGTGAATAGCACATAACTGCAAGTTAACGTTACTGCTATAAACATGTCTATTGGTAGAATGTGTTACAAGACTAAACATGCTTCGTTTTCAAAAGCCTCTGTTTCTATAGTCCATACTACAATGTGAAAACAGCATCTTCAAATTTATCCACTCTGGAGAGCGTTTAAAAAGGCTGGAAGGCCAAAACGAGAGGAAAAGATGTTTTTCAACAGGAACATATTAATGTGGACAAGGCTCGAGGAATTGTCTAATCAGGCAACCAATTGCTAAGCTGGCAACACAATAGGCTACCCAGGTTTTTTTTTTAACTTGCGCTGTCAAATGTTACTAACCCTTCTACTTTCCCGCAGCCAACATCTACAGCAGCCGAAGCAAGCATAAAGCTGCTTCTACTTGCAAAACTGGCCTGCACATCCCAGTATTTCCATCCTGTTACTTCTAACCCCCCTTTTTTCTTTTTAGTGTCCTCCAGCTCAAGTAGCAGACATTAGCATAAGGCTGCCTCTGCTAGCAGTGCTGGCTACACAGGTTCTTCAAGACATCACACACCCCAACCACTTCGCATGGCCTACAGCTACAGCAGCTGAAGCAAACGTGAGGCTGCCTCCATTTGTAAACATGCCCACAACTCTTCCGCTCCCTCATGCTATTAATAACCATTTTTCTGTTTAGCGGCCTCCAGCTCCCGTAGTAAACACTAGCGTCTTCAGGATTCCCTTCCTGCGACCAACAACACGTGAAGCAAGTGCGAAGCTGCTTCCACGTGCAACCCAGACCCTTACTTTCTTCCTGCTACTTCTTACCTCCTTTTTCCTTTTCAGTGGCCTCCAGCTCCCGTAGCAGACGCTAACGTGAGCATGCCTCCGATAGCGATGCAGACCCATCCACAACCCTTTTCTGACAACCCTCTCCCCTACTCATGGCCTGCAGCCCCACAGTCTAACCCCAGTGTGACATTGCCTCTCATATTGGCGCAGGCCCCTATACCCGCCGTTCACCCTCTCTTTCCCCCTCTTCCTCATCCACTTCCGAAGCTGTCCCAAGCGTGAGCACGTCTCCGCAGGCGGCTCCAGCAGCTATCTTTCCTCCTCCTCTCTTGCTCCCCCTTCCTTCACTATGTTCCGCCCTACCCATCCCTCCGAACACCCTTGGCCCAGGCCCCATTGTCCGCCATTCCCCTCCTTTCCCCTCTCTCTTCCACTCCCAGAGCTGTCCCAAGTGTGAGCATTACTCTGCTAATGGCGCAGGCCCCAATGCCCGCCATTTACCCTCTCTTTATTCCACTACCAGAACCGTCCCAAGCGTAAGCACATCTCCGCAGGCGGCTCCAGCAGCTATCTTTCCTCCTCCTCTCATGCTCCCCATTACTTCTCTGTTCCGCCATGCCCTAATGACTCCATATAAAAGATCACCGAACCCTCATCAGCCAACCCCCTTAACGCCAGTCCATCCCTGTTCACTCAAACTCGTGACCCACCATAGCTAACCCTCTTTAACATCCCCTTATCCATCCATAATAGCCCATCCTCACTCCAGCATTCCAGCAGTGCCTGCTCCTGCAGGAGCCTCTATCTGTTTTTCTCCACTGCCACAGCAGTGTCTGCTCCAGCAGGAGCGTCCATCTGTATTTCCCCACTGCTGCAGCAGTGCTCGCTCCCGCAGGATCCTTTTTCCATATTTCCTCAGTGCTGCAGCAGTTATTGCTCCCGCTAAAGTTGGGCGATATGGTCATTTTTCAAATCGTCATATCGTCAGCCTGTAAGATCGAAAATACACGATATTATCATATGATATGGCCACTTTATTTATATTTTTAACCTCCATTCACCTATTCTCCAATACCAAACTCTCCTAGCCTTCCTTCAGCTCAGGAAATCCCAAGCTAAATCCCTTTCCGACCCTCATTTTCACAGATGACTCCAGCGGCCCTGTCTCCCGTTTTTTGGTTCTAAAAACGCCTAAAGTCTGCCTTTCCATATTCCTCACCGCCGCAGCAGTGTCAGCTCCCGCAGGAGCCATTCCGTATTTTAAGCTATCTCAGCTGATGATTTCTCCAGCCATTCCCTCAGAAGAGGTGCAGCCATCACAGTGGCTCAAAATGGCCTTTCCCAACATCAGATCCAAACACTCGGTCGCTGGTCATCAGAAGTTTTTAAGAGCTACATCCGATCAGACCGCTTAAATCTCAAGAAAGCCCACCAAACCCTCATCAGTCACCCGTTTTTCCCTAGCCATCTCCATTTCTCATTCCAACGGCACCCCGCTCCCGCAGGAGCCTTTCCGCATTCCCTCACTACCACAGCAATGTATGCTCTCGCAGGAGCCTTTCCGTATTTCCCTCACTGCCGCAGCAGTGTCAGCTCCCGCAGGAGCCTTTCCATATTTCCTCTCCGCTGCAGCAGTGTCAGCTCCCGCAGGAGCCATTCCGTATTT
This sequence comes from Carassius carassius, assembly GCF_963082965.1. Lineage (NCBI taxonomy): Eukaryota > Metazoa > Chordata > Actinopteri > Cypriniformes > Cyprinidae > Carassius > Carassius carassius. The sequence goes on along the minus strand of NC_081801.1, from coordinate 19,667,763 downwards.
TCCCACTGCCGCAGCAGTGCCAGCTCCCGCAGGAGCCTTTCCATATTCCCTCACCGCCGCAGCAGTGTCAGCTCCCGCAGGAGCCTTTCCGTATTTCCCTCATGTGCCGCAGCAGTGTCAGCTCCCGCAGGAGCCTTTCCATATTTCCTCACCGCCGCAGCAGTGTCAGCTCCCGCAGGAGCCATTCCATATTTTCCCACTGCCGCAGCAATGCCAGCTACCGCAGGAACCTTTCCATATTCCTTCACTGCCGCAGCAGTGTCTGCTCCCGCAGGAGATTTTCCGTATTCCCTCACTGCCGCAGCAGTGTCTGTTCCCGCAGGAGCCTTTCCGTATCCCCCAATGCCGCAGCAGTGTCAGCTCCCGCAAGAGCCTTTTCCATATTATTCTCACTGCCGCAGCAGTGTATGCTCCCGCAGGAGCCTCTCCATATTTTCTCACTGCCGCAGCAGTGTATGCTCCCGCAGGAGCTCCCCGGACGGTGCCCCGGGCTCGGGAGTCTTGCCGGGCTTGGAGCTCTCTCCCCGGACAGCACGCCAAATACGCATAACCTTTATTTAATTATAAGTAAATGCGAACTCGTGAATTTGGTGTTGAAAAATATGAATGAATTACAAAGTTTTCTTTTAGTTTTATAAGATAGAACCATACTGCACCAACCAGAACATATGGATTTAAGAACAGTTTGGGTTTGAAATATTTTGAGCTTCAGTGTCAGCAACACTCAAAGAGAGATGTCAACAATCAGCATATGAATCTCAACAATGGTGACAATCAAAAGGTTAATGACGCAATGCATGCTGGGTACCAGCACCATGACTCCCAGCATGCATTGCGGCATGAATAAATTATGCCCCTGAATTGTCCACTTACTTTTTTTTCTTTTTTTTTGATGTTCAGAACTTATCTGTTTTTATTTTATTTTGTGGATTGTCACCATTGTTGTGATTCATATGCTGATTCTTGACGTGTCTGTCTAAATTTCAACAAAGGTATTTTTTTTTATCAGTGATATTTTCTTAACAGTCTTTCATAACGTATGGCTCAGCTGTGTTCTTATTTTGCTGCAGTATCAATATTCAATGAGAAAAAAAAACACAGGATTGGATCAGAAATAAAAGAATGTTTGTTCTTATCAGTCTATAAACAACAATACCAGATTTTTTTCTGCTGACTTTTTTTGCTATAACAAGTTCCAAAGACACATTGTTAAAAAATAAAAATAAAAACCTTAGTATTGAAAAGTTACGGTTCAAGAGTCCAACTAAAGTAAACACTGATCTCTATCATGGTAGTGAAAAAAAACACCTAAACCTCTTTAACTCTCAATAAGTTCTTCTGTAGACATCAGAGAGAAACAAAGTCGATCTGGTTAGTAATGTGAATCTGGTGAAGCTGTTTTAGGAGTTGTTTAATCTGATCTTGAGAGATTTGATGTATTCTTTTATTTCAGTTAATTTAATCTAAGGCTGTGGCTGAAGTCAGTTGTAGTTCTTGTGTTTCTCTTTCCTTTAGTGATTCTGTTTGTTAATCGCAGGTGTTCATCACTAATGCTCAGTCATCAATTAATCACAGAATTATCTAATTAACTTTACTGATTCAGTGTTAACTCTCTGTAGTGTGCACGCATTATAAGTATTCATTTAAAATTTAGGATTTTTTGTGGGGTTTAAAGGGTTAAAGATTTAAGATGAAGAAAAAACAGCATGAAACATAATTTAACAGTAATAAACTGTAATTAATTTACAGTATTAACATTGTATGAATGCTATTTTTTTAACTCAAACTGTTTGAAGCAGTGGGAGTGGAGTTAATTTCCATGGTAGAATTACGGCAAAAAGGTGTAAATTAATGGTTGAGAGTTGTAAAATAACAGTACTTTACTGGCACCCCTGCTGCCAGTAAATTACTGTTATTTAATGGCACAATTTTTTACAGTGTAGCAGAATGAATTTGAAAGATTACAAAATCATCTTGGCCGTCAATATTCAAGAAAATGCCACCAAACTCATTAGAAAGCACTTCATATTGGATCAGGAAAATTACCCAAAACACACTGCCATTTCAGTCAAGGACTTTATCAGGGCAAAGAAATGTAAGTCTCAGATCGCCCAAATCAATCTCCAGATTTAAATCTGATTGAACATTAATTTCACCAGTTGAAAAGGAGACTAAAGACAGAAACTCCCCGAAACAAGCAACAGTTGGAATTGGTTGCATTAAATTAAGTTATTATTGAACAATTACAATTAGCAACTTAGTTTACATAAGATGCGTGCACTGCTAGGCCTACCTTTGTCCATCTCTCTCCACTCCAGGTTGATGTGCTGCTTGGCTGGCTAGCTGTTCAAGGAGTTCTTATTTTTGTGTAATTTAATGTAAAAAACCCCACCCAAAAAATAGAAATAGTAAATTAAATACATAAAAAAATACCTGTAATTGTGCCACATTAATGTCTATATAAAATACCAAAAATATAATGCACCAGTCATGTTTTGTCATGGCCAATTCAGAATATTTATAAATTTTTTATTTATTTAACAAGAATTGGGTGATCACGATGCTTTAAAGCAAATGAAATTAATAGTTTAATTTGTTCTATAACATGATAAAGATCTACCAGTTGTTCATGATTGAAGGGTTAGCGACCATTGTAACCACAAAAATCCTGTATAGCTCTACATATAAATATGTGCCGACTAGGGATATGCCAGTATAAAATTTTCCTGTTGCGGTTAATTGATAATGCTTTTATCACGGTATACGGTATTATAACGGTATTGAAATTTTGTAATACAGTATAACAGGTTAAATGACTTTTTTTCTTATAACAAAAATAACGAAACATTTAAAACAATAAAGCAATACAGAAAAATATATAAAAGTTAAATGTTTTACACATTAAAGGGCAAAAGAACTATAAAAACCAATAGGTATCACTTTACAATAAGACCTCATTAGTTAACCTTAGTTAATGCATTAACATTCAAGGCAAGTGCTTTACATAAAAGAAAGCTAAAAAAAAAAAAAAGTCATGAGGAAAAATAATCACAAAAATAAAACAAGCAAGTTAAGAACTTAAAAATTGACTTAAAATGAATTTAAGACAGTTTAAAAATAGAAAATGATTTTACATAAAATACAGTGCAATACATACAATATAGTGTAATCAGTTCGGACATCGCATAGTGCTCATTCAAAAAATGCACAGCTATACAATGAGCAATAGCTACATTTACTTTAGAAGTTATTAATCTTTGTTAAAAAAAAATACAAGTCTTAGTTCATGTTAGCTCATTAAATAACACAGATGCAACTTTCAATTTTAACAACGTGTTATTAAATATTGGAATGCCTAAGATTAATGAATGTTCAGAATAATTTTTTCATTGGCAGTTTATGTTAACTAATGAAGCCATAATGTAAAGTGTGAATGAACAATAAAATATCAAAACACTTTCAAACAATTTCTAGGGGATTTTTTAGTCCAGACTAATAAGAAAAAATGAATGTTTGATAAATAGCCTATTAAGTGTAAATATTTCAGTAGTTGGCTCTGTAATAAACACCATAGGGAAAACACAAATCTGAATGGTTATTTAAAATGATTTAAATATGGTTTAGAAAGTAACAGCTGCTGTATTTACTGTGTTTACAGGGTAAGGGCTGCATTTTAGCGCCATCTACTGTCAGAGAGTGAATGTGCTTTCATTCAGCGCGTCTCTCATGTGTCTCTCACGTGTTCCTCCATGTGTATGTTCCTCCATACAGCGATGTGCATTTTAAGCAGCTGATGGGAATACTATTCTTAAAATGCGTTCCAAATTCGGAATAATTTGTAATTTATATTTATTCACGGTATTTAGAAGTGCCCATGATAACAATATCATGCATATTAATCACTGCAATATATTGCATTACCGAATACCGGCACAAGTCTAGTGCCGACAGAGTTGGGCAGTTTTTTTTCCACAAACTAATACTTTTAGAATATTATATATTTGAATATGTGTATAAACATTATTACATAATAATTACTGTTATAATTATCTAGGCTTAATGTGGTGCAATATCTGTCACTGAAGAAAGAATTGGTATAATTCAACTGTCTTTGAAAATGTATATTGCAGGCTACTGTTTTTTTTTATTGTGTTTTTGCTAAAGGACCCGTAAAGTTGAATGAATGCATGAATAAATTATTGTGTTTTTATGCCAATGGATTTATCTATTTTGCTGTTGATATTTTAGTGTTTACCCTTTCATGTGTGCTTATTTCAGCTTTGTGATTGGTGTGCAAAGATATTACAGCTGGTGTGACATCATCGGGTCACATGACCAGGAAGTGATATAGATTTGCATATTTTGAAAATTCACCAAAAATAGGCAAAACCATATTTTCACATTCTAAGTCATGTAAGAAGTGTGTCAGATGTGTGTGGGGATATTACAGCTGGTGTGACATCATCGGGTTACATGACCAGGAAGTGAAATAGATTTTCAGATTTCGGAAATTCACCAAAAATAGGCAAAATCCTATTTTCACATTCCAAGTTATGTAAGATGTGTGTCAGGTGTGTGAGGATATTACAGCTGGTGTGAGATCATTGGGTCACATGACCAGGATGCAAGATGTTTGTCAGGTGTGTGTGGGGATATTACAGCTGGTGTGACATCATCGGGTCACATGACCAGGAAATTATATAGATTTGCATATTTGTAAAAATAATAAAAAATGCACAGAATATATATTTTTTATATCTAAGTTGTGTATTATATGATGCATGTATGTTGTAATGAATTAAAGCTTCGTAATCATCGGGAAGAAGGAGGCGGGAACCGGCGGACAATCAAACAACATTTTAATAAAGCAAAATAAACACAAAACAGCGCACCAGCCCCTCACGGACGACTGGTGCGCGCAAATAAAAACACAACTAAAAGCCCAGGCCTGGTCCTCTCTCGTCCTTCACTGTCGTCGCTCCAGTTTTATATCCTTCCATCTCCTCCGTGGGCCTCGAGACCGGCGGGTCGAACAGGTGTAGCTCATCTCCAATCACTCCACCGGCCTCGCTCCCATGTGCCTCGGCCCCGCCCCACTCATCACATACCCCCATCGCCCCTCGCAGGCCGGGGGGTACTCCCGAGACTGCGCTCTACTCCCCCCCCCCCCCCGCTCACCGCTCCCCCGCGGGGACCGCTCACGGGGACCTGCGGGAACCTGGGGGTAGGACAGGCGAGGCGAGAGAAAAGGAGATGGAAGGAGGAGCGACAGAGACGAGTGAGGGGAGAGAGGAGAAAAAAAAATAATAAATCCGGTTCCCAGACGCACCGCTGCTCGGCCCTCCACCAGCTGGGTGATCTCCTCCGCGGTGCCTGGCGGTGGCACTGGACGGCCCTCGGCGGACGGCACGACACTCCTCCGGTTTTGGGCAGCCGGCAGGAGTCCCCCGTTCCCTGCTCCTCCCCGTTCCGGCGGATGGCAGCAGGCTCCGGCCACCTGGCGAACGGCACAGACTCCTCCGCTCCCTCACGGACGGCAGCCGCCCCTCCCTATCATGGGCGGCCGGCAACTCGCTCCAGCCCACCGCCTCGAGCGTCCATGGCGGCACACTCCTCGCCTGCTCGTTGGCACCGCGGATTCACCACAGCGGCGAGGAATCTTCAGCAGCACGTCCCTCCTTCTCCCGGGCTTCGGCACCACTGTAATGAATTAAACCTTGCTAATAATCGGGAAGAAGGAGGCGGGAACCGGCGGACAATCTAACAACATTTTAATAAAACAAAACAAACACAAAACAGCGCACCAGCCCCTCACGGACGACTGGTGCGCGCAAATAAAAACCAAAACACAACTAAAAGCCCAGGCCTGGTCCTCTCTCGTCCTTCACTGTCGTCGCTCCAGTTTTATATCCTTTCATCTCCTCCGTGGGCCTCGAGACCGGCGGGTCGAACAGGTGTAGCTCATCTCCAATCACTCCACCGGCCTCGCTCCCATGTCCCTCGGCCCCGCCCCACTCGTCACATATGTATAAATACATTGTAGGTGATTTGAGCTCTTTCGGGGAAAAAACGTACTCGGTTACTAAACGTAACCTCGGTTCTCTCTAGAAGAGCGAACGAGTACTGCGTCTTAGCTAAGACGCTACGGGAAAAGTCTCTTTTCACGAAATACTGAAGCAAAAAATTATCCTTAATTTTGTATTTTTGTAAAGCGCATTTGCAGCAGTACACAGCCATAGGCGAGACGGCTCGTTCGCTCATTGGCTTGTTCTGCGGCAACTGCACAGCCTATCGAGCGCAGGCTGATGCAACATCAGACCAATAAGGGCGCTTCGCGCCCTTCTTGCCACTTCCCGCCGAAACGGGTGTGGCCCAACCTATAAAAGGAGCTCGAAAAGGCTGACTCACCTGATTTATTTAATCGCCGAAGCGAACCAGAGTGAATCGTACGCACGGCAGAGAACGCAGTACTCGTTCGCTCTTCTAGAGAGAACCGAGGTTACGTTTAGTAACCGAGTACGTTCTCTTACGAGAGCTCTCTCGTACTGCGTCTTAGCTAAAATGCCGTGCGCGCAGGAATCACACACCAATAAACCTGAAGCAACGCCCAGGATTTACAGTGCACAGTCACCTGAGGGACTCACAGAGAGTCCAGGACAGAAAGGGGGAAAGCCCTCCGTCCCATATCTAGCAGCATCCGTAGATGCGGCAATATGACATCACACAGCCGAGGCCTGACCAATGTGGCAATGCGGGTCTTACGCAATACTGCCCATATAACAGTCGGCAGCGCATAGCGCTCGTGAACTCAGAATTCCCCTCAGGGCCCTGATTCGTCTATACCGACAGCAGCCTTGCTTGCAAGGCAGGAACCTCCAGGTTATAGAACCTGATAAATGTAGACGGCGAGGCCCAACCTGCCGCCATACATATATCCTGCAAGGAGATCCCAGTAGACCACGCCCACGACGAGGCGACGCCTCTTGTGGAGTGTGCTCTGACGCCCAACGGGCACTGAAGGCCCCTGGAAGCGTAAGCTAACGCTATGGCGTCAACTATCCATCTGGATAGAGTCTGTCTCGAAACAGCCATTCCCTTGGAACGTCCACCGAACGAGACAAATAGCTGCTCCGTCTGCCGAAAGGCAGCAGAGCGAGACACATAAGCTCTTAAAACCCTGACAGCAAAGAAGACTCTAGTCTCCATCCTCCCCTGACACCGGCAGGGCAGACAGGGCAATAACCTGAGCCCGAAACGGCGTGTTGAGGGATTTCGGCACATAACCGTGCCTAGGTTTGAGTATGACTCTTGAGTCATTGGGCCCAAACTCCAAGCACGACTGGCTCACCGAGAGCGCGTGCAAATCACCCACACGCTTCACAGAAGCGAGAGCCAACAAGAATACTGTCTTGATAGACAGATGCTGAAGGCTAATCGATTGGATAGGCTCGAAAGGGGGACCCTTTAAGGCCTCCAAAACCTGCCGCGAGGTCCCACATAGGGACTGACGGAGGTCTGGGAGGATTCAGCCTCCTAGCTCCTCTGAGGAACCGGATGACTAAATCATTCCTTCCTATTGACTGACCGGACGCCGTTTCAGAAAACGCATAAACTTTGAGCGTGGATGGGGCTCTGCCCTTATCCAAAAGCTCCTGAAGGAGAGGACCTCCTCTCCTGAAGGAGAGGACCTCCGTCACCTCACTACTAAGGGGTGAATAACCTCGAGCTGTGCACCAGCTGGAGAACACCGACCACTTCGAGGCATACCGACGTTGTGTCGACGGAGCTCTAGCCTGAGTGATGGTTATTTAGCACTCCCACTGCGAGATCAGCGGGTAACCGTTGGGAGCGTGCTGATCACAGCGGGCAGATCGCTCATCCTCGACCCCGTTCCGGCGCTTAACCGACTGGAGGGAGGCTGAGCGGGTCCCGTGGGACTCGATATATCTGCGAGTAACTGTTGGCTGCATGTGTGCACTTTTACCACTTTCAACTCGCTGTCTGCCTGTGCAGAATGTACGTGCACGGGCCTCGTTTTTACAGAACCCCCTCGCCGTATGTGACATAGTGTATGTGGGCACTGGGAAGTGGGCACGTTTATTATGCGGCGCGCTCGACCGATCCGTGTCGATCTTATGTGCGCTAGCCCTGTGTGCAGGGCTGTGCTTACATGTGGAGATGGGCACTGGGTAGTGGGCATCGTCACTGCATTTATAGCACCATCGGCCGTGGCCGGACGAGCGTGCACGGGTTTCGTTTTTACAGAAACCACATGACGCGTGTGACATAGTAATTGTGGGCACTGAGGGGTGGGCACGTTTACTATGCAGTGTGCGCGACCGACTTAAGTCGACATTATATGCGCAGGCCCTGTGTGCAGGGCTGTGCTTACATGTGGAGATGGGCACTGAGGAGTGGGCATCGTCACAACATTTATAGCACCATCGACCGTGGCCGGAACACCAGAAAAAACACTCTTTTTGTGAAACATCTGGGTAGCCGTGATAACGGCTTTTGTGTGCAGGCAAGCGGGCACTCATGCAGGCTTGCACATTGCAGAAGACACTGAGGCAGTCACAACTCTTGGAACTGCAACAGCGGCGCGCTTGGGTGAGAGCTCGGCCGCAGCGGAACTCGAACACCGGCGCTTTCCCAGCAGTGCTAGGATGCTTTCGGGGCTTCTGGCTTCACCGCAATCCTCTGCCGCGGCTCCCGCGGTGCGGGGCGACGGCTTGAAGAGCGAGAACGGGGTCCCGAGCTGCGTTGCTGACGCTGTCGCGATGACGCAGCAGGAGGCGGTGGGCGCGACTGAGAGCTCTGTGGGGCCGGTCTAGAGCGGCTAGCTGCAGAACTGGAGCGCTTCGGCAAGAAGTGCTTGAACGCCTGCGAAGCTTTCTGGTCCTCGGCGAATCTCTCCACAAACTTGTTGACGGAAGATCCGAAGAGGAACGCAGCGCGCTCATACTGCTTGATGTCAGAAAGCGTCAGCCACAAATGCCTCTCAGCCACCGTAGCGGAAGCCATAACCCGTCCCATGGCCTGTGCAGCGGACTTAGTAGCGCGGAGGGAGAGATCCGAAGCACTCCTCAGATCCGCGAGACAGATCGCTTCAGGTCCCATCTCATCCAGCTTGCGGAGAAGATCGCCCTGGAAGATCTGTAGCGTAGCCATAGTGTGTAACGCAGACGCAGCCTGCCCAGCAGCAGAGAATATCCGTGCGAGCAGCGATGACGTCATGCGGCAGGCTTTGGATGGTAACGCCGCCTTAGTCCGCCGTCCAGCAGAGGGCGGGCAAAGGTGCGCTGCTATAGCCTGTTCCACCGGCGGAAGTGACAGGAAGCCTCTGTTCTTAGCACCGTCCAGTGTGGAGAATGCTGGCGAAACAGATGAGCGGATTCTCGCCGAGAATGGAGCGTCCCAAGCCTTCGCCACTTCTTCGTGAAGCTCAGGAAGAAAAGGGGCGTGCTTTGAGCTTGAGGAAGAGCGCTCATCCGGAAGATAACTACCATCCAGCCAGGAACGTGAAGGGGGCGCTAGTGCAGACCACTCGAGGCCGAGGCTCGCTGTGGCCAACGAGATTACACGCATCAGCTCCTTATCGATATCCCCCCGTCTGCTGGGCCTCTGAGCAGCGGGCGCGAGATCCACGGGGCTCGCCCAACCCTCACTGCCCGAAGCAAGCAGAGAGCACGTGTCTTCTTCCTCCGACGCGCGCCTGAGATCCACTTCCTCAGATGACGCGTCGGCAAGCGGCGGACGCTGAGCATCGGGAAGCGATGCAGGGGAGACCGGCGAAGCGGAGGGAACCGGCGAGCTCGCTCGAGCTGGAGGCGGTTCTGGTAGTCGCTGCGAGCGGTGCTTCTTACGGCGCTACGGATGATGCAGGCTTCGAGAAGGATGCCAGGCGAGTCCTCAGAGTCACCATAGGTATCAACTCGCAATGAGGGCATCCGCCGTCAGCGAGCGCGAGCGCTGCATGGTCCTCACCCAGACGGGAGACGCAGATGACGTGACGATCTCCTTCGCTGAGCGGGGCTCTGCACGAGCCGCATGAGGGCATCTTTAAAAAGACGCAGCTCTTTTGTGAATGTGCGTCGCAGGGCGAACACACACACCGGATATAACAGAACAAGGATTTAAAGGATATGGGCGCCGGATAGCGCAGCAGGAACAGCAGTGGAAGGCGGCGATGCCAGCGGCTTCAGGATGGCTCGTCCTGCTGATATGCTCTTCCAGACGGTGCTTGCTTCCTCGTGATCCAGCGATGCGTGAGCTTCGCTGAAGAGATGAAAAATCAGGTGAGTCAGCCTTTTCGAGCTCCTTTTATAGGTTGGGCCACACCCGTTTCGGCGGGAAGTGGCAAGAAGGTCTGATTGGTCTGATGTTGCATCAGCCTGCGCTCGATAGGCTGTGCAGTTGCCGCAGAACAAGCCAATGAGCGAACGAGCCGTCTCGCCTATGGCTGTGTACTGCTGCAAATGCGCTTTACAAAAATAAAAAATTAAGGATAATTTTTTGCTTCAGTATTTCGTGAAAAGAGACTTTTCCCGTAGCGTCTTAGCTAAGACGCAGTACGAGAGAGCTCTCGTAAGAGAACCCACAACGTTACATTGATTTATTTAATTCAGACATTCTTCTTACTTACATATTTATGACATAATCATATAAAAGTTGCAAATTGTATTATTTTATACTCTATTTGCTAACATAAACTACTCATTTAAAAGAGACACATTTCTTGTGCTTTTATGGAATAAAGCACATTTTTAACCAAGTTTATTGTGGATTGCACTTTTGAGATAATCCATTACTTGACGTGCCCAAGAAAAGATAGTTGTAGACTTTTTCCCTTCAGATGCTTATAATGATTACATCATTGAATAATATTGTTATGTCTTCATGACAAGAAGCACAAGCAAGTTGAATTCTCTCAGGATACGTTTTAATAACTTCTGCACAAGCAGGATAACATGCGAGCACACGTTCAGCACTTACTCTCACTCCTCTCTTTATACTTCACATGTATATTTTACCTAAGGAGCTTGAGTGCCATCTAGTGGAGTATTAATGTAAGGACATCACATTTTCCCCTCTTAGTTAAATGAATTATTTCTGTAGCCAACAATTGACATGAAATAGAACATGTATAAGAATACACTAGGCAACACATTACATGAATACAAAGGAGCATTTAAAACAATATGAACAAACTACTCAACTGCTATTCAGTACTTATGCGTGTGCAATGTGTGCAAAAGTCCATGTCAGTTTCTGTGACTAATAAACATAGTCCTTTAGCCAACCTGGCTCACGTCTTTGACGTGTTTCACGTGAACAAGCATCAGAAGACTCTGAATTTCCAGACAGTGGAACTTGAGAGGGAATCAGGTTTTCTGCATTTGTGGTCAGTCTATTATCCCTTGCAGTAGTCGGCACAGATGCGAGACACGATGCATGCCACTTCTTTCCATCGTCTAAGAGGTAAGTGTAAGGGCCAACTTTTTCTCTAACCTCAACTGGAGGAGTGAATTTTGGGTGTCCTTTTGGCACATGTACTGACTTTTTTATTCGCACTTTATCCCCTTTTCGGAAAGAAGAATGACGCACCTGATGCTTGTTATCAAAGCGAGATTTCATGACATCCTGACGTGCTGAAACACGCTTCTTCAGTTGTTCATGACCAGAAGGTGAGGGTTTCAGGACATTGAGGCGTGTACGCATTTTCCTCCCATGAAGCAATTCGAAGGGGGAAACACCTGTCACAGCATGAGGTGTGGCACGATAGATCTGCAGGAAGTCAGTCACTGTTGCTTTCCATGGTGCGGATTGTAGGATTGCTGATTGAATTGTACTTTTCAACACTCTGTGGAAGCGTTCAATAGCTCCGTTTGCAGCCGGATGATACACTGATGTGCGAATGTGCTTAATGTCTCTGTCTTTCAGGAATGCAGTGAACTCAGGTGAAGTAAACTGAGGCCCATTATCACTCACCAGAGTGGTCGGGTTGCCATGTCTACTGAAGACGGAGGTAAGAAAAGCAGTCACCTGTTTTGTTGCAATAGATGCAGTAAAGGCTACCTCGGGCCATTTACTATAGTAGTCAGTGAGTGTCAGAGCGTATCGACAGTCCCAGACAGCAGTCTCAAAAGGACCCACAATGTCTATTGCTAATTTTTCCCAAGGTGCAGATGGTAAAGGAACAGGCTGGAGGGGCACAGCAGAGGTTTTTGCAGTTTTGTCCAGAGAAAGACATAACTGACAGGCAGTAATCTTTTCTTCCACACGTGTGTCCATTCTGGGCCACCAATACATTTCACGCAGGCGTTGCTTTGTTCTGACAATCCCCTGATGGCCCTCATGTGCAATGCGTATCAGTGACTCACGCAGTTCTCCAGGTACCACCAGTCGAGACCCTCTAAAAACAAAATCAGCCTGCACACTGAACTCATGTCTCAGTTTGTAATATGGGCGTAGAACAGGATCCAAAGCAGCAGGAGATGGAGGCCAGCCACGGACCATTTGTGTGCGAAGTGCAGAGAGTTCAGGACAACTAGCAGAGGCAGCAGCAAATTCATCCTGAGATATGGCAGTCGGACCAAGTGGACAGTAATGCAACAAATTCGGGCTCTGTATCTGACTCAGCATCTGAAGTCAGAGGCAGGGGCAAGCGGAACAAACAGTCTGCAGTGTAATTTTGAGATCCAGCACGATACTCAACAGTGTAATTAAAACAGAGCAACCGAGCAGCCCACCGAGCTATGCGCATGCCAGCTCTATCAGTCCCTTTTGTGGTCAGCAGCGTCGTCAAGGCTTGATGGTCAGTCCGCAGAGTAAATCTGCGACCCCACAAGTATGTCCTCCACTTCTCCACTGCCCAAACACACGCCAGAGCCTCCTTTTCGACAGTGGAGTATTTTTGTTCAGTTGGGGTGAGTGTTCTGGATGCGAAAGCGACAGTACGTTCTTGACCATCAGTGCTTATTTGTGCGAAGACAGCACCTAGTCCGTAAGCAGATGCGTCAGTAGAAATGACCACTGGCAGCCCCGGGTCAAATAGTGCAAGAGCAGGACTGTGTACAAGTAGCTTTTTGACTTCAGCTAAGCTCTGTTGAGCGTCATCGGACCAGTGAAATCCACTCTCATCTCTCAGGCACGCACGCAGAGGCATCACTACGGAAGCGAAATTAGGAATAAATTTGTTGTACCATGAGAGGAGACCCAGCAAAGAACGCAACTGAACAGCATCCGATGGCGCAGGTGCATCGATTATTGCAGAGAGATGTTCTTGATCCAGCTGAATACCCTGTGATGTCACCATGTGTCCTAAAAACTTCAAGCTCTGCTTTCTGAATTGACATTTAGACTCATTCAACACCAACCCAGCCTCTTTGAGACGTTGCAGCACATTCTCTAGTGCTTGATCATGCTCCTGTTGCGAGCGTCCCCACACGATAATGTCATCTAGATAGTTTGCAACATTCTGGAGTCCTTTTAGAATGACAACCATCATCTTTTGGAATGCAGATGGAGCAGATGCCAAACCATAAGGTACCCTGCGGAACCTGAAGAGGCCCTCGTGTGTAATGAATGCAGTTAGGTCCCGGCTGTCGTCATGAAGAGGTACCTGATGATATGCACTTTCCAAGTCTATAGTTGAGAATACAGTTGCACCTTGCAGTAATGTCATCATCTCCTCCATGTGTGGCAATGGGTAGCTGTCTACTATAACTGCCTTGTTGGGCCCTCGCAGATCCACACACATGCGGATCCCCCCTGTTTTCTTTTGGACCACAACAATTGGTGAAACCCATGGAGAGGAGTCAATTCTTTCAATTACACTAGCATGCAAGAGTCGTTCTAGTTCGGCGGAAACAGCATCTCTGACAGAAAAAGGTAAGCGACGCAATTTGTGTCTGACAGGAGGTACAGAGTCAGAAATGTTAACCTTGTGTGTAAAATTTTTTACACAGCCCAATGCAGTCCGCTGTGATGGAGGAGTGGAGAGGGCACAAACTGAAGCGGATTGTGGCGGCGGCAGCACAGTGTTTCCATCGAATCGAAGCTGGAGTCCCTTAATTAGGTCCATGCCTAACAAAGCTGTGCCATTGTCAACAATGAAGAAATGTGCAGGACAGGTAAGGCCATATTTAGACACAGTTGCAGGTATACATCCAAGCACTGAAATTGGCTCTTGCAAGTAAGTGACTAAACGGGCAGATGGAGCTTGTAACGGCACAGTGCGAAAGTGCTGCTCATACAATTGTTTTGGCAGAATGGACACTGATGAACCAGAGTCGACTGTGAGTTGAAGAGACACAGGTGTAACAGCAGACGTAGCATTTATAGTCACATCACACATCAGACGATCAGATGTTCCAGGTAGATAGAGAATGCAAACCTCTGGTAATTCAACTGAATGCACTGAGCGAGTAGGAGCAGAACGGCAGACTCGTGCAAAATGTCCAGTCTTATTACAATTTTTACATTTAGCAGATGCAGCAGGGCAGTTCTGTGCGTTTGCAAGCTGTGCAGTGGAGCCACAGCGGAAGCATGTCCGAGCTGAAGAAGCAGAGTGAGGTTTTGATGAGGTATGTGTTTTGAATTTGGCCTTAGGATGCTGTCGTCCAGTCGCAGGAGTGGCATGTACGGCTTGTACTGGAGCAGAACTGCTTGTAACCATAGATTTTGCCTGTGCATCAGCGGCCTCTAGCTGCGTGGAAATTGTAATTGCAGTCTCTAGTGTCAATTTAGATTCCATTAATAATCTTTCACGAATGCGAGGGTTAGCAATATGTTCTACTAGCTGGTCACGCAGCATATCATCAAGATTCTCATTAAATTCACAAGTAGTTGCCAAATCTCTCAATGCAGCAATATATTGCAGTACCGTTTCATCTGTCCTCTGCACTCGTTTCCTGAAGGCATGTCTTTCCACGACCACTTTTCGTCTTGGAATGAAATGCTCCTCCAAAGCTTTAACAGCAGCTGCAAGATTGTCACCGGTATCGGGCAATGTATAAAATAGTCTCTGACCTTCAGTTCCGAGGCAGTGAAGAAGTAAAGCCCGTTTTCTGGCTTCTGGCCAGGAATCTCCAGTAGCATTGATGACGAGCATGTAATTCTCAAACATTCTCAGCCATGTTACAAGCGGTATAGCGGGCTCACCGGGACAAGGCAAAAATGGACTGGGAAACGGAGCACTTACTGATGCCATCCTCAGGAAATCTTGTGAAAAAAAATCGTCCTCGTCGCCAAATTTGTTATGTCTTCATGACAAGAAGCACAAGCAAGTTGAATTCTCTCTGGATACGTTTTAATAACTTCTGCACAAGCAGGATAACATGCGAGCACACGTTCAGCACTTACTCTCACTCTTCTCTCTTTATACTTCACATGTATATTTTACCTAAGGAGCTTGAGTGCCATCTAGTGGAGTATTAATGTAAGGACATCACAAATATTATTATTATATTTGTTATTATACTTTTATTTGTGATCTGAACGAGATACAGGATGCTCCATGAGTATTATGCGATTACATATAAATTAATGCTGAATAAAAGATCGAATGTCCAACGAATGTCCAACATAAAACCAACTTTACCACAATGTAAGATGACACCTTCATTATGAAAGTAGATATGGATGTTTTTTAGATATGAGATAATTTTGAGTGTTAATGACTTACTTTTGGTCAAACAGGTCAGGTTTATTGCTTGAGTGAAAACTCACCCTTGTGGATTTGAGATGGCGAGCCACCCAAACTTGAAATTTTGATTACTGAACCTGGAAGTATACATCTTTGCTGTGACACGTGGACACTTCGTTGTATCACAAGAATTTATTCAATTCTTCAATTGGGAGGACATTCTCTTTTGTTCAGGTACTTCTTTGAACTGGTAGGATTTAACTGATTTTGCACTTACCCACTGGACTTCTTACAGGACTTTCTGGAAGATATTTAAAGACATTTCAGACAAAGCGTTCTGACAAGAGTATTGTTTATTAAATGTTATTGAATGTGAGTTATGTGTAAATTTGAAAATTTTAGTGGTCAAGAAGTTCCAGTTTGGTTGAATTTTTGGTTTATGACATTGTATCTTATTTAATGGTTTATTTGGTTTGTCTAACCAAATAAGAATGTAATATAGAATGTAATAACGCTAAAAGCGAAATAGAATAAGATCTCTAAACTCAAAAATTAAAGAGACAAATAAGCTTAAGAGTTGTTCAAAATATAGCTGTCAAATAAAAGTCTTACTAAAATCTTTGCACACAGAGATAGCGTAGATAACTTGCATTCAATTGTTTAAAAGAAAAAAATGGAGAGAAAACAAATCTTAAAAAATAAGAGAATAACACCAAAGACAATAGAGAATTAATATTTTGTGTATCATTTTGTTTTTATTGTTGTTTCAAAATTTGTTTCATGCCATTCAGGTGATTGTTCAATTACAACATATATTATTTGAGTATCTTCTTCACATGACTTTCTGATTAATTTACTGCCAGTATTAATTCTATTCTCCATTAACCTAGAAACTGTTCCATTGCTCCAGTTTATGTTGAGGGTGCTTGTTACAAATACATGATTATTATTAATATCTAACTTATTGTAAAAGTTTACTTGACCTCTCGCGATCTTAGCAAAAAGTCTAACAATTTATTTCCAGAACATGATGTATGATGGGATACACTAAGCATAGAATAGCGCTCTGTAGCGGTATTGGCGATAGTGTGGATTTAGTGTGCGTTAAGGGCACTTTGCTTTGGCATTTTTAAGATCTGGATAGACAAACCCTTGTGAAAAAGAAGTGTGCTTAATTGTATTAAAAGTGTCCTTGTTGTGTAATTCCAATCTTAAAAGTATACTTTTTAAAAGTGTCTTAAAAGTGCATTTGCAGATAATATATAATTTAAATTAAAAGCCACTTAAGTGTACTTAAAGAGATTACACTTTAATGACAATAGGTCTTAACATACTTAAAGGGATAGTTCACCCAAATAGCAAAATTATGTCATTAATAACTTACCCTCATGTTGTTGCAAACCCGTAAGACCTCCGTTTATCTTTGGAACACAGTTTAAGATATTTTAGATTTAGTCCGAGAACTCTCAGTCCCTCCATTGAAGCTGTGTGAACTGTCCATGTCCAGAAAGGTAAGAACGGAGACGGTTCGCGTCTCCAATACGCATTAATCTACAAATGACTTAAGCTGTTAACTTTTTTAATGTGGCTGACACTCCCTCGGAGTTCAAACAAACCAATATCCCGGAGTAATTTATGCACTCAAACAGCACACTGACTGAACTGTTTTGAAGAGAGAACTGAAGCCGAGCCAGATAACGAACAATAGACTGACTCTTTCTTAGTCTATAATATATACTATGTGCATTAATGCAATTAATAAAATTAAACTTCAATACACTTTCTTATACAGTATACTCCAATAAAACTTTGAATCACCAGCTCCTGCTCTATGAATTCTATAAATTACATTTTCTACATAATATTTTCTTCATTGATAGCTTTCTGTATTTGTTACATACATCTGCTATGTCCAGTGTTTGGGGGGTAACGAGTTACAAAGTTGGTATAGCCTACTTATCACAACATAGTCAATCGCTTTGTCAATCGCAAACGTTAATTTATTCAAACGTTTTGCTACCTAACTATCTACAGTAGCTTAATTTGCGGAGGACGAAGAGAAAGCACCCATTTGGTAAATGAGCCAGTAGTGAGAAATAATAACTTTTAAGTAGGGTCCGGTGCCATTTTGATACTTTTAAAACGTTACCGGTGCCTAAACGGTGCCTGAACTGATACTTTGAAAAAAAGAGCCAAAAAAAAACAAAACAAAACAAAACTATGGATAACATTAAAGAACATTACAAATATTTAAAATAAATCAATACCTTTCACATGCTCCTTGGATGCTCTCATTTCTCAAGTTGTGCTTCCCTTACTCTAACGCTAATAAATGTATTTCACAATCTCGGTCATTATTTAATACAAAACCACACATAATGTTTCTATTGTATCCCGGTCAATCACCCTGATATTTACTATTTAAAATGAGTGCTGTCTGTCAATGTCTTTAAGCAGTCCTGTGAATTACTGTATGGTCATTCTTTATAAAGTAGCAACAATGTCGTTTGTAAAGTACACCCTGGTGAAAAAAAAAATATGTAAAGTATACTTGAAGCCAGACTAATTATTATTATACTTCAAGTGTGTTAATGATTAGTTAACTTAAAGTGTGCTATTTTGAAACAACTAATTTTGTACTAAGTATATTTTAGTAGTAATTAAGTTGTAGTAAAGCATAACTTTAAATGTATTTAGTGTACTTTTGTGTACTAAATTGGAACAACTTTAAGTATATTTAGTATACTTTAAGTATATGCCTGTGTAGGGACTATTTTCATACTTGATTAGTGTATTAAAGTGTACTTTATTTGTGTTACAAGTACATTACAAATTAATTACAAGTGTATTCGAAACCTACAAAAAATATACCGTAAATCTATAAAAAATATATACTAAGTATACTTGCAGCCACACTTATTTATAAGTATACTTCAAGTGTGTTAATGATTAGTTAACTTTAAGTGTGCTATTTTGAAACAACTAATTTTGTACTAAGTATATTTTATTTGTATTTAAATTGTAGTAAAGCATAACTTTTAAGTGTATTTAGTGTACTTTTGTGTGCTAAATTGGAACAACTTTAAGTATATTTAGTATACTTTAAGTATATGCCTGTGTAGGGACTATTTACATACTTGAATATTGATAATAAAGTGTACTTTATCTGTGTTACAAGTACATTACAGAATCATTACGAGCAATATACACGTCTATTATTTTTGAGTAAAAATGATATTCTCCGTAATACCTTTGGCTTAATCCAAATACTACAAATAGCACACTTTGTCTTCAATAACAAATGCACACTAATAAACAAATATTACTTAGCTATACTTTGTACAATATACTTTAAACATTACATGGTCACAATGCAGTATTTTAAAAATGTTACCAGAACACTGAATTTGGAAGAATGTTTGTAACCAAACAGATCTCGGTCCCCATTGACTACCATAGTATATATTTTTTACTACTATGGAAGTCAATGGGGGCCCAGATCTGTTTGATTCTTTCATTCTTCCAAATATCTCCCTTTGTGTTCAGCAGAACAAAGAAACTCATACAGGTTTGGAACAACTTGAGGGTGAGTAAATGATGACAGAATTTTCATTTTTGGGTGAACTATCCCTTTAAACAAGTATTACTAAATAAAAAGTACACGAGGATTAGCAGTGAGGAATTTTATCAGTATGTCATGTCAATAATGCTTTCAGTATATACGGTAGTCACACATACTGTATGCAACAAAAGCGAGTACACACATGTAAAATCATTTTGATGAACCAATGTCATTTTAAAATCCCAATAATACATTTTTCAGTCTAGCGTTTTTTTTTACTTGATGAATGGACAAAAATTGCAGTGTACCTCTTATTAAAAAAATGGCAATAACAGTTGTGTTTTTTATTATTGTTAAGGAAAAGTCAATTTCATTATGAATTTGACAGATTGCTGTAGTGCCTCAGTTCATGTGGCATGTGAACCAAATCATCTCTTCCTCTTTACTACTAGGTACATTCTGAAACGCAACAGAAAATTAACTGTAACTTGTCTTAAAGTCTCTATTTTTAAATGACGTAAATCATATCAAAACCAAATATTCTCTGTTTAAGTAATCCGTATGAAAGCACCGAGAGGTACAGTTTCTCAAACACATGCTCATTATCTCTAATGTCACCAGACCCACATGCGCACAAGTGATTCACATGCTAATCGTCCACGTGAAGGAACACAAAACCTGTAAACTCCCTCATCAGTTTAAAACAAAGCATGAAGAGAGAAGAGAAACTTCATCATTCCTCTGCTTTTCATCGAGTTTGGAAGACACGCTATGAGTTTACCTTGGATTTACCTCAGACGAAGAAGAATGCGGTTTGACAATACGATTTTGAAGGTAAGAAATGTATTCTCACATATATTAGCTAGAGTGTTATTGGTGCATAAACTGTACATTGTACTAGTTGAACTGGTGCCAGACTGAACTAGGGATGCAAATTATCGATTAATTCATTAATCATTAGTTGATTGACCTTATCGATTGAGAGCTGAGTTTTTTTTATATCATAACTAACCTGCTCTGTCTAACTTCGCGATTTTTCTGTGCGTGAGAAAATTTATGTGTGGCGTGATGCGTGACGGCTGACAGCTCTGTTTCTGAAATGCTCACACTCCACTCCGTTTTGACCGCCTCATGTTTGGTTTCTTTTTTTGCCGCCTCAAGTTTGTGTCGGGTCTCTCGCCGCCCGCGAGAATCTCGTGCACGTTCGCAATGTTCAATTAACCAACAATAATTTTATTTAATCAAGTAAATTCTTGTCGACAATTAATTGATAATCGATTAACCGTTTATATCCCTAGACTGAACTTTATAAAATATATGGAAACATTTTAAAATATGAACAATAGACAGGGAGGCAACCTTTCAATGATAAATAAATATACATGTATAATACAAGGTTGTTTTATGTTCAATAATAATTAACAGTGTTGGGAGTAACGCGTTACAAAAGTAATTAATTACTGTAATGCATTGCTTTTTGCTGTAACGCGGTAATGTAAGGCATTACAGGGGGTACAAATGTCAGTAACGCGCGTTACAATGCATGTTAGTTAACCTGGAATAAAGTGGTAGTTTTTTTTTTCTTCATACAAATTCGCCAAAATCACCGCGAGATCAGCAGAGGAGAAACGTCCGCGCATTGCGCGCAAAATGTTTCACTTCCTAGCTGCTATTCAGACAGAGCAGAGATGAGTGTAGTGAAATAGCAACAGTAATTTAACCAAACACTTACAGAGGTGCCACAGTCACGTGAAGTTAGCAAAACGGAAGCAAGCAGAGGATGACAGTGGCGATAACACGACGATGAAGCAGCTAAAATTAACGTTCTCCCGATCTGAGTTACTACTTCAGCCTCAAGAGGTGAGGAGACTTGTGGCGGAGTATGTTGTTGAAGATATGCTGCCGCTTTCAACGGTGGAATCGCCAGCTTTTCGGAAACTCGTCAACAAGATCCCTGTCACCACAAGCAGCAGCAGCAATGATGACAAGGTAAGCAAGGCTACCATTACTTAAACAGGTACATTTTTACTGGACTACTGCTATTAGTTTACGTAGTTCTAGCCATCAGAACAGATACATACATAACGCCATTGTGAATCACGTCAATAGGCCCGTGTATTAACCCTTGTATGGTGTTCGGGTCTATTGGACCCGTTTTCATTTTTTATCAAAAGAAAAATGATACAATTAATTATTTTTTCAAACTGAGACTCATTGGCCTTGGCTCATTTTCTGTGAGGAATATATATCACAGTGTGTGTGTGTGTGTGTGTGTTCTTGTATATGGTTTATGAGGACACAAATGTGTATAATGACATGGGTGTTTTGTCTGTGTGTGTGTGTGTGTGTGTGTGTGTGTGTGTGTGTGTGTGTGAATATTGAAACACTGGGGTGCGCTAGGCTACCTGTATTATGAGAACATTTACAATGAAAAACATGTCTCAATTTTTTACATATGTATGCAGAGATTTTGGTCTTTTTTAAAAGGAAAGCTAATGAATTTATACAATATAGGCTACTTTCTAGATGCCCACTATCCATGACTAAGAAGAATGTGAAACATGTCGCATGTTTAATCACACTTAGAATGCAGCCTATTGTATAAGCTTTCTAGCTTTAAATAAGACCAAAGCTGGTTGCATTAGGGTTGTGTACATTGTAAGGCCCATTAGCTAATGTCACAATAGTAATTAACACCTAATAATGAATAATAAATACACACTAAACATTAGTAATATTTTGTTTTATTATTATGACCATTAAATTTGATATCTGGTTATTTTCTTATATTTTCAGCATGTACTTCCAAGTAGAAAAACCTTCTCAAAGGACTTGGATAAAGCATACGCAGTCATGACAAGGGAACTCAAAAAGACCATTGAAGTACAGAACCATGTGTCCACCACCGCTGATCTTTGGAGCGCAAATAACAGAAGCTACCTTGGGGTCACAGTGCACTGGATCGACAATGAAAGTTTGAAACGGAGGAAGGCGGCAATAGCTTGTAGAAGATTCAGGGGTCGCCATACTTATAATAGAATTGCTACAGAGCTTGAGGACATTTTCTCAGAATATGGCCTAACTCATGACAAAATCATGGCATGTGTGACCGATAACGGTAGCAACTTTGTGAAGGCATTTAAGGAGTATCAGCATGTTGAGTCCGAAGAGGAGGAGGAGGAGGAAGAAGTGGAGGAGGACAGTGGCGAAGAGGAAGTGCAATTCACAGACCTTCACAGTGTGCTTAATAGCGCTGATGATGAAGATGCCCAGGTTGGGCTATGTGTACTGCCTCCCCACCAGAGGTGTGCAGCCCACACACTGAATATAGTTGCAAACAATGAGGTGGATAAATGGCTTGCAACCAATCCAGAATCAAGAGCAGTCTACCGTAGTGCTACAGCCAAATGTTTTGCGCTTTGGACAAAGTCCAGCCGCTCCACTGTTGCAGCTGAGTGCGTTGAAGAGGTTAGTGATAAAAAGTTGATTGTCCCCACAGTGACACGGTGGAACTCATTTTATGATGCCTATGCAAGAATCACAGAAATGCCTCTCACTGACATTAATAATCTCTGCACAAAGTTTCAGATTAAATGTATGAACGACAAGGAATACCAGTTTCTTAAGGAATACTGTGCCATTATGAAGCCTTTTACTGTTGCGCTGGACATTCTACAGGGAGAGGAGACTTGTTTTTATGGCACGCTTCAACCAACACTAGAGGTGCTTATGGCCAAAACCTTGGCGCTTAAAAATGGTCTATCACCAATGACCACTGGGTTGCCTGACATTATTGTGGGAGTAATCAAAACTAGATTTGCTGCAATAATTGATTCCAAAGCTGCACTACTGGCTTCTGTCTCACTGCCCAAGTTTAAGCTGCGCTGGGTAAAAGAGGAAACCAGAAGAGACCACATCACTCTCCTCCTTACAACGGAGTGTCGCACCCTAACAGAGGAACCTGCAGCCCTGATGCCCGATCCCCCTCCACCTACTGCTGTTGCCCCAAGTGAGGAGGACTTTTTCTCTTTTGATGAACAGGTGAATGTCTCAGCTGATGCACTCATGTCAGTGGAAACAGAGGTAACATCTTACTTGAATTCTGCCCCTGTGATGGAAAGTCTTCATCTGTTTCCAAGAATAAAAAAAATCGCACTCCGTTACAATGCACCAACACCTTCCAGTGCACCAGTAGAAAGACTTTTCAGTCTTGGCAGTCTTTTGCTCACCCCAAAACGCAACCGTCTTAGTGATGGGCGCTTTCAGCGCCTCTTCTGATGCGCTTTAACAGATATTTCAGTCAAGAAGGTTAGCAGCCCACACACACACACTATATATGTCAGTTGTACAGGCCTTGCTTGACAATATGCTGCCTCTGTTTGTGTATTTGGTAGTTACAGTCTGTTTACATTTTTGTCCTGTATTGCTGTTTTTTTCTGGTTGGAGTTCAGACTAAAGTAATCCCTTTAAGGCAAATAGGCTGAAGCACTTCAATATAATTAAAAGCACTTTGATTTTGTTATTTTCATTTGAAAATGTGACTTGTAAGCCTCATATAGCTAATAGTCATTGTCTAGCTGTGATTTAAGAGGTTTGTGTTTTTAGTTTTTTTATCTCTGGACAGTTTTATTGAAAGCTACAATTTGCCATATGTTAATTTTAGTTACGTTTCTGAGATGAAGTCATATCTCTTAGGGCTAATCTTATTCTATGAAGCATAAACTGTGCCTTGTGCTGTAAAACAATAAAGGCATAAAAATGCTAATTTTGTACTATCTTGTCATATCTTTTGACATTAAGATACAATACAGTTCAATTAATGTTATTATGAAATAATAAAGTTAAAGTTGCAGTATTTCTATCAGAGTTTGCCAGACTTTGACATTTTGTCTGTTCTTGCGACGATTGTTCCTTGTATTGCACCATGAGCCATCACTGTGGCTATTATATCTTACTGTTTTTAACCACAATCCAAGCTCAGTCGGATACCACATCACCTTCTACTGAATGTGTAATGAGCTAATTGAGCATCATGAGCTACATTTAGATTGCCAAATCCATATTTGCAGTTATTTTGGTGAGAGTAACTTAAAAGTAATGCAATAGTAGTGTAATGCCTTACATTTTAAATACAGTAATATTGTAATGTAACGAATTACTTTGAAATGACAGTAACAAGTAATAAATAACGCATTACACTTTTGAAGTAACTTGCCCAACACTGTACGTAAACTAATAGCAGTAGTCCAGTAAAAATGTACCTGTTTAAGTAATGGTAGCCTTGCTTACCTTGTCATCATTGCTGCTGCTGCTTGTGGTGACAGGGATCTTGTTGACGAGTTTCCGAAAAGCTGGCGATTCCACCGTTGAAAGCGGCAGCATATCTTCAACAACATACTCCGCCACAAGTCTCCTCACCTCTTGAGGCTGAAGTAGTAACTCAGATCGGGAGAACGTTAATTTTAGCTGCTTCATCGTCGTGTTATCGCCACTGTCATCCTCTGCTTGCTTCTGTTTTGCTAACTTCACGTGACTGTGGCACCTCTGTAAGTGTTTGGTTAAATTACTGTTGCTATTTCACTACACTCATCTCTGCTCTGTCTGAATAGCAGCTAGGAAGTGAAACATTTTGCGCGCAATGCGCGGACGTTTCTCCTCTGCTGATCTCGCGGTGATTTTGACGAATTTGTATGAAGAAAAAAAAAACTACCACTTTATTCCAGGTTAACTAACATGCATTGTAACGCGCGTTACTGACATTTGTACCGAGTAAAATATTACATTTTTCCCCCCTGTAATGCCTTACATTACCGCGTTACAGCAAAAAGCAATGCATTACAGTAATTAATTACTTTTGTAACGCGTTACTCCCAACACTGCAACCAGACCCACAACCGAGCCAACTGTCACGGAAGAAAAAAATAAATTAATTAAATACACAACACAGAGAATCATACACGGGAACTTCAGTCATCCATCAACATGATCAAGATTGCCGTACTAGTAATCATGATGGACATCGCACAAAGTACAGACTCCAGAAACAACATATTCTTAGAGCTGATGAATATGTCAAGAAACTTCTTGTTTGCTGGAAAGAACGTTTGCATGCCACATCCACCTTCTGTAGGAGCAGGAATCCCATGGGTAGCACACCCCATTTCTGACTGTGATACCTGCACTCTATTTGGTGTTGTCACTAATGGAATTTTTAACCAAAGCACATGTCATGACCTGAGTGCTGCACCGGTTTACTGGATCCAACAGAGAACTTGAACAAAATTCAACAAGACATTCTTGAACTTTCATCAAAATTACACCAGATGACTGAAGACAATTCGTCATGGTTCGGAAACCTGTTAGGTAAACCTTGGCTGTGGATCAAGGAAATAGCAATTCTGCTGTTGTTCTTACTACTGGTGTACTATCTATGCGTCCACAGTATCAAGTGTTTTATTCAACAACTTACTCATGCCCATCACGAGGAAATTACAATTCCGACCAGAAAAGATTATTACTCATAAGAACTAGACAGACCCTAGCTGCATGTTTGTTTCTGTCAACATGCCATTCGTCACTACAGACAATCAACACAGAGCAAGTGCTATGTGCCTGTAACGATCACAGGTTACAAGAATTAACTTTTAAATGTTTAAATTTTTATTATGTGAGAGTTATTAGAACTCTCAACGGGAGGACTGTGGGATTACAAATTTATAAAATGTTAAATATAGGTTCCAATATAATAGTAGGTAATAAAGCTGACATATCCAAGAAGATCAAATCAAGAAAATCAAGAGTCTGAGATAATGACCTTTTGTTTTTCTTCTTCTATCTCACCAGTCTTGCCAGACTGATTGAATTAGCACCTATGCATTTGAATGACACTGTTATGCTGATGAGATCAAGGCTGGGAAAATTACAGTGTCTGACATTTTCCTGATTGCATTTGCATGCTTTGTTTAGGTTTGTCTCAACCTCTGTGTATCCCGCCCCCTTAAAATGTATAAAAACTACAATGTCTTAAGGACAAGTTAGACTTTTGATGACTGCAGCGCCATGCAGAGCGTTCTCAATAAAGAATCCTGCTGAAGATTACCCAAGAGTCTCCTGATCTTCGTTTCTGAGTTCCCAACAGTTGTAATATGGATCATATTTCCTTTGTTGACGTTTCAGTTCTTCAGCGACAGAACTGTTTGCGTCCGTTATGGAATTGGTAGTAAAAAAACGGCATGGTTTTGCAGCGTACAGTGTCAAAAACAGAAAGAGACGATCCACCGGAAAAAAAGAATGAATGAAAGATAGGCGAAAGATATATTTGAATTTTGGCGCTCCCTCGTGACACGCTCTGATGCACCTGTCAGCTGTAAGTTTCTGTCTAGTGTTTTATAATTGAAAACTATGCAGTGGTGTGTTTACTGACTAAATAGTTTGTAGAAAACTATTTTTTGTGCAGAAAAATATTTGCAGGAGTCTCATTTTTCATGATATCTTATTCAGATTTGAAATAGAAACTCATGAGACATGTGGCTTTCAACCCATTACTTTTCTAGATTGCTCCAGGATTCATTTAATGTATTTTTATATCAAATAAAAAATATTTAAGTGTGGTAAAAAAAAATTCAAGGCACTTCAGTTTCTATAACTTTTAATATTTTTGAGCATTATCAAATCTGGTTGATAAAAAGCCCCAAAGTGTCTTCTTTCCAAAGACACCAAAATTATGTTTGTAACACACTGAAGTAGGAAACTATTACAATTATAAGTTAGGTAGAGCACTTTCAGCTGTGAGTCCTATAATGGGGGTTAATATAATAATAATAATAATAATAATAATACATTTTATTTGTAATGCTTTGCAATGCTTTTCTTAAACCCAAAGCGCTACATTAATAAAGTAATAAATAAAATAAAACAAAACACCAAATGCAATACAACAATTAATTAGAGAAAGACAGTCTTGAATAAATGTGACTTAATCAACTTTTTAAAATCACCCAACGTTGGTGCATTTCTGACGGGCAGAGGAAGCACATTCCATAGCTTAGGGGCTTTGTATGAAAAGGCTCTTTCCCCCATGGTCTTTAGCTTACATGATGGCTGGTGAAGTGAAAGAGAGTTAGTAGAGTGAAGAGAGCGTGATGGAATATAAGGACTGATGAGATCACAAAGATACTCAGGTGCAGTCCCATGAAGTGCCTTGTATGTTAAAATAAGAATTTTAAAATCAATTCTAGCATTTATGGGAAGCCAGTGTAATTGTGAAAGAACTGGTGTAATGTGTTCACGAAGAGAAGTACAAGTGAGCACACGAGCGGCAGAATTTTGTATATACTGAAGCTTGCTCAACGATTTAGCTGGAAGGCCAGAGAACAAGGCATTACAATAATCTAACCTAGTTGTTATGAAGGCATGTATAAGCCTTTCTGTGTCTGCAAAAGAAGAGAAAAGGTCTAAGTCGAGCTATGTTTCTCAGGTGGAAAAATGCAGTTTTAGAGATGTGTTTTATGTGTGCTTCAAATGATAATTGTGGATCAAAAATGACACCAAGATTTCGCACCTGTGAAGTGGGGATTACCGTACAGGAATCAACAATCAAACTGATCTGTGCTGGGTGCTGGCTAACAGGTTAATTCTCAGCACATAGAGACTCTTTAACCTAGATATTACACTATAGAGACTGTGTCTGTTCCCCGAACTAGAAAATACAAAAAACGTCCAAACCAAGTTAAGATTAACAATTTAATTGAGGTTTAACAAACAAAAAACAGATGCAATACGGATAAACAAATGATAAAGCTTGGCTTATTGAATATCAGATCCCTTTCTATGAAAACACTTTTTGTAAATAATATGATCACTGATCATAATCTAGATGTGCTCTGTTTGACAGAAACCTGGCTAAAACCTGATCATTACATTATTTTAAATGAGTCCACCCCCCAAGATTACTGTTATAAACACGAGCCACGTCTAAAAGGCAAAGGGGGAGGTGTTGATTCAATTTATAACAATGTTTTCAGGATTCGTTTAAAGTAATGGTGCTTCATATAACATTATCCAGAGAAACAAATGTTAATGATAAATCCCCTGTGATGTTTGTACTGGCTACTGAATACAGGCCACCAGGGCACCATACAGACTTTATTAAAGAGTTTGGTGATTTTACATCCGAGTAAGTTCTGGCTGCAGATAAAGTTTTAATAGTTGGTGATTTTAATATCCATGTTGATAATGAAAAAGATGCACTGGGATCAGCATTTATAGACATTCTGAACTCTATTGGGGTTAGACAACACGTTTCATGACCTACTCATTGTCGAAATCATACTCTAGATTTAATTATGTCACATGGAATTGATGTTGATAGTGTTGAAATTATGCAGCCAGGTGATGATATCTTGTTACAGGTATGGTAGAACCATCACCTCTACCACAAAAGACTGCTTTTTAACCTGTTAGCCAGCACCCCCCATTATGGGACTCACAGCTGAAAGTGCTCTACCTAACTGTCACAATGTCTGGTTTGTGTTTCCCTGGGTGTCCACTAGTGGTCTCACTTCCCCATAGTCACCCCACTGCAGGCACTACATTTCCCACAAGCCTTTGTCCGATTCATCACTATTAATTGCACACCTGTTAATTGCACTCAGCTGTCTCCACTTTCATCGTTTTCACCCGTCCATATAAACCAGCCTGTCTCTATCTGTTTCATGGAGTCCTTGTTTTCCGTCACCCGGCTTTCTTGTGTTCCCTTGTGTTTTTCTTGTTTCTTGTTTTGGACTGATTTTGTGGTTATGACCTCTTGCCTGTTTTTTGGATTTTGATGTTGGATTACCCCATTAAAATACTGCGATTGGATCTCTCGTTTCCTGTGTGCATTCGTTACAGAAGGACTCCATCAATGCCCAGATCCAGCAGTGTGGGATTTCGTATCCATTCCCCAGCCAGCATGGAGGAGCGGAGGGGTAGGTTCCTAAATTTGATCACCCTCCGCCAAGAGGGGAGTGAGGTGGGTGGTTTGGCACAAAGATTCTCGACCATGGCGGTAGGAATGGGATACAATAATGAGGCATTTAAAGACCTTTTGATAACCTTGTGCCTGAGTGGGAGATGAAGGAGCTGGAGATCCTAGATTTTTGGGGGTTCACCATGTACCTACAACATCGGTCTCAGTGGGATACCCCAGCCACACCTGTCTCTCCAGGTGTGATGGCCGACTCTAAACCTGTGTCTCCAGACAGGAGGACTGCCAGCCCAGCGCCACTGCATGAGGTGGTCACCAGCCCAGCGCCACTGCACAACGTGGTCGCCAGCCCTGCCCCTGATAGCACACGTATCCAAATTCCTTAGCATATCCAAAACCTCAGAACAACTTGATGATGTAACAGAAACTATGGACTCTCTCTTTTCTAGCACTTTAAATAAAGTTGCTCCTTTACGCTTAAGGAAGGTTAAGGAAAACAGTATGACACCATGGTATAATGAGCATACTCGCACCCTAAAGAGAGCAGCCCGAAAAATGGAGCGCAGCTGGAGGAAAACGAAACTAGAGGTATTTCGTATTGCTTGGCGGGAAAGTAACATATCCTACAGAAAAGCATTAAAAACTGCTAGATCCGATTACTTTTCTTCTCTTTTAGAAGAAAACAAACATAACCCCAGGTATTTATTCAATACAGTGGCTAAATTAACGCAAAATAAAGCCTCAACAAGTGTTGACATTTCCCAACACCACAGCAGTAATGACTTTATGAACTACTTTACTTCTAAAATCGATACTATTAGAGATAAAATTGCAACCATTCAGCCGTCAGCTACAGTATCACATCAGACAGTGCACTATAGACCCCCTGAGGAACAGTTCTACTCATTCTCTACCATAGGAGAGGAAGAATTGTATAAACTTGTTAAATCATCTAAACCAACAACATGTATGTTAGACCCTATACCATCTAAGCTCCTGAAAGAGGTGCTTCCAGAAGTCATAGATCCTCTTCTGACTATTATTAATTCCTCATTGTCATTAGGACATGTCCCCAAAACCTTCAAACTGGCTGTTATTAAGCCTCTCATCAAAAAACCACAACTTGACCCCAAAGAACTAGTTAATTATAGACCAATCTCAAATCTCCCTTTTCTGTCCAAGATACTAGAAAAGGTGGTATCCACACAATTATATTCCTTCTTAGAGAAAAATGGTATATGTGAGGATTTCCAGTCAGGATTTAGACCGTATCATAGTACTGAGACTGCTCTTCTTAGAGTTACAAATGATCTGCTCTTATCATCTGATCGTGGGTGTATCTCTCTATTAGTTTTATTGGATCTTAGTGCTGCGTTTGACACAATTGACCACAACATTCTTTTGCATAGACTTGAATACTTTGTTGGCATCAGTGGAAGTGCATTGGTTGGAGCATGGTTTAAATCGTACTTATATGACCGCCATCAGTTCGTAGCAGTGAATGAAGATGTATCCTATCGATCACAAGTGCAGTATGGAGTACCTCAAGGCTCAGTACTAGGGCCGCTACTCTTCACGCTTTATATGTTACCCTTGGGAGATATCATCATGAAACATGGTGTTAGCTTTCACTGTTATGCCGATGATACTCAGCTCTATATTTCTTCGCAGCCCGGTGAAACACACCAATTTGAAAAACTAATGGATTGCATAGTCGATATAAAAAACTGGATGACGAGTAATTTCTTACTGCTAAATTCTGAAAAAACAGAGGTGTTAATTATAGGACCTAAAAACTCTGCTTGTAATAACCTAGAACACTGTCTAAGACTTGATGGTTGCTCTGTCAATTCTTCATCATCAGTTAGGAACCTAGGTGTGCTACTTGATCGCAATCTTTCCTTAGAAAGCCACGTTTCTAGCATTTGTAAAACTGCATTTTTCCATCTCAAAAATATATCTAAATTACGGCCTATGCTCTCAATGTCAAATGCAGAAATGTTAATCCATGCATTTATGACCTCAAGGTTAGATTATTGTAATGCTTTATTGGGTGGTTGTTCTGCACGCTTAGTAAACAAACTACAGCTAGTCCAAAATGCAGCAGCAAGAGTTCTTACTAGAACCAGGAAGTATGACCATATTAGCCCGGTCCTGTCAACACTGCACTGGCTCCCTATCAAGCATCGCATAGATTTTAAAATATTGCTTATTACTTATAAAGCCCTGAATGGTTTAGCACCTCAGTATTTGAATGAGCTCCTTTTACAATATAATCCTCTACGTCCGCTACGTTCTCAAAACTCAGGCAATTTGATAATACCTAGAATATCAAAATCAACTGCAGGCGGCAGATCCTTTTCCTATTTGGCGCCCAAACTCTGGAATAACCTACCTAGCATTGTTCGGGAGGCAGACACACTCTTGCAGTTTAAATCTAGATTAAAGACCCATCTCTTTAACCTGGCATACACATAACATACTAATATGCTTTTATTATCCAAATCCGTTAAAGGATTTTTAGGCTGCATTAATTAGGTAAACCGGAACCGGAAACACTTCCCATAACAACCTATGTACTTACTACATCATTAGAAGAATGGCATCTACGCTAATATTTGTCTGTTTCTCTCTTGTTCCGAGGTCACCGTGGCCACCAGATCCAGTCTGTGTCCAGATCAGAGGGTCACTGCAGTCACCCGGATCCAGTACGTATCCAGACCAGATGGTGAATCAGCACCTAGAAAGGACCTCTACATCCCTGAAAGACAGCGGAGACCAGGACAACTAGAGCCCCAGATACAGATCCCCTGTAAAGACCTTGTCTCAGAGGAGCACCAGGACAAGACCACAGGAAACAGATGATTCTTCTGCACAATCTGACTTTGCTGCAGTCTGGAATTGAACTACTGGTTTCGTCTGGTCAGAGGAGAACTGGCCCCCCAACTGAGCCTGGTTTCTCCCAAGGTTTTTTTCTCCATTCTGTCACCGATGGAGTTTCGGTTCCTTGCCGCTGTCGCCTCTGGCTTGCTTAGTTGGGGACACTTCATCTACAGCGATATCGTTGACTTGATTGCAAATAAATGCACAGACACTATATAACTGAACAGAGATGACATAACTGAATCCAATGATGAACTGCCTTTAACTATCATTTTTGCATTATTGACACTGTTTTCCTAATGAATGTTGTTCAGTTGCTTTGACGCAATGTATTTTGTTTAAAGCGCTATATAAATAAAGGTGACATTGACATTGACACACATACATCTCAGAGACGTCTATTTGACGTGTGCATTTACATCTGCAAGATGTATTTTTTAGAGTGTTTGCTCATCTGCAATACGTCTATAGGACGTTTCCTTTTAGATGTCTTCTAGATGTTTATGATTTAGAATGTATATAAAACTGACATCTGAAAGACGTCTGTCAGACGTTTGTAGACAGCAGATGCTTTCAAGATCAAGAGATCTTAAACAGACATCTTGCAGATGTACGTGTGCTATCTGGGGCGCCACTGCAAAAGACGCCCGCCAGCCCAGCGCCACAACACCAGGTGACCGCCAGGCCAGAGCCACTGGCCAAGATGGCCGCCGGCCCAGCGCCACTGCGCAAGATGGCCGCCAGCCCAGCACCACCGCACAAGATGGCCTTCAGCCCAGCGGCACTGCACAAAATGGCCACCGGCACATTGCCACTGCACAAGATGGCAGCCACAGGTGACCCTCCAGAGTCGAGTCAGGTCCCCGTTGAGCCTCCAGAGTCGAGTCAGGTCCCCGTTGACCCTCCAGAGTTGAGTCAGGTCCCCGTTGAGTCGAGTCAGGTCCCCGTTGACCGTCCTGGGTCAGGTCAAGTCACCATTAACACCCATGAGTCAAGTACTACCACGGTTAGACCTTAGGAGTCAAGTCAAGTCACCAGTGTTCTTCATGGGCAAGGTCAAGTCACCAGTGTTCTTCATGGGCAAAGTCAAGTCACCAATAATCTTCATGACCAAAGGCAAGTCACCAATGATCTTCATGAGCAAGGGCAAGTCACTGTTGATCTTCCTGAGTCAAGTCAAGTCACCGTTGATCTTCCTGAGTCAAGTCAAGTCACCCTTGATCTTCCTGAGTCAAGTCAAGTCACCCTTGATCTTCCTGAACTAAGTCAAGCCACAGCTGATCTTCCTGAACCCAGTCAAATCACCATGGATCTACCAGAGGCTCTTCACGTCTCTGCTGAACTACCAGAGCCTCTTCATGTCTCTGCTGAACTAACAGAGCCCATGGAGGCCATCCAGGAACTCACCGCCTGCCCTGTCATGGCCATGCAGACCATCTACCATCTCATCAGGGCCACGGAGGCTGTGGTGGTCCTCTGCGCTGACCTGGTGGGCTTCTGTCTCGACCGCACGGCTATGGTGGTCTTCTGCGCCACCCTGGTGGGCTTCTGTCTCGTCTGCTTGGCTGTGGTGGTTCTCTGCGCCGCCCTGGTGGGCTTCTGTCTCAACCACATGCAGGTGGTGGTCCTCTGCGCCGCCCTGGTGGACATCTGTCTTGTCTGCCCCTTAACTTTCCATTCCCTCCTGGTCTCTTTGTTTTGTTGTTGTTTTTCTGTTTTTTTTTTTTCACTTCCTGTCTCTGTTTCCCTCTATGGACCTGGCCCTCCGTCCCTCCCCCTGGTCCTCCGCCGGTCCACCTCCCTCCTGGTCTCCTTGTTGTTGTTGTTTTTCACTTCCTGTCTCTGTTTCCCTCTATGGACCTGGCCCTCCATCCCTCCCCTTATCCTCCACCAGTCCACCTCCCTTCTTGTCTCTGTGTTCCTTGGTTTGTTCTTGTGTTCAGTGGAGCATCTGGTAGCTGCTCCTTAGAGGGGGGGGTAATGTCACAGTGTCTGGTTATCCACTAGTGGTCTCACTTCCCCATAGTCACCCAACTGCAGGCACTACATTTCCCACAAGCCTTTGTCCCATTCATCAATGTTAATTGCCCACCTGTTAATTGCACTCAGCTGTCTCCACTTTCATCGTTTTCACCTGTCCATATAAACCAGTATCTTTCATTCATTATTTTTTTCCGGTGGATAGTCTCATTCTGTTTGTGACACTGTACGCTGCAAAATCATGCCGTTTTTTTACTACCAAGACGCAGTTTCTTAGCGTGAGTTATTCCATAACGGACACAAACAGTTCTGTCGCTGAAGAACTGAAATGTAAACAAAGGAATTATGATCCATATTAAAATGTTATTGCTTCGTTGGACTAAACGTGCTCCATGAGATGTCGTTCAGTGGACCCTTATCTTTCTAAATAAACCGGAATTTACAGCTGTGGATGTGTTTATGACTCGTTATTACGATGGATCAGGTATGTACAGCGTTTCCATTGTTCATAATTTTATGTGTACTGCTTGCACAAATTTAACAAATACAGACTTTATAAGATTTCCATTGAAAAACAGAGATCTGTCATCGATGCTCAAGGTTTAGATCTTTATAATGATACATAGTTTGTCAAGATTAAATTTGTCCCGTTTCATTTAATGTATTCGTAAGCCCGCGTTCTTGTGCTGGCTAACAGGTTAAGTTCTTCATCTTCCTGATGTATCCGAATTCCTTAGCATATCCAAAACCTCAGAACAACTTGATGATGTAACAGAAACTATGGAATCTCTCTTTTCTAGCATTTTAAATACAGTTGCTCCTTTCGCTTAAGGAAGGTTAAGGAAACCAGTCTGACACCATGGTATAATGAGCATACTCGCACCCTAAAGAGAGCAGCCCGAAAAATGGAGCGCAGCTGGAGGAAAACAAAACTAGAGGTATTTCATATTGCTTGGCGGGAAAGTAACCTATCCTACAGAAAAGCATTAGAAGCATTAAAAGCATTTTAGAAGAAAACAAACATAACCCCAGGTATTTATTCAATACAGTGGCTAAATTAATGAAAAATAAAGCCTCAACAAGTGTTGACATTTCCCAACATCACAGCAGTAATAACTTTATGAACTACTTTCCTTCTAAAATCAATACTATTAGAGATAAAATTGTAACCATTCAGCCGTCAGCTACAGTATTGCATCAGACAGTGTACTATAGACCCCCTGAGGAACAGTTCCACTCATTCTCTACTATAGGAGAGGAAGAATTGTATAAACATTTAAATCATCTAAACCAACAACATGTATGTTAGACCTTATACCATCTAAGCTCCTAAAAGAGGTGCTTCCAGAAGTCATAGATCCTCTTCTGACTATTATTAATTCCTCATTGTCATTAGGATATGTCCCCAAAACATTCAGACTGGCTGTTGTTAAGCCTCTCATCAAAAAACTAGTTAATTATAGACCGATCTCAAATCTCCCTTTTCTGTCAAAGATACTAGAAAAGGTAGTATCCTCACAATTATGTTCCTTCTTAGATAAAAATGGTATCTGTGAGGATTTCAAGTCAGGATTTAGACCATATCATAGTAATGAGACTGTTCTCCTTAGAATTACAAATGGCCTGCTCTTATCATCTGATCGTGGTTGTATCTCTGTATTAGTTCTATTGAATCTTAGTGCTGCGTTTGACACAATTGACCACAACTTTCTTTTGCATAGACTTGAATATTTTGTTGGCATTAATGGAAGTGCATTAGCATGGTTTAAATCGTACTTATATGACCGCCATCAGTTCGTAGCAGTGAATGAAGAGGTATCATATCGATCACAAGTGCAGTATGGAGTACCTCAAGGCTCAGTACTAGGGCCGCTACTCTTCACGCTCTATATGTTACCCTTGGGAGATATCATCAGGAGATATCACAGCGTCCCAGTGAAACACACTAATTTGAAAAACTAATGGAATGCATAGTCGACGAGTAATTTCTTACTGCTAAATTCTGAAAAAACAGAGATGTTAATTATAGGACCTAAAAACTCTGCATGTAATAACCCAGAACACTGTCTAAGACTTGATGGCTGCTCTGTCAATTCTTCGTCATCAGTTAGGAACCTAGATGTGCTATTTGATAGCAATCTTTCCTTAGAAAGCCACATTTCTAGCATTTGTAAAACTGCATTTTTCCATCTCAAAAATATATCTTAAGTGATATATATCTATGCCAAATAAAACCACGCTCTGTATCTGGGGCTCTAGTTGTCCTGGTCTCCGCTGTCTTTCAGGGATGTCCTTTCTAGGTGCCGATCCACCATCTGGTCTGGATACGTACGATACGTTATGCCAGAGTTCAGGCGCCAAATAGGAAAAGGATCTGCCGCCCGCAGTTGATTTTAATATTCTAGGTATTATCAAATTGCCTGAGCTTTGAGAACGTAGCGGACGTAGAGGATTATAATGTAAAAGGAGCTCATTCAAATACTGAGGTGCTAAAACATTCAGGGCTTTATAAGTAATAAGCAATATTTTAAAATCTATACGATGTTTGATAGGGAGCCAGTGCAGTGTTGATAGAACCGGGCTAATATGGTCATACTTCCTGTTTCTAGTAAGAACTCTTGCTGCTGCATTTTGGACTAGCTGTAGTTTGTTAAATAATTGTGCAGAACAGCCACCCAATAAAGCATTACAATAATCTAACCTTGAGGTCATAAATGCATGGATTAACATTCCTGCAATTGACATTGAGAGCATAGGCCGTAATTTAGATATATTTTTGAGATGGAAAAATGCAGTTTTACAAATGATAGAAACGTGGCTTTCTAAGGAAAGATTGCGATCAAATAGCACACCTAGGTTCCTAACTGAGGACGAAGAATTGACAGAGCAGCCATCAAGTCTTAGACAGTGTTCTAGGTTATTACATGCAGAGTTTTTAGGTCCTAAACTACACCTCTGTTTTTTCAGAATTTAGCAGTAAGAAATTACTCGTCATCCAGTTTTTTATATCGACTATGCATTCCATTTGTTTTTCAAATTGATGTGTTTCACCGGGCCTCGAAGAAATATAGAGCTGAGTATAATCAGCATAACGGTGAAAGCTAACACCAAGTTTCCTGATGATATCTCCCAAGGGTAACATATAGAGCGGCCAAGAGTAGCGGCCCTAGTACTGAGCCTTGAGGCACTCCATACTGCACTTGTGATCGATATGATACATCATCATTCACTGCTACGGACTGATGGCGGTCATATAAGTATGATTAAAACCATGCTAATGCACTTCCATTAATGCCAACAAAGTGTTCAGGTCTATGCAAAAGAATGTTATGGTCAAATGTGTCAAACGCAGCACTAAGATCCAATAAAACTAATAGAGGGATACAACCACGATCAGATGATAAGAGCAGGTCATTTGTAACTCTAAGGAGAGCAGTCTCAGTACTATGATACGGTCTAAATCCTGACTGGAAATCCTCAGATATACCATTTTTCTCTAAGAAGGAATATAATTGTGAGGATACCACCTTTTCTAGTATCTTGGACAGAAAAGGGAGATTGGTCTATAATTAACTAGTTCTTTGGGGTCAAGTTGTGGTTTTTTGATGAGAGGCTTAATAACAGCCAGTTTGAAGGTTTTGGGGACATATCCTAATGACAATGAGGAATTTATAATTGTCAGAAGAGGATCTGTGACTTCTGGAAGCACCTCTTTTAGGAGCTTAGATGGTATAGGGTCTAACATACATGTTGGTTTTGATGATTTAACAAGCTTATACAATTCTTCCTCTCCTATAGTAGAGAATGAGTGGAACTGTTCCTCAGGGGGTCTATAGTGCACTGTCTGATGCGATACTGTAGCTGACGGCTGAATGGTTACAATTTTATCTCTAATAGTATCGGTTTTAGAAGTAAAGTAGTTCATAAAGTCATTACTGCTGTGATGTTGGGAAATGTCAACACTTGTTGAGGCTTTATTTTTCATTAATTTAGCCACTGTGTTGAATAAATACCTGGGGTTATGTTTGTTTTCTTCTAAAAGAGAAGAAAAGTAATCGGATCTAGTAGTTTTTAATGCTTTTCTGTAGGATAGGTTACTTTCCCGCCAAGCAATACGAAATACCTCTAGTTTTGTTTTCCTCCAGCTGCGCTCCATTTCTTGGACTGGTCTCTTTAGGGTGCTAATATGTTCATTATACCATGGTGTCATACTGGTTTCCTTAACCTTCCTTAAGTATAAAGGAGCAACTGTATTTAAAATGCTACAAAAGAGAGAGTCCATAGTTTCTTTTACATCATCAAGTTGTTCTGAGGTTTTGGATATGCTAAGGAATTTGCATACATCAGGAAGATAACTTAAAAAGCAGTCTTTTGTGGTAGGAGTGATGGTTCTTCCATACTTGTAACAAGAAGTAGAATTTACAATTTTGGCTATATGAAGTTTGCACAAAACTAAATAATGATCTGAGATATCATCACTTGGCTGCATAATTTCAACACTATCCTGTGACAGTATTAAATCTAGAGTATGATTTCGACAATGAGTAGGTCCTGAAACGTGTTGTCTAACCCCAATAGAGTTCAGAATGTCTATAAATGCTGACCCCAATGCATCTTTTTCATTATCAACATGGATATTAAAATTACCAACTATTAAAACTTTATCTGCAGCCAGAACTAACTCGGATGTAAAATCACCTAACTCTTTAATAAAGTCTGTATGGTGCCATGGTGGCCTGTATACACTAGCCAGTACAAACATAACAGGGGATTTATCATTAACATTTGTTTCTCTGGATAATGTTATATGAAGCACAATTAACTCAAACTAGTTATACTTGAAGCCTGCCCGCTGAACAGCCGGGTCACTGGCTCCATTACCATTGGCTTGTTTTGTCACCACTCAAAGGTGACTGGGCTCTCGGGCGAGATCCCATTCGTCAGTCTCTTTCTGACGTAACATCTCCATTCCCTCCTTCAGGAAACGAGGGTTACATACGTAACCAAGACGTTTTTGGGAGGTGATTTTAATTGTGCAGTAAGCAGTCTAGACAGAAATCACATTGAGCCACATATGCCATCGCGCAGAACGCTTATTCAAATGATTGAAACACATGATCTGAGTTATGTGTGAAGAAATTTTAACAAAGATTTAAGACAGTATACATGGGTACATGTGCGTGATAATTCATTATCATTAGCGAGGTTAGATAAGCTTTATGTTTTTAAACATAATCTTAGTATTTTAAAAAGATGTTTTATTTCACCTGTTGGTTTTTCAAGTCATAGTTTAATAGGATATGTAATTTCTATTAATTATGTTAAACAAGAGTGTCTATTGGCATTTTAACACAACTCTGATGAACGATACTCAGTTTAAAGAAATTTTGAATTGTTTCTGGATTAATTTTAAAAAGGAAAAGAACAACTTTCAGTCCTTAAAGAGTTGTTGGGATTTTGGAAAAACTCAAATAAAACAACTGTGACAACAATACACCCTGAATGACACTAAAGAATTGGCTAGATCTGTTCAGATTTTAGAAGATAAAATTATGAAACTTCAACAGATAACTCAAATTGGAAATCAAGACCTTATTGTTAATTTAAAAAGGAAAAATCTGCTTTATCTGATCTGCTGGGTTTAAAAGCACAAGGAGCGTTAATAAGCTCACACTTTCAAAGCTTTAATGAGATGGATGCTCCATCCAAATTTTTCTTTGGGTCAGAAAAGAAAAATGGGCAGCGACGTTTTATTAACGTTTTACAATATGAAAGTGGGGTTTAAGCAATTTACTTCAGATTTCTGAAAAATCTAATGAAATTCTTAATAAGCCCATAACATTGGAAGAGCTGTATAATAATCTTCAAAACATGGAATGTGGTAGGTTTCCTGGAATTGATGGAATTCTGGTTGAATTTTATAAGTCTTATTGGAATGTAATAGGAGAAGATTTACTGGAAGTTTTAAATAACAGTATAATACAAGGAAGTCTATCTTTAAGCTGTCGAAGAGCAGTTCTCACTCTTTTGCCTAAAAAGGTGATTTAACTAATATAACAAGTTGGTGACCTGTATCTTTGTTATGTTGCGATTATAAAATACTTTCTAAAGTGTTAGCAACAAGACTTGGAAAGGTTTTGGAAGATGTTATACATCCAGACCAGTCTTATTGCAGACCTGGCAGATCAATATTTGTAAATATTTCACTAATAAGAGATATTTTTGAAGTAGTTAAGATATTTGGTTTGAATGCAGGCTTGATTTCCATTGATCAAGAGAAAGCTTTTGATCGTGTTGAACATTATTATTTATGGAAAGTTTTGAAAGCTTTTGGTTTTAATTTAGCTTTTATTGGTAAAATCAAAACTTTGTATAATGACATTGAGGGTGTATAGAAGTTTAATGGTGGCTTATGTGCTCCTTTTAAGGTTAATTGTGGAATCAGACAAGGTTGTTCTTTGTCTGGATTGCTGAATGCTTTAGCAATAGAACCTTTTTCACATACATTGAGAAAAGAGCTGGTTGGTTTAAAAATTCCAAAATGTGACAATGCAATAAAGTTATCTGCTTATGCTGATGACATTGTTGTAATGATTGAAGGCCATAAAGATATAAAAAGTGTAATGAAAGTATCCACTGAGTTTGAATCTATTTCTTCTGCAAAAACTAATTGGAAAAAAAGTGATGCAGTGTTGCTTGGAAAGTGGAAAGAGAAAATACCAGATCTGCCAGGTGGTTTAATGTGGAAAAGGTATGGTTTTAAATATCTAGGAGTGTATTTGGGTGATGAAACTACTGTGCGGAAGAATTGGGAAGGAACAATTGAAAAGATAAAGGGTCGATTGGAAAGGTGTAAGTGGCTTAAATCAGCAATGTCGTATAGAGGAAGAACAATTATAATAAATAATTCGGTTGCGTCTTTTTTGTGGCATCGGTTGGCTTGTGTCGATCCACCAGCCTATTTACTGTCAAAGATACAATCAATTTTGATAGATTTTTTTGGGGGATTTCATTGGGTAATACATAATATTTTGTATTTACCAAAAGAGGAAGGTGGACAAGGATTGGTCCAGCTGCAATGCAGGACTGCTGTTTTTCGATTACAGTTTTTGCAGAGATTTCTTAAGGATTCAGAAAATGTGAGCTGGAGAACAGTAACTAGTGTTATACTGAAATCTTTTAAAGGGATGAATTTGGACAAATCCTTGTTTTTGATGGACCCTAACAAGATTGACACTTCATGTTTACCTGTTTTCTATCAATATCTTTTTAAGGTTTTGAGTTGTTTTAATGTAAAGAGGCCTTACACTACAAACTCTTTTTTTTTGGTTGTTGTAAGAGCCATTGATAAATGGTGCAAGACTGGATGTAATAAGCACAAGCAGAACATTTACTGAACATTTTATCCAAGCTGGAATCACAGTGTTTAAAAAACTTTTTAAATCCTGATTCAAATCATGATTGCCCTTTTTGCTCTGAAAAAGAGACTTCATTGTTTTATATATTGTTTTAGGCTGAAACCTTGGTTTGAAATGTTAAAAAAAACTTTTCAACTGTTTTAATGAAGTTTTTTCTGTACGGATTAAAATTTTTGGTATATGTGAGAAATAGACGTGGTGAATGTAAGTTGTAAAATTGTGTACTTGGGAAAGCGAAAATGGCTATATACACTGGCAGGAGAAATCATATAGAACAGAGAAATGATGGTGATGTGTTAAGGGTGTTTAAAGTTTTGGTGAAATCCAGAATTGTTGTTGATTTTCGATTTTATAAAGTGATGAATAATTTAATGAAGTTTGAATCTATATGGTGTTATAGAGAAGCCTTATGCTCATGTTACATAACTACCCATCTAGGGTTGGGGAGTTAGTAACAAAATGAAAAAAAAACTACCAACTTAAATTAAATAATATTAACCCTTGGAGAGAGTACCAGGATAATCCAACCTCCTGTCCCAGAAATCACACAACTACACTGTAAAATCTAATAAGTTGGGCTTACTTAAAAAAAAGCATGCAAACTGATTGCCTTGAAAAAACTAAGTAAAGTGAAATAGGAATAGTATGTTGTACTGACAAATGCTTAGTTAGTATAGTTAACTTACACAAGAGTTCTAGTAACTAAAAAAGAACTGTAGGGGGTACTTGATCCTTTCATTTAGGTTTACTCATGACTTAGTATAGCTACTCACTGACTCCCAGAATGCATTGCGCAGAATAAATTATGCAGTTGCATTGTTTTAAAGTTGTTGTTTTTATTTGCCAATTTTATTTGCTGTCTTGTGTCAGCAGTAGCACAACAAAAAGAGCAAATAAAATGGCTATTGTTACAATTAATGAAAATAAATTTAATTTAATTGTTACCATTGTTGTGATTCACGTGATGAATGTTTAAGTCTGTGTGTGACTTCAGCATATTACCACTCACTATTTAAGGATTATATAAAAAGCATATCAAGGTATTTATGAAAAATAAAATCTCAAAAAGATCATTATTAAACACACACATAAAAATGCTTTAATTAAAAAATATGTCATTTTATAAAAGCAACCTATTTATTTCTTTTCTTTGAAATCATATAACTCTGATTTGGTGATGCATTTCTCCATTAATATAGAGAAAATTATAGTAACATAAATGAAGTTTCAAGTGCCCAACCAAAGGGAAAGCTAATCACTATAATGGTGAGCTAAAAAAAAAAAAAACGGCAATTAGCAACATATTAGTGCACTGCTGCCTCTCACTGGTTTATTAATGTCATTGGTTCCTTTGTGGCTACTTAAATATTTTAAGTAAGTCTCACTCAAAACAGTAAGTTAATGTTTTATTTGCCTTGAAAGTAGCTGCAACTTAATAAAACCTAGTAAGTAAAACGACTAAGTAAAGATAACTAATTAAATCTAAGTAAGGTAAACTATTGGATTTTACAGTGTACAAATTTAAATAATATCTTTGTATTTGAAAAATATAAAGAATAACAAATCACAAACAAGATAACAACCAAACAGTTTAATAATAATAATAACTTTGGGGTAGAGTGCGGCCAAAATAACAAACAAAACTTAATAAATCTTAATAAATTACCTAGAACAAGATAATCACAGAAAAATAAAGAACAAT
Source organism: Carassius carassius (assembly GCF_963082965.1). Taxonomy (NCBI): domain Eukaryota; kingdom Metazoa; phylum Chordata; class Actinopteri; order Cypriniformes; family Cyprinidae; genus Carassius; species Carassius carassius. Next base: position 19,624,602 of record NC_081801.1, on the reverse strand, counting down.
CTTCCCTCTCTCACTGGCTCACTATAAACAGGAGAAAAGGAAGAATACAAACAAAAATGGCACCCTCCCCCTACCTTCCACAAATCAGAATAATTAAAAATAACAGACTTGACATGAAATAAGAAAGAAATTAAACATAATACAGATTCAATTCTCTATTCAACTTAAGAAAACTTACAACACGTCCTGAGCTCACTTATTCCAGAACAAATCAACAACTGTATAAGCACACAAGTCAACAATGCGATCTGGGCTGACAGGAGGATGAATTAATCCTGGCCACCAAAGTCTCTCTCTCCTCTCAACAGATCCACTCCTGTTCATATCCTGGCTCCTCCCCTTCACCCTCCAATCACGTCAGGCATCCATAGATTGAGTACAGCTGGTTCAAGTACCTGTCGGAATAAGGAAAGAGAACAGAGCAAGGAGAGCAAAGCACAACCCAAATACACATTCACCCCTATGAAATCCCATATACATCCACCGACGTAACACCCCCATCATAAAATTTTTGCACCTGACAAGAATGCAAAAACAATTTCACATCCCCAAGTCAATCATCAGCTCCTCGCACTCGGGACAGCACATCAGCCACTACATTGTCCGAACCCTTCCGATGTTTAATTTCACGGTTGTACTCCTGCAAAACAAGTGACCACCGCATCAACCGCTGGTTACTGTTAGACACTTGTGACAAAAACACTAATGGATTATGATCGGTGTACACCTTAATCGGGCTGCAGTGACCTCCCAAATACACTTCGAAGTGTCACAATGCCAGGACCAAGGCCAGCGCCTCCTTCTTAATAGTACTGTAGTTGTACTGACACTTGGAAAATTTCTTAGAGAAGTAACACACAGGATGTTCAATACCGGAGTCATCCTCTTGTATCAACACTCCACCAGGTCCAACAGCACTTGCGTCCACATTCAGCTGAAAAGGTCAAGTGAAATCAGGAGCGGAAAGACCTGGGGCATTACACAATAAATCCTTTACTGCATTGAAAGCATAATCACACCTTTCACTCCATTCAAACCTCCTTGAAGTGCTAAGAAGATCGGTCAGAGAGGACACCACTGTTGTGAAATTGTAACAAAATCCACGGTAGTATCCGGCCATTCCCAAAAACCTCCTAAGTTCTCTTTTATTTACAGGAGTAGGAAAATCACGAATTGCACTCACTTTGGCCACCACAGGCTTCACGTGCCCCTGACCTACCATTTTACCCAGGTATGTAATCACTGCCTTTGCAAATTCACACTTTGAAAGATTCAAAGTTAAAGAAGCTTCGGCGAGACGATTGAACACTAGGTCCAATTGGTTCACATGTTCCTCCCAGCTGTTTGAATAAATTACTAGATCATCTAGATATGCTTCGCAATTTGGCACTCCTGACAAAACTTTCTGCATCAGCCGCTGGAAAGTCGCTGGGGCATTCTGCATACCGAACGCCATCACAGTATATTGCAGAAAGCTGTCAGGAGTGACAAACGCAGATATTTCACTAGCTTGGGCAGTCAAAGGGACTTGCCAATACCCCTTGAGCAGATCTAATTTGTAAGACATTTGTAAGACATTTTATGGGTTACTCCCAACTCAGCGAGCGTCTGTGCAAATACTTTTGAGGTGAAATTTGACCCCTGGTCAGACGGAATTGTCCTAGGCAGACCAAAAGTAGGACAGAACTTCACCAACTCTTTTACGACTAGAGGAACTTTTATGGAGCGCAGCGGAATAGCCTCAGCATTATCGGGTTGTGCAGCACATAACTGTTAGAATATACTGATACCCAGTTTTCGATTTGGGCAGTGGACCCACACAGTCAATTATAAACCTTTCAAAAGGTTCAGCGAGCACAGGAATAGGACACAAAGGAGCTAAAGGTATCTTTTGATTCGGTTTCCCTGCACGTTGACATGCGTCACACGAACGGCAGAAATCAGATACCGCAGATCTTAATCCCGGCCAGAAGTAATACTTGGAAACGCGCTGAAACGTTTTTGTGACCCCCAAATGTCCAGAAAGAGGATGGTCATGAGCCAATTTCAAAACTTGTAATCGATACCCTGATGGTAAAACAATCTGATAGCTCACCCGCCATTCCACCGCATCAGAATGTGGAGGCTTCCATTTCCGCATGAGAACCCCATCATCCCAAAAATATGATGTATCCAGGTCACAGATCTCATTAACATTAACTGCCATCTCACAGCAATTTTGCAATGTAGGATCAGACTTCTGGGCTAGGGATAACTGATCTCGACCCACAGGTAAAGAAACCCCCTTCCGATGTCAAAGTTTCTGAACTAGACTTTATTTCAGACTCCACAACTACAGGATCTTTTCTAGGTTCAACATCAGTACCAAGAGAAGTGTCTGAAAGGTCAATTACATCGTTAAACTTCTTCAATTGCGACCTTGTTACCACACAAGCAGGAAACACTGAAGGAAACTTAACAGACAGGTCAGGCTGGATGCTGGTGACAGGTCGATTAGCCACCACGGGGCGAGGGAAAACGTTAGCTCCAGCAAGGTCATTCCCCAAGATTATGCTAGCCCCGTCCACAGGAATTTTGGGGCGCACACCCAGCTCAACAGCTCCTGTAACCAGATCAGACTTTAAATAAACACTATCAAGTGGAACATGCACACATCCCATCTCGATACCTCGCACAAGCACATTTCTACCAGTATATGACTGATCTGAAAATGGCAAAACATCCTCACACACAAAGGACTGAGCAGACCCTATATCTCGCATAATCAAAACTGGTTTCATTTCTGAATCATTAAATGATACAGTACCAGGCAGAATAAACGGTCCATATATGGACTCCGATTCAGAGACAGATTGAGCAAAAGCCACATGTTTAGCTTTACCAGTCATTTTCTGCTTCCAGGCCTTACAATCAGAAATTAAATGGCCAGGATCTAAACAAAAAAAACAAACCCTATTCTCAACTGTCCGCCCCTGACGTGCTGGCTTTGCACTTTTCCCTGGCCTGGGCATCTGAGGAAAAACACGAGATTCTTCCCCACTATGGGACCAAAGCATCAAAAAGAGAATTGACCTTTTGTTCATTTAAATATATTACAACAGCCTCCGGCATACAATTCTTGAACTCCTTTAATAACAATAACTCCTGGAGTTGCTCAGCATCTACAACTCGACTCGTTAAACATCACTTTTCAAAAAATACTCGCTTCTCTCGTGCAAATTCTACACAGGTTTGCTTGAAAGACTTTGAATGAGATCTAAATTTTTGACGATATGCCTCCGGGACTAATTCATATGCCTTTAACACTGCCACTAACAATCTCATAATCAAGTGACTGATCTACAGGCAATGCCGCACATACTTCTTGGGCTTTCCCTGACAAGTCGCACTGCAACAATAACGCCCACATATCCTCAGGCCATCTTAATTTCACCGCTATACGTTCAAAGGCAATGAAATATGAGTTTACTTCCGCCTCCCTAAAAGGAGGAACAAGCTTTACATATCTACTCACGTAAAAGTCAGGGCGCTCAACCCAACTCTACTGACTTACCGACGTTGTCGCATCCGAAAGAGGTTCAGCACGAGGAATTGGAATTGATTTACTTGCCGTTTGATCTCGCTGTAACTCTAATTGATGCAATGTGACTACACGATCGGTTTCTGCTTGCACAACACGGAGTTTAATTAACCCTGCCTCGCACTCTTGTTTCTTGATCAATAGCTCTAACTCTTTCAGTTTAACAGCCAATTTACTTCCATCATGTGTTTCAACACCAGAAACATCTGTTTTGAGCAAAACCTCAGAAGGCTCTGTAACTTCGGACTCCTCCTCAACAAGTGTCTCGGATTGATCAGGCAAAATACCAGCAGAAACCAACTGGCCAAAAAGATTTTCTTTAATAGCCTGTTAAGTGGACTCTTTCGGTACAACAATATGAAAAAAATCAGCTATAAGAATTAAATCTTTCTTCCTACAGCAATCATAAACCTCTATGGTAGGGTTAAGAGAGAATTTTATCAAATCAAAATCCATATCTTAACGCCTCTTTCCCTCCCACAAAATTACAAGACTTCCAAGCAAAGACTTAGAGAAATGAGCACTCACCAAAACAAGGAGTTGAACCGTACCTCATTCCGGATTCTATAACAAGAGACACATCTCCCAGTTATTAAGTCCATTAACACAATTTATCCCAGATGAGCCCCCATTTGTTACATAACTACCCATCTAGGGTTGGGGAGTTAGTTACAAAATGAAAAAAAAAAACTACCAACTTAAATGAAATAATATTAACCTTGGAGAGAGTACCAGGATAATCCAACCTCCTGTCCCAGAGATCACACAACTACAAATTCAAATAATATCTTTGTATTTGAAAAATATAAAGAATAACAAATCACAAACAAGATAACAACCAAACAGTTTAATAACAATAATAATAATATTAACTTCGGAGGAGAGCTCGGCCAAAATAACAAACAAAACTTAAACTAACTAACCCAAAAATCTTAATAAATTACTTAGAACAAGATAATCCCGGAAAAATAAAGAACATAAATCTTCCCTCTCTCCCTGGCTTACCATAAACAGGAGAAAAGGAAGAATACAAACAAAAATGGCACCCTCCCCCTACCTTCCCCAAATCAGGATAATTAAAAATAACAGACTTAACATGAAATAAGAAAGAAATTAAACATAATACAGATTCAGTTCTCTATTCAACTTAAGAACACTTACAACACGTCCTGAGCTCACTTACTCCAGAACAAATCAACAACTGTATAAGCACACAAGTCAACAATGCGATCTGGGCTGACAGGAGGATGAATAAATCCTGGCCACCAAAGTCTCTCTCTCCTCTCAACAGATCCACTCCTGTTTATATCCTGGCTCCTCCCCTTCACCCTCCAATCACGTCAGGCATCCATAGATTGAGTACAGCTGGTTCGAGTACCTGTCGTAATAAGGAAAGAGAACAGAGCAAGGAGAGCAAAGCACAACCCAAATACACGTTCACCCCTATGAAATCCCATATACATCCACCGACGTAACACCCCCATCATAAAATTTTTGCACCTGACAAGAATGCAAAAACAATTTCACATCCCCAAGTCAATCATCAGCTCCCCGCACTCGGGACAGCGCATCAGCCACTACATTGTCCGAACCCTTGTGAATGAAGAGTTGTGTTTTGCTTTAAGTTTGTAAATGTTTGAGAATGGATTTACTGTGAAGACATAGTTAATGGTGGTTAATTTTATTGCGATAAAAGTTTTGAAGAAAGTAGGGCTGTGCAAAAAAAGAATGCGATTTTCATGCCTATCTTGTCAGTAAAGGTGCTCATGTGATTAGAAGTATATCTCCAGCACGTGCGTTCAGATCAGTGTTGCCAGGTTTTCAAAACAAATCCTGCCTAGTTGCTTCTCAAAACTAGTGCAAAACTAGCCCAATTGTGTTTCCAGGAGGGTCCCCTATAAAAATTGCATCCCAGGGTTAAAATACATGTTTTTTGGCAAAAATTCACATTTTAGGGGCTAAACATCACATTATTGGTATTGGGGTCGCTTCAACCCGCTGACATGAAAAACAACCGCAGACATGGCAACACTGGTTCAGGTGGAGCGGCATTTACTACGCAGAGCCATAGTCCACTGACAAGCTACACAAAATCGCTTTCAAAATCAACAAAGAATCGCCTGCGATTTTGAAATCGATTTTGTGTGGATTTTCAGTGAACTACGGCTCTGTGTTGTAAAGGCCAACCAGTGTTGCCAAGTCTGCGGTTGTTTTACATGTCCGCAGGTCAAAGCGACCCCAATACCAATAACGCTATGTTTAGCCCCTAAAATGCTAATTTAATTTTATCGCCCAGAACGAAACGTGATTGGGCTAGTTTTGAGAATTGGGCAGGTTTTGTTTTGAAAACCTGGCAATTCTGATCTGAACACACGTGCTGGAGATACACTACTAATCACAGGAGTGCCTTTATGAGATGCGCATGAAAATCGCATTCCATTTTTTGCACAGCCCAAGAAACAGGTCAAAGTCTCTCTCTCTCTCTCCCCAAAAATACCATTAGACCTCAGGGGGTTAATATCGCGTCCACATCGCAGGCTTTGCGATTAGCAAAATCGCACCGTCTCAAATCATGATTGCGATCTCATTTCAATTAATCGCACAGCCCTAGTGCTGCAAGTGTGCATGGTCTCCAGGAAAGCTTGTGAACGTTAAATGGTTTAAACTAAATTTTAAAAGAACAAAACTGCAGTGTATAAACTTTAGTTAAGACACGACACTGCTTCGATAGTGCAAGTGACAATTCCTTTGTCGACTGTACAGCTCACTTACAGTGCAGACGATTTGATTTGAATCCATTTGCATTTTGAAACGAGAAAGAATGATGATTCATTACGCTGTTTGTGAAATTATGTCTCACAGAAACTTTTTCAAACTATTTTAAAAGTTATTTAATGAAGAAATATGAATGGTTCCTCACCTTAAGCACAGGGCTTAAATATCTCCAGCGTGGAGCGTTTGGCTGCGTAAAAAAACAAAAAACAACTTGATTATCACTTTCGAGTCTATGATCACCTACCATTGAGAGCATCAGCTTTCACTCTCAACAAAACTAACATTACTAGCCAATCAGAATGTTTTGCTCTTCTAAACAGGTGTAACAGGGAGTCAGGGGTTTTTCGGATCCATTTGCAGAATTTTATTAAGAGAATGGTCATACAGGCAGAAATCAGGAACTGCGTCAGGTATGTTAGGGATATCCAGAATCATTAACGGTAACAAGCAGCGATCAGGGCAGGCAGCAGAGAATCAGAGTCGGTAATACAATCCAAGATAATACTAAGGATGGCTGAAGCGAAACAGTCGTTCCGAAGCTTTGCGAGATCCCGAAGCGCAGATGTGTCGAAACACTGATCCGAAGCGTGATTCGAAACACCCATGTCACGTGACTATGACCAAACGAAGCCTCGAAGTGTTTCACTAATTGTTTCATCAGGTGTGGTCCGCCGAATCAGCGTTTGATTGGAACGGTCGGGAACAGACCACACAATCGCACATCTGTATAAAAGTGAAATAAACGCATTTTGACCTCGTGGGTTTTTGTGAGAGGAGTTTGACTTTGAGATAGCGGATTTTTGGTGATATAGTGACATAGTGCGATTTGATTAGTTATAGGCAATTTAGACTTACATTTAAATTTACACAACACATTGACTGAGAGGCTAGAGACAGACAGAGTATACATATAGTGACACATTAATAGATACATAGATATAAATATATATAGACAGCTAGATTAATAGATAGATACATATATAGATAGATTACAGATACATATATAAATACATATATTATAGATAGATACATATATAGATACATAGATACATATCTAGATACATAGATCGATTCATATATAGATAGAAGTGAAGTGAAGTGACATTCAGCCAAGTATGGTGACCCATACTCAGAAATTGTGCTCTGCATTTAACCCATCCGAAATGCACACACACAGAGCAGTGAACACACACACACACACACACTGTGAGCACACACCCGGAGCAGTGGGCAGCCATTTATGCTGCGGCGCCCGGGGAGCAGTTGGGGGTTCGATGCCTTGCTCAAGGACACCTAAGTCGTGGTATTGAAGGTGGAGAGAGAACTGTACATGCACTCCCCCCACCCACAATTTCATGCCGGCCCGGGACTCGAACTCACAACCTTTCGATTGGGAGTCCGACTCTCTAACCATTAGGCCACGACTCCCCCTAGATAGATTTGGATAGATAGATAAAATGGAAGCTCCCCAGAAGAGATGCCGTACATCTGTGGTGTGGGAGCATTTCCATTTAGAAACCCCAAATAAAGTGAGATGTGTGTATTGTGATCGGCAGCTAGCCTACTGCAACAATACATCATCCATGATGCGCCATTTGAGGAGCACTCATCCTGCCATTTTGCAGGGTGCAGAGGATGGCATTCCCCCTGTACCTAGGCCTGCTACTGACACTGCTGGGCCATCTAAGCAAGGTATGCATTGTTTGGGATATAATTATAATTGAAATATAATTACAACCTTTTGGGACACTGTTTATAAAGTTTATAAGTTATATAAAGCACTGATAATAAACACTGGAAGGTTTCCAAATAATGAACCAGTAGGCTATACTTTTAATAGATGTGCACTAATTGAAGCTGTATTTTTCCAATGTATTTGTCTGAAAGTATGTTTTGTCTTCTCTTTTAAAAGTCAGACAGAGGGAATTGGATGAGGCTCTTATAAACATGGTGGTGAAGGATCTGCAGCCCTTCACCATCGTGGACGATGAGGGATTCAGGGCATTTGTGAACAAGCTTGATCCAAGCTATGTCCTCCCATCCCGGAAGGTGCTTAAAATAATGGTCAGCGAAAAGTACAACAAAGCCAAGGAGAAGACAATGGAGGACCTACAAAAGGCCGAATTTGTTAGCCTTACAGCTGACATGTGGTACTCCATTAATATGGATGGATATCTTGGTGTGACTTGCCATTACATAACACCAGAGGCAAAAATGGCAACTGTTGTACTGGGTGTAAGGAGGTTTTACCAAACCCACACAGCCCAGCATCTCATGGAGGCTAAAGCCTTGCTAATGGCTGAGTGGGGAATAACCTCCAAAGTTCAGTGCATGGTGACTGACAATGCATCTAACATGATCCTAAGTGCCCATCTACTCCACCTTCGCCATGTCCCATGTTTTGCTCATACTTTAAATTTGATTGTGAAAAAGGCACTAGATCAAACCCCAGTCATCAATGAAATACGCCAGAAGGCCAGAAAGATAGTGGGGTTGTTCAGATCCAGCTGCAAAGCAAAGGACAAGCTTGTGGAGATGCAGAGCTTGATGGGAAGACCAACTCTGAAACTGATACAGGTGGTTGACACGAGATGGAACAGCACATTTGACATGCTACAGCGCTTGTATGACCAACGTGAACCAGTGGCTGCTGCACTTTCCAACTTAAACAATGATACTGCTCCCCTGACAAGTATTGATTATGACATTATTGAACAATCATTGTCAATACTGCAACCATTCAAACTCGCAACAACAGAGATGTCAGAGGAAAAGAGAGTGTCTGCTTCAAAGCTTATACCACTGTACAGGATGTTGCAGCACAAGCTTGCACAGAAAAAAGGAAATGCAACGCAGGAATCAACTGTTCAATTAGGTAGGCCACAATGACCATACTACCCATGTGATTGGCCATAACTGTCATATTATTGTCATTATTATAAATATGTGTTTCTCCTGTTTTGGCTCATAGGCTCACATCTGCAAGAAGGTCAGCACTCCAGATGTGGAGGTTATGAGAGTTTTAGAGCCTTGGCACTGGCTACACTGCTGGACCCAAGGTTCAAAAATGTGGCATTTGGAAATGCTGCCAAAGCCCAGGAAGCTGAAAAGCATATCACACTGGAGTGTGCTTCACTGATGCGTTCAAACACAAATCCTGGTGAGCAGTTTCAGTCTGTGTTATGTTATGTAATCTGAATCATGTAATATAATATATCCTTCATATATGCCGTCAGTTTAGGATTTGTTACTAATTGCTGTTTTCATTTTTATTCAGACCCAGAAATGTCAACATCACACCCATCATCATCATCATCACCATCACCATCAACACCAGTAGAAACACAGGACAGTTTATGGGAACTTTTTGATACTCGCATCCATCAAACCAAGATGATACACAATGCTACAGCTGATGCCACAGTGGAAGTGAAAAAATACATCAACGATGCGTATTTGCCCAGAACTTATGATCCACTAACTTACTGGAAAGAGAGAGCAGTAATCTTTCCTCATTTTTATGTCCTTGCAAAAAAATATCTTTGTATGCCAGCAACAAGTGTCCCTTGTGAGAGGATTTTTTCAAAGGCTGGAGAAATTATCTGTAAAAAAAGAAGTAGGCTAAGTCCTTCCACAGCAGATAAATTAATATTTTTGAATAAAAATCTCTAAAAAAGTGAGACATTGTGGCTTGATTTCTTTTATTAATATTCATTTTTCATGACCAAAATAACATTATGCACAGTGAGGAGCCTATAGGTTACAAGCTTCACATATTAGAACATTATAATAATAAAAAAACAACACATTTTTTTAATGGCTCGTCAAGGTTGTTTCAGATCAACACCTGCAAGTGACCACTAGGTGTCACCGTTGAGACGGGTGTCGGATTGATTCGAAGCCTCGAAACAATATGGCACATTTGGTTCAACTGTTTCATTGGTTCACGAGGCCTCGATTTTGCCATCACTAGATAATACACGGGAAGAACAAACACTAGGAAAAACGCTCAGAAATGTCAGACAGGCTAAACAAAACTTCGCAGTGAGTGAGAGTGATTGTGCTGCTTTTATGTGTGTGTAAATGAGGTGCAGGTGTGGCAAGGAAATTGGCTGATGAATGAGGTGCAGGTGTGGCAAGGTGATTGTGACATGGGGAATGTAGTTTGGGTGTGGTGAAACAGTATGAGAGGTGCTAGTGTCCAAGTGACATCTGGTGGTTGATGGGTGGAATGGTCCTGAGTGGAGTGCCCCTCCCCAAAGGAGCGGCTTCCAGATGCTCAAAACAATCTAGGAGGGAGGTGGAGCGGAGGTTGAACGGGGGGGGGGTGGAGGGCCAGGTCCATGAGGAAGTGCAGTGGTCGGGGACCGGGGCAGAGCAGGCGGAACTGGAGCCCTACCTGGGCCTAGTATGGAGATCATGAGCCTTTCCTGGACCTGACATGGGAAACAGGGGCCCTTCCTGGGCCTGACATCGGAAACGGGCCCGCCATGGGCTTAACTCAGGAACAGTGGCCCACCATGGGCTTAACTCTGGAACAGGGCTTAACTCGGGAACAGGGACCCGTCATGGGCTTAACTCGGGAACAGGGGCCCGCCCTGGGCTTAACTCGGGAACAGGGCTCCACCAAGGCAGAGCAGGTGGCGTAGAAGCCCACCAGAGTGGAGCAGATGGAGCTGGAGCCCACCAGGGTGGAGCAGAGGACCACCACAACTGAGAAGATGGGACAGAAGCCCACCAGGGCGGAGCAGACGACCACCACAGCTGAGAAGGGACAGAAGCCCACCAGGGCGGAGCAGAGGACCACCACAGCCGAGAAGACGGGACAGAAGCCCACCAGGGCGGAGCAGAGGACCACCACATTGGAGTCGATGGCACAGGAGAGCAAGTCTGGTCAGGTGGGACTGAAACAGAGAACATAAACAGGTTAATAGCGGCCTCCCTGGCCGTGATGAGATGGTAGCTGGCCTCCATGGTCGTGACAGGGGCAGGCGGTGAGTTAATGGAGGACCTCCGTGGCTGCGACAGTACAGACAGAGAGTTGGTGGGTGGCCTCCGTAGCCATGACCGGAACGAATGAGAGCTAATAGACGGCCTCCATGGTCGTGACAGAGAGGACGAGAGCTCTGGAAGTTCAGCTGAGATCTGACAGGGCACTGGAAGTGCGGCTGAGACTTGACGAGGCTCTGGGAGTTCGGCTAAGACGTGACGAGGCTCTGGTAGATCCGTGGTGATTTGACTGGGTTCATGAAGATCAACTGTGACTTGACTGGGTTCATGAAGATCAACTGTGACTTGACTGGGTTCATGAAGATCAACGGTGACTTGACTGTGCTCATGAAGATCAACGGTGACTTGACTGTGCTCATGAAGATCAACGGTGACTTGACTGTGCTCATGAAGATCAACGGTGACTTGACTGTGCTCATGAAGATCAACGGTGACTTGACTGTGCTCATGAAGATCAACGGTGACTTGACTGTGCTCATGAAGATCAACGGTGACTTGACTGTGCTCATGAAGATCAACGGTGACTTGACTGTGCTCATGAAGATCAACGGTGACTTGACTGTGCTCATGAAGATCAACGGTGACTTGACTTGGCTCATGAAGATCAAGGGTGACTTGACTTGGCTCATGAAGATCAAGGGTGACTTGACTTGGCTCATGAAGATCAAGGGTGACTTGACTTGGCTCATGAAGATCAAGGGTGACTTGACTTGGCTCATGAAGATCAACGGTGACTTGACTTGGCTCATGAAGATCAACGGTGACTTGACTTGGCTCATGAAGATCAACGGTGACTTGACTTGGCTCATGAAGATCAACGGTGACTTGACTTGGCTCATGAAGATCAACGGTGACTTGACTTGGCTCATGAAGATCAACGGTGACTTGACTTGGCTCATGAAGATCAACGGTGACTTGACTTGGCTCATGAAGATCAACGGTGACTTGACTTGGCTCATGAAGATCAACGGTGACTTGACTTGGCTCATGAAGATCAACGGTGACTTGACTTGGCTCATGAAGATCAACGGTGACTTGACTTGGCTCATGAAGATCAACGGTGACTTGACTTGGCTCATGAAGATCAACGGTGACTTGACAAGGCTCATGAAGATCAACGGTGACTTGACTTGGCTCATGAAGATCAACGGTGACTTGACTTGGCTCATGAAGATCAACGGTGACTTGACTTGGCTCATGAAGATCAACGGTGACTTGACAAGGCTCATGAAGATCAACGGTGACTTGACAAGGCTCATGAAGATCAACGGTGACTTGACTTGGCTCATGAAGATCAACGGTGACTTGACTTGGCTCATGAAGATCAACGGTGACTTGACAAGGCTCATGAAGATCAACGGTGACTTGACAAGGCTCATGAAGATCAACGGTGACTTGACTTGGCTCATGAAGATCAACGGTGACTTGACTTGGCTCATGAAGATCAACGGTGACTTGACAAGGCTCATGAAGATCAACGGTGACTTGACAAGGCTCATGAAGATCATTGGTGACTTGACAAGGCTCATGAAGATCATTGGTGACTTGACTAGGCTCATGAAGATCATTGGTGACTTGACTAGGCTCATGAAGATCATTGGTGACTTGACTAGGCTCATGAAGTTTAACTGTTGTCTTACTTGACTTTTGGGTGTAAGTAGTGACTGACCTGACTCTGCAAAGTCGACGGGGACCTGACTTGACTCAGGAAAGTCGACGGGGCTGGCAGCCATCTTGTGCAGTGGCGCTGGGCTGCCGGCCATCTTGTGCAGAGGCGCTGGGCTGGCGGCCATAACAGGACAAGGCTCAGGAGTGGTGGATACTGCAAAAGTGCTGTGTTCCTCCTCCACAACACCCACAGTATATGCAGAGCTGCTCAGTTGGAGTGCCAGATCAATATAATACTGCAGAGTCCAGTTAGGATCATGCAAAGGCATGAGTGAGCAGAGCAGCTCAGATAGGCCACCACGAAAAAATATCATCAGGCATATCTCGTCCATGATAGATAAATGGGCCAACTCAATAAAGTTCTTCACATAGTCCTCGATGGCCCTAATTCCCTGACGTAAACACATAAATTGCCTTACTGGATTCATGACTGACCTGGATTTACTCCTTAAGGCTGCTGGATCCTGGTTTGGCAAAGTCTTCTTTAACTGGGAGTCAGAGGCATCCGGATCCATTTGCAGAATTTTATTAAGAGAATGGTCATACAGGCGTCAGGAATGGCGTCAGGTATGTTAGGGATATCCAGAATCATTAACGGTAACAAGCAGAGATCAGGGCAGGCAACAGAGAATCAGAGTCAGTAATACAATCCAAGATAATACACGGGAAGAACAAACACTAGGAAAACCGCTCGGAAATGTCAGACAGGCTAAACAAGACTTCACAGTGAGTGAGAGTGATCGTGCTGCTTTTATGTGTGTGTAAATGAGGTGCAGGTGTGGCAAGGAAATTAGCTGATGAATGAGGTGCAGGTGTGGCACGGTGATTGTGATGCAGTGACTCATGGAGAATGTAGTTCGGGTGTGGTGCAACAGTATGAGAGGTGCTAGTGTCCAAGTGACATCTGGTGGTTGATCGGTGGAATGGTCCTGAGTGGAGTGCTCTATACTGAAGTTCATGGGCACTCCATCTAATGATTGTGACAACAGGAGACGCGCCAAATAGTATCCCATTACAGAGTCGCAGGCCTGATGAATGGAGAAGCGCGACAAAAAGCTGTGAGGATCAATGATTAAAGATTCTTTTCTCTGCATATGCCGTGAATGAACACTTCATCTACAGCAATATCGTTGACTTGATTGCAAATAAATGCACAGACACTATTTAACTGAACAGAGATGACATGACTGAATCCAATGATGAACTGCCTTTAACTCTCATTTTTGCATTATTGACACTGTTTTCCTAATGAATGTTGTTCAGTTGCTTTGACGCAATGTATTTTGTTTAAAGCGCTATATAAATAAAGGTGACATTGACATTGAATTTGAATTGCATACAAAAAAAGTTCACCTGGAAAAAACAGAGTGTGCATTTTCTCACTAGTTTTGTAACGTATATCAATAAAAACCTTGACCAACACAACCTATGTCTAAATATGTCATATTGTTTTGTACATCACGATTTCAAAATAAAAGTTTCTGCATGTGGCCAAATATTACAATTTAATGGATTTAAACATTGTTTAATCACACTGTAAAGTGAAATGTCACCAGGACATTTGTGCCTTCTGCAGGTATTTGTTTTAATACTTAAATGGACTTAAGTTGGTTATTTTCATATTATGTATAGGAATAATACATTGTTTATTTTAACAGTGTTGTTCAGTACAATCAAATAATTTCTTGGTTTTTATATTTTACTTGAACCAATTATTATTGCCTTATCGTTAGTTTATATTGTATTATATTATTTATATTAGTCATACTAAAGCCTTGTTTTCACTTAGGTCTGTTTGTGTTATTAAAAAAATATCAGATTACTCAGATGTCAAAATAATCAGTAGATTGCTTGATTACCAAAATAATCATTATAGTTACAGCCCTAGTTAGTTCCAATATGTCTAAATAAAACTGCATTGTTTTACTTTATGCAATTAAAAGACACATTTTGTCATTGAACATTTCTTAAAAATGTTGTTTACATTTACATTTATTCATTTAGCAGACGCTTTTATCCAAAGCGACTTACAGATGAGGACAGTGGAAGCAATCAAAAACAACAAAAAGAGCAATGATATATAAGTGCTACAACAAGTCTCAGTTAGGTTAACACAGTACACCTAGCATGGGATTTTAAATAATATAATATAAAGAAAACAGATAGAATAAAAAAAGAATAGAGCAAGCTAGTGTTAGAGGTCTTTACACATACACAAACACACACACACATACAATTGCATAATTAATGAAAAGAAAATATAATATAAAAAGATTAGAAAGGTAGTTAGATTTTTTTAAAGAATATAATTAGAATAGTGAGTGTTAAAGTTAGAGGGTCAAATAAAGATGGAAGAGATGTGTTTTAAGCCGATTCTTGAAGATGGCTAAGGACTCAGCTGTCTGGATTGAGTTGGGGAGGTCATTCCACCAGGAGGGAACATTTAATTTAAAAGTCCGTAAAAGTGACTTTGTGCTTCTTTGGGATGGCACAATCAAGCGACGTTCACTTGCAGAACGCAAGCTTCTAAAGGGCACATAAGTCTGAAGTAACAAATTTAGGTAAATGGGTGCAGAGCCAGTGGTAGTTTTGTAGGCAAACGTCAATGCCTCGAATTTTATACGAGCAGCTATTGGAAGCCAGTGCAAATTAATAAACAGAGGTGTGACATGTACCCTCTTTGGCTTATTAAAAATTAATCTTGCTGAATTAATTGTAAAGGTTTGATAGAATTGGCTGGAAGACCTGCCAAGAGGGCATTGCAATAGTCCAGCCTGGACAGAACAAGAGCTTGAACAAGGAGTTGTGCAGCATTTTCCGAAAGAAAGGGCTTAATCTTCTTGATGTTGAATAAAGCAAATCTGCAGGATCGGACCGTATTAAAATGTTAAAATATTGTCATGTTCTAGTGAACCAAGTATCTGTATTTTGTCTTATCTTGTGTATTTTCACACCCCTAGTGCTGATAAGTGGTGATATAGCACATAATTTTCCAAATGTATTATACAGCTTTTCATTCTTCAGATCAACCATATATTCATGAAATAGAAAATCAGTTTGAATAAAGTTTTGCTAAAGTGTTACTAATAAAGTAACTTTGACATAGTATGCTTTCAAATGTTACAGTTGCCACACTCATTGCATGCTTTGAATGTGCTGCCCCGCCCCACCCCGCCTCCTGAAAAAAGTTCAGGCTCAGGATTTTTTTTTGCTTTACCCCCAGAAAGCATTATAATTATTTCACCTCTCACGGCAGGCACGACTGGGACGAAAAAGTGGCCCTGGACTTTCTGGCCCACAGCAGCCCACCACATTATAACGCATCCGCCCCTGTTTTGATTTCATTTATTAATTTAATATTTAAGTATACAGTTGGGGGATTTTAACCAATAGGGCAACTGATCCTCCGTTGAAAAAAAAAGCAGCAGCTGTTCATTTAGCGACTCCTAGTGAGCGATACATGCTCATCATGACACAAACATTGTCCTAGAACTCACACTTTGCATTCAAATAACAGATCCACACAAATCATAGAAGTTTATAATAAATAAATATCTCTCTCTCTCTCTCTGTAAATTAGACGATGTGAAAGTGATTCAAGATAGGCAATGGAGTATACCAAACTAAACAGGGAAGGAGGGCAAAACACTCATGCAAACAA
Source organism: Carassius carassius (assembly GCF_963082965.1). Taxonomy (NCBI): domain Eukaryota; kingdom Metazoa; phylum Chordata; class Actinopteri; order Cypriniformes; family Cyprinidae; genus Carassius; species Carassius carassius. The sequence goes on along the minus strand of NC_081801.1, from coordinate 19,607,908 downwards.
AATACACTCACTATCGGCCGCGCGATCGACTCACTCATCCATTTGCGTAGAAAAGAGATGTAATATTATGATTTCCGTAATTTAAAAATATATATATTTTTAATATTTTTAAGTCCCGGTGCTCCAGATGGCCAGTCCGCCCCTGCCCCTAGTGAATGGCACTTTGTAGGCGATAGGGAATGATTCAGATTCAGAAAAGTTGTCAACCACACACCCCTAAAATGGCTAGTTCTAAAACACCCCCACATGTCTACGTCATGATGTGGGAAGATTTGCATAACACCGGCCAAATGTTCATGCACAGAGAGAAGGCATGACTTTTGTTGTTGTGGAGAAGCTGTTTTGTTGTGAAAGCGAAAATACTTTGTTTGGCCTTCCAACTCAACTTCCAACTTGACTCACAGTCTGCAAGTACGTTTACATATGTGAAGGATTTGCCACTGATGATTGAAACGTGAGTTTTGAGTAGTGTAGAGCAGCGGTTCTCAATTCCAGTCCCCGCGCCCCTCTGCTCTATGGAATTACATTTGGTTCAATAAAAATGAACTTAACTTTATAAAACTGAACGTAACTTTTTCAGAAACTATCAAAAATATGCCATTACAAAAGAAGAAAAATGTGTCTGGGTGCCTCATGTGTCTGGGCGTTAAGCACGCTGAGGTGGCTTTCGTGGATGCGTCATGTTCTCATTGCGAGAAGATGACCATCTCGGAGCTGCGAACCAGGCTCCGTTACCTTCAGGGTACACAATGAAAATGAAAAAATTAACTCAGTCGCACAAATTTAACAGGCTCTTCAAATATGCTTCATTCATTTTTAATGTTTTTCAAAGATTCGTTTTTGCTAATCGTGGATTCTGAATGCATTGCCACAGATTTCGCTCATGCTTCGCATTTTTTCGTTTGGTGTTTTGACACAAACCTCTTGTGGGGGCGGGCTTAACAGTAATCTACTCTGATTGGATAGTGAGCTTTTGATGGACAGGTGGTCTCTGACCAATAAGTACAGATGTCACTCATTGGCACGCATATTGGAAAGCTCTCGCAGTGATAAAATCTGGTCTCTACCGCAAAAATTATTTTTCACAGACAAAGTGAAAGAAATTTCTTTTAAGCTCATACACAGGTTCTACCCTGTAAAGAAGTTTATACAAAGATTTAAATCTGACATTGATCTTACATGCTCTTTTTGTTCAAGTTCTGAAGAAACTGTACACTTATTTTGGCCATGTCACTACACTCAGAAACTTTGGGATGACATTGGTGTGTTTGTCAAGTGTAAGATTTTGCCAGGCTTCTCAGTACATATGAAAAACATTATATTTGGGTATTATGACTCTTGACTCCACAAACAAAAATATCAGTGTTGTTATTAATTAATTTTTTTTCCTAAACAAATTTCACATTCACAAATGCAAATTCTCCAACTGTAAACCTGTCTTCTACATAAAGAGATCTCAGGAGAGACACGAAGCGGCATCGTCTTCCTCCTCCACTTGTCCTTCAAGGCAGCTTGAAGTAAGCTTGTGTTACTGAAGTAACCAATAACATCGATAAGTTTTTCATGTTACAGTGTGCAACAGTTTGTTGCGGGTTATTATTGTCATTCAGTAACACAAGCTTACTTCAAGCTGCCTTGAAGGACAAGAGTTCCCTTTCAGTCGGTCACTCTCAATGTCACATCGGTGACCGACGAATATGGGATATCGCTTCGATAGACCAATCTACTTTGAGTGTAAACTAAACGAGCCAATGCACATTGGCATGCAATTATTGCATCCAGCTGCCGCTGATCACTGCGTGAGTATAAGAAGGCAGCAGGTGCAAAGCATACCAGCTTTTCGATTCGAAGCCGAGCGACAGTATCGTTCTGCTTACCTCAACTGTGTCTACGGTGAACTGCGAGTTCAGCACGCTCTGGGAAGCTTCCTGTGTTGGCGAGACGGCGCTACAGCGGCGGTCGTTCCAGTATCAAGTGGGTTGCACACTTCAGGCTGCACTACCCCCGTCATGTGGCAAGCGGCCATCTCCCCTGTGCGCCTCAGCACTGAAAGAGCATTTCCTAAAAGAGCAAATTCTCTCTAAAAGAGCTCCACGACGGATCGTCCTTTTAAGGATGCCGTTTCACCCGTGCGTTTCTGGGTGCATTCGTTACCTGGCACCGGGTGATGGTCACGATCGCTGCCTCATGTGTATGGGCGTTAAGCATGCTGAGGTGGCTTTCGTGGATGCGTCATGTTCTCATTGCGAGAAGATGACCATCTCGGAGCTGCGAACCAGGCTCCGTTACCTTCAGGGGGCGGAGTCCCGCTTCCTCTGCCGCAATCTGGGGCTCGTTCTGGCGGACAGACAAGATCCACTTACGGTAGTAGCACGGGCGGTTTGAGGGTCACAGTGGTGACAAACCCCGCAGGGAACCAACCCTCTGGGGACCACCACTCCTCTTGCACCTCCGATCCAGTGGAGCAACCCACAGAACGCGCTGGCTTTATGGCCGAGTCCCGAGGTGGGCGTGGAAGCATGGCATTCACCGGGTCCATGTTACACCGGCCTGTCGCCAAACCTTCACCCCGTGGTCAGAGCTTGCATTTCTCCGGGCAGTTGTGCCTCTAGAGCAGATCTCCAGGCATGCTGTGGTTTACACGGATGCCTCCACCTCCGGCTGGGGGGCCAGGTACAACAGGCATGCAGTCTCAGGGGTTTGGAAGGGCCCACAGCTGCAGTGGCACATCAGTTGCCTAGAGTTGCTAGCAGTACACCTTGCCTTGAACCATCTCAAAGGTCTCTTACGAGGCAAGCATGTGCTGGTCCGAACGGACAACACTGCAACCATTGCGTACATCAACCGACAAGGCGGTATGCGCTCCCGTCGCATGTCACAACTCGCTCGCCACATCCTCCTTTGGAGTCAGAAGGTTCTGAGGTCACTTCATGCCGTTCACATTCCAGGCCTGCTCAATCGTACAGCCGACGATCTGTCTTGAGCAATGCTCCCGGGAGAATGGTGACTCCATCCCCTGACAGTCCAGCTGATTTGGAGACGGTTCGGAGCCGCTCAGGTAGACCTGTTTGCTTCTCCAGAGACCTCTCTAAGCAGAGGATGGCCCACTGGATTGTGGACGCCATAACCCTGGCTTATCAGGTTCAGGGTGTGCCCTGCCCGTTCAGGTTACAAGCTCACTCAACTAGAAGTGTTGCATCCTCCTGGGCACTGGCTCGTGGCGCCTCGCTGACAGATATTTGTAGAGCTGCGGGCTGGGTGACCCTTAACACGTTCGCTAGGTCCTATAGCCTTCGTGTAGAGCCAGTATCCTCCTGTGTTCTCACCTCAAACGGGTAGTGGCAATGAGAGGCCCCGGTTAGTATCGGCTTGCTTAAACTGCTCCAGAGTGTCCATACTGTAGACCCTGTTGAGATCCTCCATCACCCTAAGAAGCTGGACGCAGCGGAACGTCCGGCGCCAGACCTTCATGATGTATCCGTGAGAACCATGGAAGGGTGGGTTCCATATTGAGACCTAAGCGGTACTCGTATGTGTATAGTCCACGGTATAGCCTTAGAGCCCGTGTTTCCCTGGCAGACTTCTGCCTTCCCAAGAGGGTTTTTAATCACCTCAAATTTCTCTGTATACTCCTAAACGGATGCTATATGTGTATTTGCCTCTGAGACCTCCTTCGGGAGGGATGGGGCTTCTGCAGCGTCCCGGTTCCAAGCAGAACGGGTACGTTTTCCCAGTGTTATCCAATCTCACCCTGTGAGGTAGTGCTTTGACGACGGTGAGTGGAGCTACTTGTTCTGAGCCCCGGCCTACACCTGATACCATGGTTGCTGTACCACCGCTGAGCTACCGGGTCCCCGGCTCGGCTCCTCAGCGAAAACCTGGGATGCATTGCACCTGCTGCCTTTTTCTTATACTCACGCAGTGATCAGCGGCAGCTGGATGCAATAATTGCATGCCAATGTGCATTGGTTCGTTTAGTTTACACTCAAAGTAGATTGGTCTATCGAAGCGATATCCCATATTCGTCGGTCATCGACGTGGCGTCTCCATTCCCCTTCTTCAGGGAACGAGGGTTACCATACGTAACTGAGGCGTTCCTCTTTACAGACTGAGACGATTGAAGGTCAAATATTATTTACATATTTAGTAATACAAATCAGCGCGATAGCTTTCCAGTATGCGCACTGAGTGGCGTCTGTACTTCCCGTTCAGAGAGTTCCCGTTTTTTATAAAGTTTCGTTCATTTTTATTGAAGCAAATGTAATTCCATACTGCTCTACACATTTTGTATGTTTCTCTTATTGCTTCAGATGTTTGTTCTATTTGAACGTAAGCTAATGTATATGTTCCATTCAAAGGAAATTAAATTGTATTTATTTACAGAGGTATATAATGTCAATGTGTGAAGACGTTGCACAGTGCAAATCCATGAATGAATATTCCAAAGTGAGGTAAACTTCAACAGATTTACCCTGCTCAGGGAGTAAGTAGGAAGCAATTAACACCATGTAGGGACCATGTCAATGGGAACACAGTTCATGTAAGGAGCTCACTTCTAACGAACTGGTTATCTGAAAAAAGTGTTAAAGAGAGACATGCAGAATATGCAGAGCTGGGGAGCACGAAGACTGGAATTGAGAACCGCTGGTGTAGAGTAGAGCTAGTTGTTTGCCGTTTCTCCCCACTGGATGCAACAAATGGCTCGTTTGTAATGTGTTTTTGTCTCGCCTATGTTCTGACCTTGACACGCATCACAGTATGAAAAGGGGCATATATATACAGGTCCTTCTCAAAAAATTAGCATATTGTGATAAAGTTCATTATTTTCCATAATGTAATGATAAAAATTAAACTTTCATATATTTTAGATTCATTGCACACCAACTGAAATATTTCAGGTCTTTTATTGTTTTAATACTGATGATTTTGGCATACAGCTCATGAAAACCCAAAATTTCAAAAAATTAGCATATTTCATCCGACCAATAAAAGAAAAGTGTTTTTAATACAAAAAAAGTCAACCTTCAAATAATTATGTTCAGTTGTGCACTCAATACTTGGTCGGGAATCCTTTTGCAGAAATGAATGCATCAATGCGGCGTGGCATGGAGGCAATCAGCCTGTGGCACTGCTGAGGTGTTATGGAGGCCCAGGATGCTTCGATAGCGGCCTTAAGCTCATCCAGAGTGTTGGGTCTTGCGTCTCTCAACTTTCTCTTCACAATATCCCACAGATTCTCTATGGGGTTCAGGTCAGGAGAGTTGGCAGGCCAATTGAGCACAGTAATACCATGGTCAGTAAACAATTTACCAGTGGTTTTGGCACTGTGACCAGGTGCCAGGTCGTGCTGAAAAGCGAAATCTTCATCTCCATAAAGCTTTTCAGCAGATGGAAGCATGAAGTGCTCCAAAATCTCCTGATAGCTAGCTGCATTGACCCTGCCCTTGATAAAACACAGTGGACCAACACCAGCAGCTGACATGGCACCCCAGACCATCACTGACTGTGGGTACTTGACACTGGACTTCAGGCATTTTGGCATTTCCTTCTCCCCAGTCTTCCTCCAGACTCTGGCACCTTGATTTCCGAATGACATGCAAAATTTGCTTTCATCCGAAAAAAGTACTTTGGACCACTGAGCAACAGTCCAGTGCTGCTTCTCTGTAGCCCATTTTCTGCAGACGCCTGTGCACGGTGGCTCTGGATGTTTCTACTCCAGACTCAGTCCACTGCTTCCGCAGGTCCCCCAAGGTCTGGAATCGGTCCTTCTCCACAATCTTCCTCAGGGTCCGGTCACCTCTTCTCGTTGTGCAGCGTTTTTTGCCACACTTTTTAATTCCCACAGACTTCCCACTGAGGTGCCTTGATACAGCACTCTGGGAACAGCCTATTCGTTCAGAAATTTCTTTCTGTGTCTTACCCTCTCGCTTGAGGGTGTCAATGATGGCCTTCTGGACAGCAGTCAGGTCGGCAGTCTTACCCATGATTGCGGTTTTGAGTAATGAACCAGGCTGGGAGTTTTTAAAAGCCTCAGGAATCTTTTGCAGGTGTTTAGAGTTAATTAGTTGATTCAGATGATTAGGTTAATAGCTCATTTAGAGAACCTTTTCATGATATGCAAATTTTTTGAGATAGGAATTTTGGGTTTTCATGAGCTGTATGCCAAAATCATCAGTATTAAAACTATAAAAGACCTGAAATATTTCAGTTGGTGTGCAATGAATCTAAAATATATGAAAGTTTAATTTTTATCATTACATTATGGAAAATAATGAACTTTATCACAATATGCTAATTTTTTGAGAAGGACCTGTATATAAATTGTTTAAACTCACCCTTCTCCAACCAGGTGTCCACAAACTTACATTTCCCCATTTCGGAGTCTGTTTTGTGACATTTTGAGGGTGAACTATACATCACCTAACTGCGTCTGTCACAAAATACGTGACTTCAACTGTACACGCCTCGAGCCGATCTCGCAGACTTGAGCACACCATTGTTTTTAATTGTCATGGGAAGGAAAATAAATTAGAGTCAAACTCTTTGTACAAGGCTTGAACAAAATGTAATACCTCATAAAATCTGAACCTCATAAAAACTTTTAAGGGCCTTTACTTTCCTAAAATTGATTTATCAACTGTTAATACTTTTTAAGTCCCTGCGGACACGCTGTTACATTACGAGCTCAAGATTTTATAAAATGTTTAAATTATTACATTATGGACATTTTATTATAATAATAATGTAATAAATTACATCATGTGCAGTTATTACATTATTAATTGCTTCAGGGTTATTTATTCCCACCTTTTGTTAACTGTCAAAGCCATTTTATGATTCATTTTCTGGAGTTCACTCATCCAACTACTAAGAAATTATGTGACCAGCTCTGGTCAGTTGTGAATACTTCTCACAACATTAAAGCCACTGTCTATTCTTGGCCTTAATAAACATTGTTGCTTTTACTTAGGTAAATGGATGACACATTTTACCTCTTTCTACTCACATCCAAGTCTGCAGAGAAAAACTGCCAAATGGAGTACAGCAAAATTCACACATAATCAGGGGTACCTTAAAATAACCAGAGGCACAGCATTACATTAGCCCCTGCCCCCCTCCCTAGATTATTATTATTTGTTTAATTTTATTTACATTGTTTTTTTTTCAAAGCAAATGCAGAATTTTCAAAGGCCATCAAGTATATTTTTAATGATCTGGAAAATTATTGCACAAATTTCACCATGGCACATTTCAATAGTACAAAATGTATAAATATGAATAGTTCTTAGGAACAGAAAGCAGATTGTCAAGCAGACAGGTGTATTCTCTTTAGACCTGCATTTATAAAACAAGGAATTGACAATTGTTAATATCATTGAGATGATGGAACATCAACTAAAAATGACCAATATGGTTCTTAAAACACAAATCATCACTTACCTTTTATTTTTCTGAAGTGTGCCAGTGTTTTCTCCTGTTACATAATAGGTGTTGAATGTGAAGCTGAATATTTTCATAAAATATATTAGTATAATGTAGGTTAAACTACTTACTGATGATAGTGACTCCAGTCACCCCAAACATTTTTAGTTAGTGGGTCCTGCGCTCGGACGCAGAATGTATATGTTTTTTTGTATTTCACATTGTAATTTGTCTGGTTGGTTTCATTTTTCTGTTTTAAGAAATTAACATCTTTAATATTCTGATGTTAGTATATAACAACAACAAAACATAAAATAAAAAGCATTAAAAATGTTGCCTTACTCCGACACGACTTCCTTTGTAGTCACAGCTGTGATTGTTGGGAACCACTTTCACTTCATAGGAGAGGGGAAAGAAACTGCAGGGGAAACTCCACGTTTCAGGGGGGTCCCACTCAAATACATCGTCTTGGCTCTTGGTGATACTAACTTTATCTGGCTTAACTGAGGGATTGAAATAACAGTTATAATAGAAATAAAAGGAATTTAGTACAGTGGGGCTGGGACCAATGAGGGGGGATCAAAATGATTTAAAATTGATGGCCTGAGCTTTTTAATTATAATTATTTTAGATATTTATTTAGACATTTACTTTTAGTTATTTTAGTTAAATTAGGAATGTCTAAATACTGAAATAAGCTCTGAAAATAAAACTATGGGGCTAGTGGGCTTTTGAATATTTTTGAGGAAATGGGGGGCTTTGGGGTTAAAGTAGTTCAGAACCAGTGGTCTATTATCATTTAACTATTACTAAAAAATAATTTTGTCAGTTCTTTTACATTTTTTAGAAGCAACTTGTTCATACCCTTGTGAAAAAGAAGAGACTGCAGTAATGTCAAAATAAACTTGTCCATTTTAAGCACTTATTTTGATGTAACTGACATACTAAAGCACATGTAAAGTACTAATTTAGGCCTAAATGTAGTGTGTTGTTTAATTTTACCTTTGAACTTATATTTGTAGTATATTTTAAATGTAATATATTGAAACTTCATTACGAATGTGTAATTACAATATATTTAAATATATGACATACAAGTTTCAACAGAAATGACATTTAAGTATATGTTAGTTTACCATAATTCTCATCAGTACATTTAGCAGTACACTTTAACAATATTTATTATGAATCATGAAATTACAAATAAAAATGCACTTAAAGTTTACTCAACTTGGTAATTGTAAATAACACAACTCTCTGAAAACATTACATTCAGTTCACATTTCTGTAAGGAATAATTGACAACGGGCCGTTGAATTATTAAAAAATAATGCACACCCGAGGTGGTGATGCGGCCACGACGTGAAGCGGAAGCTACCTCTGTGCATCTCTAAACAGTCTTCTGCTGAAGCATCTCTAAACAGCGCTGTTATTACCTCACTAGTGAGAAATGTCATGTGTAGCCTTTAAGTTGCTACACTATATAGGCTTAGTGATAAAATTGTCAGGGCAGCACTGACAACACATTTTTGTGCAAGCTGCGTGACTGTTATTACTGTTAACTATGCGAAGTGATATGGAACTGCAATGCAGTCAAGAGAGCTGCACGGAACTACTTTCACCATGCGTTTCCCAGAAAATAATTGCACACCTCAGAATGTTCATCAGCCAATCAGATTCAAGCATTAAACGGCCCCATAATATAAATTATTTTAATATATATTATTTCTGTTTTTGTTTTTTAAGTATATGCTGAAGTGTAGCCTATTTCTTTTTTACTAGAGAATTTACACACAGGCTAATGCAGGGGTTGATATGCAGGGATGTGCATTGCATGTAGCGACCACCCGGGGGGAACACAAAACTTTTACCAATGTCATGGATGTGGAAAGTCTTGTGGTGCTCCTCCAGCCTATACAGATTTCTGACAAACAGCGTGAGGTTGATGCTTCTAGATTCCTCGGAGTAAGGACAGTAATCCTGGTCAATACAAGTCAGCCCAGATATATCAGAGTCCAGAGTGCAGTTGATGAGACTAGAATTTCTGTATAAAAACAAGGCCAGTTATGCATTAATTTGCTGTTTTAACATAAGCCTAATTAAATTGATTGCTTAGGCCTATACTTAATTAATCCAGAATAAAAATAATCATAAATCATTACCGGATTGCTGTGAAATATACCACAGATCTTTGATTCCGATTCTGATGCCATTTCCAAGAGCAATGAAATTGTCCATCATAGTTTCTTGCGTTGCAAGAAATGAATTCTAGGCAGAGAAAAATTAAGCGGTTTCATTTAAGATTAATAGACACAATGAGAATTAAAGCTGCAAGCAGCGATGAACGGGCCCTCGCACCCGGGCTCACCGCCAGAGAGTTGATTTAGTAAAAAGATGAACGGTGAGAAATATGCATTTCATGTCATAAACATAATTGCAATATGTCAAAGTCATTAATATGTGCCAATCTTCATGTTGCCAGCAGGTGGCGCTATCATTATAATGGAATATTGGCCTTCAGATCTGTTCAGGCCAGGACCCTTATCACACATGTGAAGTTTGGGCAAGATCGGACATTTTATGCCTGAGTTATAACATCTTTTATTCCCATGGCGACACATCGAACTTCGTCACGGCGCCATGGACACGCCTTTTAACGAACACTCAAGATCTTCACAACTAAACATCACACAGGTCTTTAGATTAGACTGACCACAAAAATAACATTGATGTCATAAAATTTCAAGGAGTAGTTTGTCGCAGCGTAAAACATGTCACTTCCTGTTGCCAGCAGGTGGCGCTATGACTATAACTGAATATGGGCATGTAGATCTGTTAAGGGCAGAAGTCTTATCCAACATGTGAAGTTTGGGGCAGATTGGACATTGTATGTCTAAGTTACAGCAACTTCCTTTTTCATGGCGAAACATCGAAATTTGTCAGGCCGCCATGGACACGCCCTTTAACGAAAACTCAAAATCTTCGCAATTTAACATCGCAAAGGCCTTTAGATTAGGCATACTAACTTTGGTGTTGATCTGAATGAATCTCTAGGAGGAGTTCGTTAAAATACAACGCATGGAAATGACAAAAATGACACAAAATTTGCTCATAAAATTAAAAATAACCGACTTCCTGTTGGGTTTCGGATTTTGCTCCAAGAGACTTTTTTGTAGGTATTGGAGAGATACATGTGTATTCTGATTTTCATACATGTACATGAAACGTAGCTCGAGGCGCACACCGTTGAAAGTGTATAGGTGGCGCTATCGAGCCATTTTGCCACACCCGATGGAATATTGGCCTACAGATCTGTTCAGGCCAGGACTTTTATCAAACATGTGAAGTTTGGGGAAGGTCGGACATTTTATGCCTGAGTTATAACATCTTTTATTCCCATGGCGAGACTTTGAAATTTGTCACGGCGCCATGGACACGCCCCTTAACGAAAACTCAAGATCTTCACAATTTAACATCGCACAGGCCTTTAGATTAGACTGACCACAAAAAAGACATTGATGTCAAAAAATTTCTAGGAGTAGTGTGTCGAAGTGTAAAATATGTCACTTCCTGTTGCCTATAGGTGGCGCTATGACTATAACTGAATATGGGGATGTAAATATGTTCAGGTTCGGAGTCTCATCAAACATGTGAAGTGTGGGGCAGATTGGACATTGTATGTCTGAGTTATAGCAACTTCATTTTTCATGGCGAATCATCGAAATTCGCCAGGCCGCCACGGACACGCCCTTTAACGAAAACTCAAAATCTTCGCAATTTAACATCGCAAAGGCCTTTAGATTAGGCATACCAACTTTGGTGTTGATCTGAATTAATCTCTAGGAGGAGTTCGTTAAAATACAACGCATGGAAATGACAAAAATGACACAAAATTTGCTCATAAAATTAAAAATAACCGACTTCCTGTTGGGTTTCGGATTTTGCTCCAAGAGACTTTTTTGTAGGTATTGGAGAGATACATGTGTATACCAATGTTCATACATGTACGTGAAACGTAGCTCGAGGCGCACACCGTTGAACGTGTATAGGTGGCGCTGTCGAGCCATTTTGCCACACCAACTTCTGAAACCCATATCAGACGTAAATTTTCGCCAGTTCTGAGGTGTGTGCAAAGTTTCATGACTTTTCGAGCATGTTTAGGCTCTCAAAAATGCGATTCATCTTAGAGAATAATAATAATAATAATAATAATAATAATAATAATAATAATAATAATAATAATAATAATAAACGGAGCAATTCCAAGAGGGTCCTCACACCATCGGTGCTCGGGCCCTAATTAAAGCTGCAAGCAGCGATGAACGGGCCCTCGCACCCGGGCTCACCGGCAGCGAGTGGCTTTAGTAAATAGGTGAACGGTGAGAAATATGCATTTAAACTCATAAATATAAGTAGAATATATCAATATTTATTCCATATATGTTCCAATCTTCCTGTTGCCAGCAGGTGGCGCTATCATTATAATGGAATATTGGCCTTCAGATGTGTTTAGGGCTGCACTCTTATCGAACATGTGAAGTTTGGGGAAGATCAAACATTTTATGCCTGAGTTACAACAACTTCTCTTGCTGTGGCGAGACATCAAATTTTGTCATTTTTGCCATGGACACGCTCTTTAACAAAAACTCAAGATTGCCACAATTTAACATTACACAGGCCTTTAGATTAGACTGACCACAAAAATACATTAATGTCAAAAAATCTCTAGGAGTAGTTTGTCTCAGTGTAAAATATGTCACTTCCTGTTGCCAGCAGGTGGCGCTTTGACTATAATTGAATATGGGCATGTAGATCTGTTAAGGGCAGAAGTCTTATCTAACATGCGAAGTTTGGGGCAGATTGGACATTGTATGTCTGAGTTACAGCAACTTCCTTTTTCATGGCGAAACATCGAAATTTGTCAGGCCGCCATGGACACTCCCTTTAACGAAACCTCAAGATCTTCCCAATTTAACTTCACAAAGGCCTTTAGATTTAACTGACCAAGTTTGATGTTGATCTGAATAAATCTCTAGGAGGAGTTCGTTAAAGTACAACCCCTGAAAAGTCCAAAAACAACACCAATTTTTCAGAGAACATTCTAAATAACTGACTTCCTGTTTGGATTTGGATTTCGTACCAAGAGACTTTTTCGTAGATATTGGTGTGTTACATGTGTGTACCGATTTTTGTACATGTACGTGAAACATAGCTTGAGGCGCACTCCGTTGAAAGTGTATATGCACTCAGTTTAAAGTGTATAGGTGGCGCTATCGAGCCATTTTGCCACACCCAATGGAATATTGGCTTTCAGATCTGTTCAGGCCAGGACCCTTATCACACATGTGAAGTTTGGGCAAGATCGGACATTTTATGCCTGAGTTATAACATCTTTTATTCCCATGGCGACACATCGATCTTCGTCACGGCGCCATGGACACGCCTTTTAACGAAAACTCAAGATCTTCACAACTTAACATCACACAGGTCTTTAGATTAGACTGACCACAAAAATAACATTGATGTCATAAAATTTCTAGGAGTAGTTTGTCGCAGTGTAAAATATTTCACTTCCTGTTGCCAATAGGTGGCGCTATGACTATAACTGAATATGGGCATGTAGATCTGTTAAGGGCAGAAGTCTTATCTAACATGTGAAGTTTGGGGCAGATTGGACATTGTATGTCTGAGTTACAGCAACTTCCTTTTTCATGGCGAAACATCGAAATTTGTCAGGCCGCCATGGACACGCCCTTTAACGAAACCTCAAGATCTTCGCAATTTAACATCGCAAATGGCTTTAGATTACACTGACCAAGTTTGGTGTTCATCTGAATAAATCTCTAGGAGGAGTTCGTTAAAGTACAACCCCTGAAAATGGCAAAAACAACACCAATTTTGCAGGGAAAATTCAAAATAGCCGACTCCCTGTTGGGATTAGGATTTCGTACCAAGAGACTTTTTTGTAGGTATTGGTGTGTTACATGTGTGTACCAATTTTTGTACATGTACGTGAAACATAGCTCGAGGTGCACTCCGTTGAAAGTGTATAGGTGGCGCTATCGAGCCATTTTGCCACACCCGATGGAATATTGGCCTTCAGATCTGTTCAGGCCAGGACTTTTATCACACATGTGAAGTTTGGGGAAGATTGGACATTTTATGCCTGAGTTATAACATCTTTTATTCCCATGGCGAGACTTTGAAATTTGTCACGGCGCCATGGACACGCCCCTTAACGAAAACTCAAGATCTTCACAATTTAACATTGCACAGGCCTTTAGATTATACTGACCATAAAAAAGACATTGATGTCAAAAAATTTCTAGGAGTAGTCTGTCGAAGTGTAAAATATGTCACTTCCTGTTGCTTATAGGTGGCGCTATGACTATAACTGAATATGGGGATGTAAATCTGTTGAGGTCAGGAGTCTTATTAAACATGTGAAGTTTTGGGCACATTGGACATTGTATGTCTGAGTTATAGCAACTTCATTTTTCATGGCGAATCATCGAAATTCGCCAGGCCGCCACGGACACGCCCTTTAACGAAAACTCAAAATCTTCGCATATTAACATCGCAAAGGCTTTTAGATTAGGCATACCAACTTTGGTGTTGATCTGAATTAATCTCTAGGAGGAGTTCGTTAAAATACAACGCATGGAAATGACAAAAATGACACAAAATTTGCTCATAAAATTAAAAATAACCGACTTCCTGTTGGGTTTCGGATTTTGCTCCAAGAGACTTTTTTGTAGGTATTGGAGAGATACATGTGTATACCAATTTTCATACATGTATGTGAAACGTAGCTCGAGGCGCACACCGTTGAACGTGTATAGGTGGCGCTGTCGAGCCATTTTGCCACACCCACTTCTGAAACCCATATCAGACGTAAATTTTCGCCAGTTCTGAGGTGTGTGCAACGTTTCATGACTTTTCGAGCATGTTTAGGCTCTCAAAAATGCGATTCATCTTAGAGAAGAATAATAATAATAATAATTAAAGCTGCAAGCAGCGATGAACGGGCCTTCGCACCCGGGCTCACCGCCATCGTGTGGCTTTAGTAAAAAGGTGAACGGTGAGAAATATGCATTTCAAATCATAAATAAAAAGTGAAATATGTCAAAGTCATTAATATGTGCCAATTTTGCTGTAGCCAATAGGTGGCGCTATCATTATAATGGAATATTGGCCTTCAGATGTGTTCAGGCCGGTAGTCTTATCGAACATGTGAAGTTTGGGGAATATCGAACATTTTATGCCTGAGTTACAACAACTTATATTCCTATGGCGAGACATCAAATTTTGTCACAGCGCCATGGACATGCCCTTTAACAAAATCTAAAGATCTCCACAATTTAACATTGCAAAGACCTTTAGATTAGACTGACCAAAATAAACTTTTGATTTCATAAAATTTCTTGGAGTAGTTCTTTGCAGTGTAAAACATGACACTTCCTGTTGCCAGCAGGTGGCGCTATGACTATGACTGAATATGGGCATGTAGTTCTGATAAGGGCAGAATTCTTATCTAACGTGAAGTTTGAGGCAGATTGGACATTGTATGTCTGAGTTACAGCAACTTCCTTTTTCATGACGAAACATCGAAATTTGTCAGGCCGCCATGGACACTCCCTTTAACGAAACCTCAAGATCTTCCCAATTTACCTTCGCAAAGGCCTTTAGATTTAACTGACCAAGTTTGATGTTGATCTGAATAAATCTCTAGGAGGAGTTCGTTAAAGTACAACCCCTGAAAATGCCAAAAACAACACAAATTTTGCAGAGAAAATTCTAAATAACTGACTTCCTGTTTGGATTCGGATTTCGTACCAAGAGACTTTTTCGTAGATATTGGTGTGTTACATGTGTGTACCGATTTTTGTACATGTACGTGAAACATAGCTTGAGGCGCACTCCGTTAAAAGTGTATATGCACTCTGTTGAAAATGTATAGGTGGCGCTATCGAGCCATTTTGCCACACCCAATGGAATATTGGCCTTCAGATCTGTTCAGGCCAGGACCCTTATCACACATGTGAAGTTTGGGCAAGATCGGACATTTTATGCCTGAGTTATAACATCTTTTATTCCCATGGCGACACATCAAACTTCGTCACGGCGCCATGGACACGCCTTTTAACGAAAACTCAAGATCTTCACAACTAAACATCACACAGGTCTTTAGATTAGACTGACCACAAAAATAACATTGATGTCATCAAATTTCTAGGAGTAGTTTGTCGCAGTGTAAAATATTTCACTTCCTGTTTCCAATAGGTGGCGCTATGACTATAACTGAATATTGGCATGTAGATCTGTTCAGGTCAAGAGTCTTATCCAACATGTGAAGTTTGGGGCAGATTGGACATTGTATGTCTGAGTTACAGCAACTTCCTTTTTCATGGCGAAACATCGAAATTTGTCAGGCCGCCATGGACACGTCCTTTAACGAAACCTCAAGTCCTTCGCAATTTAACATCGCAAATGGCTTTAGATTACACTGACCAAGTTTGGTGTTCATCTGAATAAATCTCTAGGAGGAGTTCGTTAAAGTACAACCCCTGAAAATGGCAAAAACAACGCCATTTTTGCAGGGAAATTTCAAAATAACCGACTTCCTGTTGGGATTAGGATTTCGTACCAAGAGACTTTTATGTAGGTACTGGTGTGTTACATGTGTGTACCGATTTTTGTATATGTACTTGAAACGGAGCTCGAGGCGCGCTATGTTGAAAGTGTATAGGTGACGCTATCGAGCCATTTTGCCACACCCGATGGAATATTGGCCTACAGATGTGTTCAGGCCAGGACTCTTATCACACATGTGAAGTTTGGGGAAGATCGGACATTTTATGCCTGAGTTATAACATATTTTATTCCCTTGGCGAGACATCGAACTTCGTCATGGCGCCATGGGCACGCCTTTTAACGAAAACTCAATATCTTCACAATTTAACATCGCACAGGCCTTTAGATTAGACTGACCACAAAAAAGACATTGATGTCATAAAATTTCTAGGAGTAGTTAGTCGCAGTGTAAAATATGTCACTTCCTGTTGCCTATAGGTGGCGCTATTACTATAACATAATATGGGCATGTGAATCTGTTCAGGTCAGGAGTCTTATTAAACATGTGAAGTTTTGGACACATTGGACATTGTATGTCTGAGTTATAGCAACTTCATTTTTCATGGCGAATCATCGAAATTCGCCAGGCCGCCACGGACACGCCCTTTAACGAAAACTCAAAATCTTCGCAATTTAACATCGCAAAGGCCTTTAGATTAGGCATACCAACTTTGGTGTTGATCTGAATTAATCTCTAGGAGGAGTTCGTTAAAATACAACGCATGGAACTGACAAAAATGACACAAAATTTGCTCATAAAATTAAAAATAACCGACTTCCTGTTGGGTTTCGGATTTTGCTCCAAGAGACTTTTTTGTAGGTATTGGAGAGATACATGTGTATACCAATTTTCATACATGTACGTGAAACGTAGCTCGAGGCGCACACCGTTGAACGTGTATAGGTGGCGCTGTCGAGCCATTTTGCCACACCCACTTCTGAAACCCATATCAGACGTAAATTTTCGCCAGTTCTGAGGTGTGTGCAAAGTTTCATGACTTTTCGAGCATGTTTAGGCTCTCAAAAATGCGATTCATCTTAGAGAAGAAGAATAATAATAATAATAATAATAATAATAATAATAATAATAATAATAATAAACGGAGCAATTCCAAGAGGGTCCTCACACCATCGGTGCTCGGGCCCTAATAATAATAATAATAATAATAATAATAACAATAATAATAATAAACGGAGCAATTCCAAGAGGGTCCTCACACCATCGGTGCTCGGGCCCTAATTAAAGCTGCAAGCAGCGATGAACGGGCCCTCGCACCCGGGCTCACCGGCAGCAAGTGGCTTTAGTAAATAGGTGAACGGTGAGAAATATGCATTTAAACTCATAAATATAAGTGGAATATATCAAAGTTTATTCCATATATGTGCCAATCTTTCTGTTGCCAGCAGGTGGCGCTATCATTATAATGGAATATTGATCTTCAGATGTGTTCAGGGCTGCACTCTTATCGAACATGTGAAGTTTGGGGAAGATCAAACATTTTATGCCTGAGTTACAACAACTTCTCTTGCTGTTGCGAGACATCAAATTTTGTCATTTTTGCCATGGACACGCTCTTTAACAAAAACTCAAGATTGCCACAATTTAACATTACACAGGCCTTTAGATTAGACTGACCACAAAAATACATTAATGTCAAAATATCTCTAGGAGTAGTTTGTTTCAGCGTAAAATATGTCACTTCCTGTTGCCAGCAGGTGGCACTATGACTATAATTGAATATGGGCATGTAGATCTGTTAAGGGCAAAGTCTTATCTAACATGCGAAGTTTGGGGCAGATTGGACATTGTATGTCTGAGTTACAGCAACTTCCTTTTTCATGGCGAAACATCAAAATTTGTCAGGCCGCCATGGACACTCCCTTTAACGAAATCTCAAGATCTTCCCAATTTAACTTCGCAAAGGCCTTTAGATTTAACTGACCAAGTTTGATGTTGATCTGAATAAATCTCTAGGAGGAGTTTGTTAAAGTACAACCCCTGAAAATGGCAAAAACAACGCCAATTTTGCAGAGAAAATTCTAAATAACCGACTTCCTGTTGGGATTCGGATTTCATACCAAGAGACTTTTTGTAGGTATTGGAGAGATACATGTGTATACTGATTTTCATACATGTACATGAAACGTAGCTCGAGGCGCACACCGTTGAAAGTGTATAGGTGGCGCTATCGAGCCATTTTGCCACACCCGATGGAATATTGGCCTACAGATCTGTTCAGGCCAGGACTTTTATCAAACATGTGAAGTTTGGGGAAGATCGGACATTTTATGCCTGAGTTATAACATCTTTTATTCCCTTTGAATTTTGTCACGGCGCCATGGACACGCCCCTTAACGAAAACTCAAGATCTTCACAACTTAACATCGCACAGGCCTTTAGATTAGACTGACCACAAAAAAGACATTGATGTCAAAAAATTTCTAGGAGTAGTGTGTCGAAGTGTAAAATATGTCACTTCCTGTTGCCTATAGGTGGCGCTATGACTATAACTAAATATGGGCATGTAAATATGTTCAGGTTCGGAGTCTCATCAAACATGTGAAGTGTGGGGCAGATTGGACATTGTATGTCTGAGTTATAGCAACTTCATTTTTCATGGCGAATCATCGAAATTCGCCAGGCCGCCACGGACACGCCCTTTAACGAAAACTCAAAATCTTCGCAATTTAACATCGCAAAGGCCTTTAGATTAGGCATACCAACTTTGGTGTTGATCTGAATTAATCTCAAGGAGGAGTTCGTTAAAATACAACGCATGGAAATGACAAAAATGACACAAAATTTGCTCATAAAATTAAAAATAACTGACTTCCTGTTGGGTTTCGGATTTTGCTCCTAGAGACTTTTTTGTAGGTATTGGAGAGATACATGTGTATACCAATTTCCATACATGTACGCGAAACGTAGCTCGAGGCGCACACCGTTGAACATGTATAGGTGGCGCTGTCGAGCCATTTTGCCAAACCCACTTCTGAAACCCATATCAGACGTAAATTTTCGCCAGTTCTGAGGTGTGTGCAAAGTTTCATGACTTTTCGAGCATGTTTAAGCTCTCAAAAATGCGATTCATCTTAGAGAATAATAATAATAATAATAATAATAATAATAATAATAATAATAATAATAATAATAATAATAATAATAATAATAATAATAAATGGAGCAATTCCAAGAGGGTCCTCACACCATCGGTGCTCGGGCCCTAATAATAATAATAATAATAATAATAATAATAATAATAATAATAATAATAATAATTAAAGCTGCAAGCAGCGATGAACGGGCCCTCGCACCCGGGCTCACCACCAGCGAGTTGCTTTAGTAAAAAGGTGAATGGTGAGAAATATGCATTTAATGTCATAAATATAAGTGGAATGTATCAACGTATATTCCATATATGTGCCAATCTTCCTGTTGCCTGCAGGTGGCGCTATCATTATAATGGAATATTGGCCTTCAGATGTGTTCAGGTCAGGACTCTTATCAAATATGTGAAGTTTGGGGAAGATCGAACATTTTATGCTTGAGTTACAACAACTTCTCTTGCTGTGGCGAGACATCAAATTTTGTTATGGCGCCATGGACACACCCTTTAACTTAAACTCAAGATCTCCACAATTTAACATTGCACAGGCCTTTAGATTAGACTGACCACAAAAAATACATTAATGTCAAAAAATTTCAAGGAGTAGTTTGTCACAGCGTAAAATATGCCACTTCCTGTTGCCAGCAGGTGGCGCTATGACTATAATGGAATATGGGCATGTAGATATTTTAAGGGCAGAAGTCTGATCTAACATGTGAAGTTTGGGGCTGATTGGACATTGTATGTCTAAGTTACAGCAGCTTCCTTTTTCATGGCGAAACATCAAAATTTGCCAGGCCGCCATGGACATGCCCTTTAACGAGACCTCAAGATCTTCGCAATTTAACATTGCAAAGGGCTTTAGATTACACTGACCAAGTTTGGTGTTGATCTAAATAAATCTCTAGGAGGAGTTCGTTAAAGTACAACCCCTAAAAAATGGCAAAACAACACCAATTTTGGAGAGAAAATTCTAAATAACCGACTTCCTGTTGGGATTCGGATTTCGTACCAAGAGACTTTTTTGTAGGTATTGGTGTGTTACATGTGTGCTCTGATTTTTGTACATGTACGTGAAACATAGCTTGAGGCGCACTCCGTTGAAAGTGTATATGCCATCAGTTGAAAGTGTATAGGTGGCGCTATAGAGCCATTTTGCCACACCCAATGGAATTTTGGCCTTTAGATCTGTTCAGGCCAGGACCCTTATCACACATGTGAAGTTTGGGCAAGATCGGACATTTTATGTCTGAGTTATAACATCTTTTATTCCCATGGCGACACATCAAACTTCGTCACGGCGCCATGGACATGCCTTTTAACGAAAACTCAAGATCTTCACAACTAAACATCACACCGGTCTTTAGATTAGACTGACCACAAAAATAACATTGATGTCATAAAATTTCTAGGAGTAGTTTGTCGCAGTGTAAAATATGTCACTTCCTGTTGCCAATAGGTGGCGCTATGACTATAACTGAATATTGGCATGTAGATCTGTTCAGGTCAAAAATCTTATCCAACATTTGAAGTTTGGGGCAGATTGGACATTGTATGTCTGAGCTACAGCAACTTCCTTTTTCATGGCGAAACATCGAAATTTGTCAGGCCGCCATGGACACGCCCTATATCGAAACCTCAATTCCTTCGCAATTTAACATCGCAAATGGCTTTAGATTACACTGACCAAGTTTGGTGTTCATCTGAATAAATCTCTAGGAGGAGTTCGTTAAAGTACAACCCCTGAAAATGGCAAAAACAACACCAATTTTGCAGGGAAAATTCAAAATAACCGAATTCCTGTTGGGATTAGGATTTCGTACCAAGAGACTTTTTTGTAGGTATTGGTGTGTTACATGTATGTACCAATTTTTGTACATGTACGTGAAACATAGCTCGAGGTGCACTCCGTTGAAAGTGTATAGGTGGCGCTATCGAGCCATTTTGCCACACCAGATGGAATATTGGTGGCGCTATGACTAAAACTGAATATGGGCATGTAAATATGTTCAGGTCAGGAGTCTTATTAAACATGTGAAGTTTTGGGCACATTGGACATTGTATGTCTGAGTTATAGCAACTTCATTTTTCATGGCGAATCATCGAAATTCGCCAGGCCGCCACGGACACGCCCTTTAACGAAAACTCAAAATCTTCGCAATTTAACATCGCAAAGGCCTTTAGATTAGGCATACCAAATTTGGTGTTGATCTGAATAAGTTTCTAGGAGGAGTTCTTTAAAATACAACTCATGGAAATGGCAAAAATGACACAAAATTTGCTCATAATATTAAAAACAACTGACTTCCTGTAGGGTTTAGAATTTTGCTCTAAGAGACTTTTTTGTAGGTATTGGAGAGTTACATGTGTGTACCGATTTTCATACATGTACGTGAAACATAGCTTGAGGCGCACACCGTTGAACATGTATAGGTGGCGCTGTCGAGCCATTTTGCCACACCCACTTCTGAAACCCATATCAGATGTACATTTTCGCTGGTTCTGAGGTGTGTGCAAAGTTTCATGACTTTTTGAGTATGTTTAGGCCCTCAAAAATGCGATTCATCCTGGAGAATAATAATAATAATAATAATAATAATAATAAACGGAGCAATTCCAAGAGGGTCCTCACACCATCGGTGCTCGGGCCCTAATAATAATAATAATAATAATAAACGGAGCAATTCCAAGAGGGTCCTCACACCATCGGTGCTCGGGCCCTAATAATAATAATAATAAACGGAGCAATTCCAAGAGGGTCCTCACACCATCGGTGCTCGGGCCCTAATAATAATAATAATAATAAACGGAGCAATTCCAAGAGGGTCCTCACACCATCGGTGCTCGGGCCCTAATAATAATAATAAACGGAGCAATTCCAAGAGGGTCCTCGCACCATCGGTGCTCGGGCCCTAATAATAATAATAATAATAATAATAATAATAATAATAATAATAATAATAATAATAATAAACAAAGCAGATACAAGAGGGTCCTCGCACCTCGGTGCTCGGGCCCTAAAAATTGATAGCTAATACTTCACATTCATATTTAAAATTACACAAAACGAAAATGAAAATATAATGTTACAGTAGCAATAAGAAAAAAAGTAGGCTTAGGTGGCCAGTTTGCAAAAAGTGACTTGAGTAATTAGTGAATCTCTGAATCATTGGCTCATTCACAGATCAATTAATAATTAAGCAAAACAACACTGGTGAAATAACTGGTGAAATAAATATATATTAATAAATATCACCATACTTCCCCTGGTACTTAATCACAGTATATTAAGATATTTAGATAAAAATATTATGTTTAAATATACACATGATGCATTAGCTAATTCAATATTAAGTTATATGCACTTACATTGCATATATCCATAACCAAAATATGAACATTGTATAGAGTTAGCTTAAAAATTGTTTCATCAATAAATTAAAGAATTTTCTTATAATTTTCTTAAATATCTCTTTTTATCATTGGATAAATCTGAAAATCCTGCTAACACATTTAAAAAATGTATATAAATTAGGCAATAATATATTTATAAACCCCTCATTAAAAACCTTCAGAATATACTGCAAAGTTTGGAAAATTTTGTGTTAAAGCAGACATTTCTGGCTCAGTGCTTGAGAAAAAAACTCATATTGCAAAAGGAAAAAAAAATCTATGAAGGTTCTATAAATGCAAATAGATAGTGTAATAAAATTAGCTTTGGATTTTTTTCTTCCCAGCAGAAAACTTTATTCAAGCTAAAATCTCAGACTTGAAAAAAGCATTAAAATAAAATAAAAAGTTTTGCCTATAGTGATTCTGTGATTCATTAACTACAAATATGGCTTCTTTTGGAAAAATTTTCATTGATGGAACTGTAAAATTTTCCAAAATGCAAATGTTTAGTACAATTGTCTAAAATGTAATATTAAAGTAAAATATATAGACAGGGCTTGACATTAACACCAGCTGATGGACCTTTTAAACAGACTGTGATGACACATCCTAATCGTTGTCAACATCAAAACTTATATATTTTTATTAAAAGTCCTATTATGCTTTTTAACTTTTTCAACTTTAGTTAGTCTTTAATGTTGTTGTTTGAGCATTAAAAAGATCTGCAAAGTTACAAAGCTCAAAGTCCACTTCAAAAGGAGATATTTTATTTAACAGAAATCACTTTTCAAAAACTACAACGAATGACTTGTTTTGACTACAATGCATATTTGACTAAAGGGAGGAGACCTGTTTGAGCTGCACTAGAGAAGGCACCGAGTGTTATCACTATGTCAGAGAAATGCTAGCTTTCTCAAGGCAGCATCCGGGTTTAAATCACGCTCAAATTGATTTAATTTTGATGCAGTATTTACCAAAGAGTATGTCAGCGTAAGTTCTTTGTTTACACTAAAGCGCACAGGTGGCGATGGTAAGGAGCATGACATTTCCTGAGCGGGCGCAGAGTGCTGCCAGTCACAAAACACACTGGCCCAGCTAACCAATCACATTAAAATTTGTATTTTATAAGGCGGGCCTTCATTTGATACAGGAACTATTCAAGCCGTTCATGCCAGACTGAGGAGAGAGGTGTTGTAATAATGTAAGAAATTAAAAATAATGTTTTTTTTTTTTTCGAACAACCTAGTATTTTTCTAGTACACACCCAAAACAAAATCAAGACTTTGTAAAAGAGCATATTAGGATCCTTAAAAAAAAAATCCATTTATAACACTATACTTTGTATTGTATTATTTTTGTATGAAATCACAAAAAAAATTGTTAACATTGCTGTGAGGGTGTTTCTAATAGAGCGGCTGTCGGAGTTACAATAAATTTGACATTGTTCTCTCTTTTTTGCTATTGGAACAAATGGGATGACAAAAAATATATATTTGTGTTATCTCCCTTTCACCGCTATAGGTTGCCTAGTCTCATGTAGTTATACCTTCAGACTGACGGCTGAAGGTCTGGAATCCATGGCAGCTTTCATTGGCCAAGGCTCGCCCATGTGGATGTTTGACCGACATGTCAAAAACCAATCATAATTTGTTTCGATCAGCATCACATTTCGGGTGTGGAAGTGTCTCCACAATTACAGACCAGTGTGTAAAACTTCCGGACGTATTATAAAGATTCTATGTCACGAACTTTAAATATTTTAAATACTTTTTGAGAATGCAGCATTTACTTTGATCCTGATAAGCGCTTGTTGTCACAGTTAATCACGTTATCACGACTGCTTTCTTCTTTCTTGAGGGAAATGCAAAATGCCTTGAGGTTTTTTTTTTTTTTTTCTAATGCCTTGAGTTTGCGTACTAGTGACTGATCAATAAGCCCCCATGGAGAAGTGAATCTTATTAGTAAATAGCTAATAAGAATCCATCTCACATACATTTATATATATATATATATATCATTTTTTTTTTTTTTTTTTTTTTTTTTAATGGGACTATATTTTAGCACTTTAGCACTTGTTTAGTTAAAGATTTATTTTATTGTGAATTTCGATTAAGTAAAATTATCTGCAGTAAAATTGCCTTTATATGAAGTTACTTGTGGCTGAGTATGGTGACCCATAATCGGAATTTGTGCTCTGCATTTATCACATCAAAGTGCACACACACACACACACACTGTGAACACAAACCCGAAGCAGTGGGGTTTTGTTGCCTTGCTCAAGGGTATCACCCTTGAGGTTACAAATCTGACTCTATAACAATTAGGCCATGCCCGCCCCAAAAAAGGTAAAACAATTTTACTAAATTTTGTACAGTTATGTCAAAAAATACTGTTCAACTATACTTTGGGACCAGAAAAAAAGTTTACACGATTAGTAGGCTACATTCTAACATGAATTCTAGTGTAAGTGTGACCATAATACATACCTCTGTCACTAGATTCTATAAGAACTCCTCCTTTAGGAAACTCAACTGGATGGACTAGTAGGAGTGTGTAATTCAGAAGATCTCTGTTTGGTCTGTGACATGTGAAGTTTCCCCCACGCAGCCCATCTATCATAACAGTGATGTGGTTTCCTGTCTCAGAGATGCTCTCCCCATCCATCTCCCAGCAAATTTGATCTCCTTTATATTGCTCTCCACAATGCAGCGATACCTCAATGCTGGACAGATCGGATACCTCCAAAGCCACAACTATAACAGTAAAGCTTATTTATGAGACGCACTTGATTTGATAGCACATTAAGTAAATAATGTCTTATACAACAAGACATTTATTTTCATTCACCTAGGATGCATTAAATTCCTCAAAAGTGACAATAAAGACATATATACAAAATAGTTATATTTCAAATAAATGCTGTTCTTTTAAACTTTCTGTTAATGATGGAATCATGAAGAAAAAAAAAACTTTCCTGTAAATACACAGAACTAAATCCTGTGCATTTCTTTTATAATATGTGGAGTTCACGGTTTAATTTCCTGGTTTAGCCAAGTGGGAATGGCCTTCAAAGGAAGTGCAAACTGGAAGGGATTCACTAATTTGAGCTAGTAATGGAAATGTTTGTGCAAAGTCTTCATTTTATCCATCCTTTTTATTCTATTCTTTGATTTGTTTTAAATCCAGCCTCAGTTGTTGCAGAGATTTAGTGCAGTCTTAGACAGTTTTTATTGTTTTTATTACTCTATTGTTCTTAAACACTATCTATTTATTAACACATTTTGCATACCCACTTTTGAAATAAACATATTGGATGCCAACTTTGTTTACAGAGAGATTTTCCTTGTCACTGGTTGGTTCAACCAAACTTTTAAGCTACACAACTTTATTTCAACACTTATTATAATAAATAATAATAATAACAATTTCTTAAGCACAAAATCATTGATATTAGCATGATTTCTGAAGGATTATGAAATGAAGATTGGAGTTAAAATCCAGCTTCGCTATCACATGAATAATTTACTTTAAAAAGAATTATACAGTATATTGTCTTTACTGTCAGTTTACTGCATATATATATATATATATATATATATATATATATATGTGTGTGTGTTTGTGTGTGTTTTAAAACATCAGTTACAGATAACAATAAAAGAGATAGTCACCATTTGGCTTGATGGACCTAAGTGAAGTGCTGCCTACCACCTGAAGGATCGCTTGAAGAATAACAAAGACAGTCTTGTTCATCTAAAGTAAAGTAAAAATGGTGACATGAACAACTGTTAAATAAAATAAAAATATTAAATTAAATAAAAAAAATTAAATAAAAATAAATGATAGGATTACTATGTAGAGATATTAAATAAACAATGATTATATATTTATAATAATATATATATATATATATATATATATATATATATATATATATATATATATATATATATATATATATATATATATATATATATATATATATATATATATATATATACACTATACTATTTGTGATAGACACTTTCTCTTGAATCTTACCTTGAGACCTTGTGGTGACTCTCTCCTCTTCCCTTTCACTGAAGTAGTATTGAACCTGAGCAACATTTATATATGTTTATTACAGAAGTGTGAATTTCCAGCAAGCAGAAGTATGAAGTTCTAAACAAAGGGACACGGAAACAAATGTGTAGCCAGTTTTCATTTGGGATTTCCATGAGCTCTGTTAGGGGCTTTAACAAGAGCAATTGTCCATGAGAATGTACAGGTCATCCCTCACAATTAAATCATTTTCTCTGAGTGAAATATATATTGGTAGTTTTTTATTTTTACACACTTTGTTTTCAGTTTTATTTTATCAAAAAAAAAACAAAAAAAAAAAAACAAATATATATATATATATATATATATATATATATATATATATATATATATATATATATATATATATATATATATATATATATATATATATATATATATATAGTGAAATATTATAAAATAACGACTTTACATTGAAATATATTATTATATTTAATATATTACTTAAATATTTTAAATATAATTTATTCCTGTTATACAAAGCTGATTTTTCATCAGCCATCCCTCCAGTCTTCAGTGTCCCATGATCCTTCAGAAATCATTGTAATATATATATATATATATTAATATATTATATTATATTATATTATATTATATTATATTATATTATATTATATTATATTAAATTATATTATATTATATTATATTATATTATATTATATTATATTATATTATATTATATTATATTATATTATATTATATTTTTTTATATAAGATATATTATATTATATTTATATATATAAGATTTTTTGGAACCTGTGCTACTTTTTTCAGGATCCTTTGATGAATAAAAATAAATAAAATAGAAAATATAAATATTTTGTAACAATGTGCACTACCAGAACACTTTTCTTTTTTTATTAATACTTTTATTCATAAAGGATGTGTTAGAATGATAATTCTAAAAAAATTTAAATAAATGCTGTTCTTTTAAATTTGATTCATCAACTATTCCTTAGAAAAGCAACTCAATAATAAACTGGCATATTAGATTGATTTCTGAAGGATCCTAAAGAATGGAGTAATGGCTGATGAATATCTAGCTTTGCATCACAGGAATGAATTATATTTTGAAGTGTATTAAATTATAAAAGCATTATTTTAAATTCTAATATTTTGGTGGTAGTGGCACTTGTAGATTATGCCACAATCACAGTCCTGGTATGAGTTAGACATTCTAGGGAAAAATGCTGAACACAAGAGAAAGTGCTCACCTTTATCATCATAGGGTTTAACCACAAACCAAAACAACAGAATTAATGAGTATTCCAAGATACTCAATACCATGTCTAAACGACAATGAAAATACATCATGTGACAAAGCCACTATTTAAGCTAAAGCCACAAAGCCCACGTGTATTTTTATGACATGATTAAATAGGACAAAATCGATTTAAAATAGTTATAGTGGAATAGTCATGGTCAGGGGCGTCGGACTGGGGGGGTAAAGGGTACCGAGTACCCAGGGCCCGAGGCAGGGGGGGGGCCCTTAGAAGTCAGTTTTCTATACATACATATACATGCACTAACATTTGTATAGCATTTATGTACAACTAAAAAAGTTCCTGTGCAAAACTAAACTTGTAGTTAGGCGCTGGTTTGGTATAAAAAAGTCATTTTCATGCTGTGCAGGGCCCCACACCCCTCTCGAATCAATGCAAATGGTACGACCCGCAGGTCAGGTGCTTCTGCTGCGGACCCGCGGTGATTGAATCAGTTGATGAGACAGGAGCTGGAGTGAGCCGTGAAGAGTCATGTCTCTCCTTAAGAAAGGAATATCAGGGGCTCAAAAACGAAAAGAGAAGCAGAATAAAGAGAGAAGGGCAAATGAGGGCAAGCAGTTGCTCACAAATTTTTTTGAAAAGAGAGGTGAGCTCCAAATGCATCATCAAGCATTGACATTGTTTTAACATAAATATCTACTCCCGGTAGAATAGCATACATTTATGTTTGCATTTATGAATAATATACCAATACTTTACAGTATCACACCCTTCATAGCGAGCAAACAATGTTTCTGATTATTACATGGCTTGGCTGAATTCCAATGTAGAATGCGGTCTGTTATTTCTTGATAACAGACCGCTGCGAAGTATAACAGACCGTTGCCATGAAAAACAGCGCGTTGCTATGGACGCGGAACGGACTATTTTCTTTGGCGGAAGCAATACAATCGTTTTTAAATCAATAAACTCCTTTTTAAATCAATAATTCGTGGCAAATTATTTATTTTGTGGGTAGCCATGTAATAAGCGGGATAATGTATAGAGAGGCGGTCGTTATAGCGAATAACAACCCTGACAGGCTGAACAGGACCCCGACACGAAGCGGAGGATAATGTAATCTAACGTTATACATTATCCCTTACGTAAATAACAGGGAGTGAGAAGCAGACGGAGCTCAACACACTGCCACTCCAGGCAGCTGCCTAAACGCTTGTCTCCTCTTCTGCTGCAGTTCTCCCCACTCTCAGAGTCAGAAGTTTACATGAAAACACTGTATATTTCCCTCCATTGTCAAAATCTAACACCCGAGAAAACACAGATCGTTAGCGCCTATTTTACCGTATTGTTATGCAAATTAGCTCGCACACGCTCTTACATTAAGTACAGGATTGTTCTCAGTATAATAATGCACATCTTAATGATTGAAAAATGACTTATTTTAAAACATAATTCAAAGACTGAATGTCTAGTTTGGCGGTTAGTTTACCCTGTGATTCTATAGTCTAGTCTGCATTTATTTTAAACAGACAAATAATCATCAATTATCTTGTACTTAGCCTACACTTTAAAAAAAAGGTATTGTGACAATAAAGGATATTTTAGCAACCATTTGAAGCCATATATTTCAGTTTCAGAGTCAGACCCTGCAGCAGCAGGCCCCTCATCATGGCTAGGTGAAAGCAGTGACAGTGAGGTGGATGTGAGTGTGACAGTGAGACAAGGTTAGCTTTTTAACACTTAGTAATTAGTAATTAAGTGTTAAGAGGAAATAAGCAAAATTAGTACATTGTTATTGTACACATTTAAACTTTAAAGTGTAATTACTAATTACAGTTTAAAGTTTACAGTTTAAAGTTTAAATGTGTACAATAACAATGTACCCATTTTGCTTATTTCCTCTTGTAGCAGAGGCAGAAATAGAAGATGAGGTTGATATTCATATAAGTGATCAGAGGGAAAGTGAAGAATGTGATGAAGGTAGTCAGGAGCAGGAGGACAGAGCTGAAGAGGAAAGAGAAGAGAATGAGAGACTTAGGGATACTGGAGAGGGATTGTCAGAGGACCCAGGATTATGGCCAACAACTCTTACTGATAAGCACAGGAAAACTATTGTTCAAATGCTAGCAAAAAACTGGACTTTAAAGACCTGATCAGCAAATTTGCGCATGCAAAGACCCGTCAATGGGCATTTAGTAAAAACTGACATTATTTAGTTTGTGTTTCAGACCAAAGTTTTTCTCATTTGGTATGGTCATTTTCAGAACTGCTTTACAGTATATTTGATTTAGTCCAGGTTTGGACCTGCTAGACCTTTTGTCATCTCAGTAAGTAGTACTTTCGACAATAAAACAAAAATATATTAATCAGAGTGTGGCCTATTTTGTTTACATTTTAAGTGTTTTTATGATAAAAATGCAATACCTTACCTATTGGTATCACTATGGTATTGGGGGCCCAGCAAGATGGTTTGTACCCAGGGCCCAAAATTTGGTGCTACGCCCCTGGTCATGGTGGTAAATAAACATAAAGGGTAAACTGCTTAGCATCAGAATGAAGATTACCACAAACTCACAAATTTTGTAGCGTGATCACAGTTACTCTAACAACAAGTCAGTCAAGTCAATGTTCAAGTCAGTCACTGTGTTATATCAATACATTTCTGCTAAGAAAGTGTCTTTCAGAACTCCAATGAACTAGCCGTAAGCCAACAGTGGCAAGGAACTCAATCAAGTGACAGAATTGAAGAAACTACTCTAATTTCCTCCATGACCAATTCTCCTCTGGCCTAAGCGAAAAAACACAGTGTGATATTTATTAAATTGTGTTTCAGCATGACACGTTGATATACATATATAGGGATCATGCCGGCAGCCATATCACCCTGGAGCCCAAGACCGGTATTCCACTGAAGCTAAGCAGGGCTGAGCCTGGTCAGTACCTGGATGGGAGACCTCCTGAGAAAACTAGGTTGCTGCTGGAAGAGGTGCTGGTGAGGCCAGCAGGGGGTGCTCACCCTGTGGTCTGTGTGGGTCCTAGCGCCCCAGTGTAGTGATGGGGACACTATACTGTCAACAAGCACCGTCTTTCGGATGAGACGTTAAACTGAGGTCCTGACTCTCTGTGGTCATTAAAAATCCCAGGAAGTCTTTTGAAAAGAGTAGAGGTGTGACCTCGGCATCCTGGCTGAATTCGCCCATTGGCCTCTGACCATCATGGCCTACTAGCAATCCCCATATCTGCTGATTGGCTTCATCACTCTGTCTCCTCTCCACCAGTAAGCTGGTGTGTGGTGGGCATTCTGGCGCACTATGGCTGCCGTCGCATCATCCAGGTGGATGCTGCACACTGGTGGTGGATGAAGAGATACCCCCTGACAATCTAAGCGCTTTGAGTGCCTAGAAAAGCGCTATATAAATGTAATGAATCATTATTATTATTATTATTATTATTATTATTATTATTATTATATGGGCTGAGGGCTCGTCTAGACACTAAGGTCTTTGCGAAGTACAGTTGCTACTTTTACGCTTAAGGAAGGTTAAGAAAAACAGTCTGACACCATGGTATAATGAGCATACTCGCACCCTAGAGAGAGCAGCCCGGAAAATGGAGCGCAGCTGGAGGAAAATAAAACTAGAGGTATTTCGTATTGCTTGGCGGGAAAGTAAGCTATCCTACAAAAAAGCATTAAAAACTGCTAGATCTGATTACTTCTCTTTTAGAAGAAAACAAACATAACCCCAGATATTTATTCAATACTTTGGCTAAAATTAACAAAAAATAAAGCATCAACAAGTGTTGACATTTCCCAACATCACAGCAGTAATGACTTCGTGAACTACTTTACTTCTAAAATCGATACTAATAGAGATAAAATTGTAACCATTCAGCCGTCAGCTACAGTATAGCATCAGACAGTGCACTCATTCTCTACTATAGGAGAGGAAGAATTGTATAAACTTGTTAAATCATCTAAACCAACTACATGTATGTTAGACCCTATTCCATCTAAGATCCTAAAAGAGGTGCTTCCAGAAGTCATAGATCCTCTTCTGACTATTATTAATTCCTCATTGTCATTAGGATATGTACCCAGAACCTTCAAACTGGCTGTTATTATGCCTCTCATCAAAAAACCACAACTTGACCCCAAAAAACTAGTTAATTATAGACCAATCTCGAATCTCCCTTTTCTATCCAAGATACTAGAAAAGGTAATATCCTCACAATTATATTCCTTCTTAGAGAAAAATGGTATCTGTGAGGATTTCCAGTCAGGATTTAAACCGTATCATAGTACTCTCATTAGAGTTACAAATGACCTGCTCTTATCAAGCTCTTAGCAAGCATCACAACAGTAAGAGGAACCTCAAGGTTTTAAATGTGTGAAATTGTACAGGGCACCATTCCTGTACTTTGCCTCCCAAATCACTAAATCCGCCCCTGCTGACCACCATCAGTTTGTAACAGTGAATGAAGAGCATTCATATTGATCACAAGTGCAGTATGGAGTACCTAAAGGCTCAGTACTAGGGCCGTTACTTGTCACGCTTTACATGTTACCCTAGGAAGATATCATCAGGAAACACAGTGTTAGCTTTCACTGTTTTGCTGATGATACTTAGCTCTATATTTCTTTGTGGCTTTGCGAAACATACCAATTTTAAAAATGAAAGGAATGCATAGTCGATTTAAAAAACTGGATGACGAGTAATTTCTTAATGCTAAATTCTGAAAAAACAGAGGTGTTAATTATAGGACCTAAAAACTCTTCATGTAATAACTTAGAACACTGTATAACACTTGATGGCTGCTCTGTCAATTCTTTGTCATTAGTTATGAACCTAGGTGTGCTATTTGATAGCAGTCTTTCCTTTGAAAGCCACCTTTCTAGCATTTGTAAAACTGTATTTTTCCATCTAAATATCTAAATCATATTTTTAAATTATGACCTGTGCTCTCAATGTCAAATGCAGAAATGTTAATTCATGCATTTATGACTTCAAGGTTACATCAAAGAAATCAGTTAATTCTAAGCACATAGAGACTCTTTCACCTAGATATCACACTATAGAGACTGTCTATAAAAAAATAAACAGTGCATATAATATAGGGCCTATTTAAATTTTTTACTTGTTTTTGTGAAGGATCCAAGAAGGACCATGTCACTTTCTACACAGGCACACTTCATGTTTGGTTTAAATAATCCTTGTTAAAGCGAGTTAAATGTATAATTTCCTTCAGTTTAGTTTAAATGTGTAATTAAAATAAATTAGATACAAACTTAATAAACAAACTCCAGCTAGTCCAAAATTCAGCAGCTAAAGATCTTATTAGAACCAGGAAGTATATTAGCCTGGTTCTGTCAACACTGGCTCCCTATCAAACATTGTATTGATTATAAAATCTTGCTCATTACTTTTAAAGCCCTGAATGATTTTGCACCTCAGTATTTAAATGAGCTCTTATTGCATCATAGTCCTCCAAGTCCGCTGCGTTCTCAAAATTCTGGCAACTTCTTAATACCTAAAATATCAAAATCAACTGCGGGCTAAAGATCCTTTTCCCATTTATTGCCCAAATTCTGGAATAACCTACCTAACATTGTTCAGTAGGCAGACACACTCTATCAGTTTAAATCTAGATTAAAGACCCATCGCTTTAACCTGGCTTACACATAACACAATAATACATTTCTAATATTCAAATCTGTTAAAGGATTTTAAGGCTGCATTGATTGGGACAACCGGAACCGGAAAAAACTTCCCATAACACACAATGTACTTGCTACTGTACATCGTTAGAAGAATGGCAACTATGCTAATGCATAGTTGCCATTCTTCTAACGATGTAGCAAGTACATTGTGAGTCTGTTTCTTTCTTATTCTGAGGTCACCGTAGCCACCAGATCCAGTCTGTATCCAGATATTTATTTCAGTAATTAGCATAATGTAAAAAAAAAATTATAGAATGTTTAATAAGGAGCCAGTGCAGTGTTAAAAGTGTTAATATGATTTTTGGTTCTTTAGAGAATTTTAGCTGCTGCATTTTGGACCAGCTGGAGTTTATTTATTAATAAAACAATTGGCTTGGAATTGTGTGAGCCTGTGTTTTTTTTGTTTTTGTTTTTTGGTCACCTGTGTGAGCCCAAGTTAAATATATGCCTTATTCAGTCTATTCAATTAGTCTTCTGTGTTATGATGGGGAAGTCACAGTTCACCCTTTTATAGGGTTTTTATAGAGATGTTGCTGTTTATAATAAATAACATAAGGTTTTTAGGCCATCATTAATTCAGATATTAGAGGAACTGATGGTCTACATGACTAATAAACTCAAGCTCTTTTCAAATGAAAGAGTTGAACAAATACTGTTTAGAGAATTTATATAATTGAAAGGTTATCTGAAAAAAAAAAAACAGGGATTAAAGCTGCTGGACAATTGGGAAAACCAAAACTGACATTGTTTTTGTGACATGTAACACATCATTTTAAAAATCTTTATATATTTTTGGTTACAGAGTTTTTAATAAAAACTAAAAAACATAAAATAAAATCAAGGAGCAGTCCAACAAGTGATCCTCCTGTTGCTAAAAGCCAATAGCAGTTTAAAATGTCATTTTGGCCCCAAGTGTCTGTTTCAGAATTTAAGTTCTTACAGACCCAGGTAGGTCCACACTTCTGGTCTGCCTTGCAGAACATATCAAATGAGAAAAGAATGTGTTTATAATGACATAATCTTATAATAATAATAATAAAGATTATCTTGCCAAAACCATACTTTTTGGACTTCTCTTGATCAAATCAGGGCTCCGGTTTTTAGACCTGAGGATTTTAAACAGAAAATCTTACTCTCAACTCCCTTAGAAGAGCTATAACTCAAAGGCGGTAAATGTTTGAAATGAGGTTTACTCTAGAATCTAATGACCAATCCAAAAATAGAGAAATCTTCTTCTGAATAATCTTGCAGCTCATGCACATTGATATCCTCTCACATACACACTTGGTGTGGTGGTTAATATCCCCAATGAGGCATAAGTTTTCCACTGAAGTGGGGTTCTGTGGCAGTGCTGGGTTTTTGGGAGGCTGGCTGTTGATCACCTGGACAACATAGTCTCTGGAGATCTTCAGTTCTTCCTGCTTCATCTTGTCAGCGAGCGGTCGGCCTGAAAAGAACCAATGCTGGATGTTGGCCAATATACCTTTCTGGGTTTTTAGACGATGCTTCATCTGCTGGACATTGTCACTGGTTCGGATGGCCAGGCAGTAGACAGGCAGCTGGTAGCGGTTCCTCATCTCATCACAGCATTCAGTCAAAGCACCTGGAGATGACACAAAAAGAAGCATTTAAGCCACATTTTCAGTCTCTGACATTCAAACTTATCTGATGTTTTGATACAGTGGACAATGATATTGTAATATTGCATCTATATATGTCTAATATATAGTGAAATCAAACATTTTGATGCAAATATAATAAAGATTTATTTTGATTTTATTATTTATTTATTTTTATTTGGGGTCAAAAACATCAGTAATTTTATGACATTGAGTGAACCTCCTTTGTTTAAAGATCAGATTTTTTTTTGTTTATATTGAGGCACAAGATGCTCTTTGAATCATTTTCAAATTGGTGGATAAAATGGATCATTCGGTTTTACAAAAAATTACAGAGTTCAGAGAAACTTGAGTGCTTCTATCGAAAAGAGGAAAAAACTCACCCTTAACTTTCCATTTTTTTGTTAAGCATGCATAGTGTTAGCTTTTAAGGCTTTTTCGAAATTCTACTTAATAAAATAAATACAGAAACAAATCATATGATGAGCATGCTGCCTATGACATAGAGACTCATTGCGGATCTGTCTACTTTTTAACCAAAGAGGAAGTTGGAGCAATGAATCAATGACAATGGGACAGGGTTCACACCACATAAACAATAAGATTACATCACTGGCCTCTCCCAAGGAGGAAGTAAGTCATTTTGATCATAATGAGCTACACCTCCATGGAATTAAAAAAAAAAAAAAAAAAGTAATATTCATACTATCATGATGACACAAGTAAGTTTTGTTTTTAAGTAGGTTTTATTTGTATCAGTAATACAAGGGTTTCATTAAATCTTTCTGGTGAAATTCTTTACTGCTTAGCAGATCAAAGAATATTAGATGAAACCACTGATGAAACTCATCGTTATATGTTGTAAAGTATGTTGTATATGTTGTAGTTGCAAGTTTGAGGTAAAATGCACTTGGGTTGTTGATGTCAAAACACTATATAAGCTGTGATTCAAATATTAAATAATGTTATGACATTTGTTTACGCTTACACTGAATGTTTGCTGCTTCAATCCAGATGAGTAGGCTATTGTATAGGGTAAATTTAGTATAGGGTGTGAAAAGTATACAGCTGTGGTTTTTGTTTAGAAAATTATTGCTTGACTGAAGTACACCGTGTTCCAAATTATTATGCAAGTGACATAACAATAGAATTTCAGTGCAATAAAGAGTCAGATTTTTGTTTGTGTTGTCTTTCACATCATTTCAGGTAACTGAAGAATGCTTTGGTCAATAGTTTGCCAGGTCTTCTTAGGTAAATGGAAACCCTACTTAAAGAGGTTGTTCAACATTATTAAGCAATTTCTCATGCAATATGGCGAGGAATAAAGATCTTTCTGAAGATGAAAAGTATGAAACAATGCAGTGTCTTGCAAAAGGCATCAAAACAAACTATATTTTGCAAAAAGCAAATAGAGATTATTGAACTGTCAATAGATTTGTGAGAGACTTAGAGCACAAAATATCTTGGTCAGATGTAGATTTATTAAGGAAAGTTTCTGTCATACAAATTGTATTGTACTGTATTGTAATGCCAGCTATAAAAAAGCCACTGCTGTTTGAAGCTACTGGAGTCTCAAGATTGCTATTTCTGACATTTCTGTCACTGTGTTTTTGTTACTGTTTCTTGAGGATATGAAGTGTGTTATTATTTTATAAATAAATAAAACCCTGTTATAAATAAAATATTGATCAATTTGTCTTTTTGACTGTCTGTCAGTAAATAAACACTAGGCTATATAATAATCCAAGCCAACAATACAAAGTATTTATAGCCTAGTTTGTTCATTTTTTATCAAATTTTAAGTTTGCTAGTATAATAATTGCTTTTCCTAGGCAGACTTGACATATTGGTCTAATATTTGTATAAGAAGATTGCTCAAAAAGGACATAATGACATGAATTAAAATCAAATAACATTTTGAATCTTAAACAAGTAACACTACAGTTCTATAGTCTAATCTGAAGGGTGAACTCAAAAGACATAAATCATACAACAAGGTAATTTTTGAACATTAGAATTCACTGTAAAAAACAAACAAACAAACAAAACAAAGTGATTTCGCCATCATATGGACACAACTTAAAGAATAACCAACTCTTTATTACCACATTCAGTGTTATGTGTACCAAACACATAAAAGTAAAAGTACCATCATGACAGAAATTAAAAGCAACAATTTGAAACCAGAAATGCATCACGTAACTGTAAGAGTAAATATAATAAAAAAACAATAATAAGTACTTATGCACCCATTTGTAAGGAAGGTTGTAAATTAACTAACTACTTTAGCCAATGCTGTCTTGTCACGGGACAAAAGGACGAACAACCCGAAGACCCAAAAGATGAACTTATCAATTCTCTTTCCGGCTCAGACTGTATGGTTTAGCGTATAGATCTGTCACGTGATTAAGGAACGACTCGACCCAAAGACTCGAAAGATGAACTAATCAATTCTCTATCCGGCTCAAGACTGCATTGACTGACACAGGTGAACTACCTGTCACAGAGATACCCCGTGTGTACAATGAAATATACAGCTGTATTTTTGATGTTGTGGGCCTATATTTCTGCTGGAGGTCTTTTGATCTTCCAACTGTACAATAAC
The DNA here is from genome assembly GCF_963082965.1 of Carassius carassius. Taxonomy (NCBI): domain Eukaryota; kingdom Metazoa; phylum Chordata; class Actinopteri; order Cypriniformes; family Cyprinidae; genus Carassius; species Carassius carassius. The sequence continues at coordinate 19,570,085 of NC_081801.1, read as the reverse complement.
CCAAACCCAAACCTCAAAAACAACACAAAATGAGCTCAAAACCATGCTTCTGCTTTGGCCATTCCAGTCCTCTGACCTGAACCCTATAGAAAATGAGAGGCGTGAACTGAAGAGGAGAAGAAACAATATGGAGATGGCAATCTAAAGGGTCTGGAGTGATTCTGGCTGAAGGAATCGTCTCTGATCTCTTGTGAGGTGTTCTCTAACCTCATCAGGCATTATAGGAGAAAATGTAGACCTGTTAAACTGGCAAATGGGGGTTTCAAAAAGTATTGAATAAAAGGCTGCCATTAATTGTGGCCAATGTGTATTAGAGAAAAAACTTTTATTTCATAATGATATTTCCCCCCATTTTAAATTCTTATTATCCAATGAAAGGATACGTTTTTGTGAATTTTTTAAATAAAAGATCAAAAGGATTAACAATGCAGATCAATTTTCACAGCCTTCTTTGATCATATTTACCAAAGGGGCCAATATTTTTGGCCACGACTGTAGATCTCATCAAACAAAAACAACTTTTCCACTGCATGTCATAAGCTCTGCCCAACAGGAAGTTGGCTATTTAGGGTTTTGTGAAAAAAACATGCTCTGGCAGCAGGAAGTGTGTCATTTTCAAAATGCTTTGAATTCAGCATCTTATTTTTATTCGATTTGCTTCAAACTTCAGCAGAATAATGACAAAACAGGGCCGATGTAAATCTGTTGTGGGGATCCTGATATCTAATATAGTGTTGACATGGCAATGTGTCAAACATTAATATTCTGTTCTGGCTATTTTGAGGCAGATAACATGCTCAGAATTACATGAAACTCAGAATTGAACTCAGAATGCTCAGAATTACAGAAATACATATCAGTATTAATGATAGATAGACAATGGCAAAAGCTCATAAAAGAGCGTGGATGAGGCACTCTGTAGCGCCACCTTTTGTCAAAAGTGGGGGGGGGGGGTTAGTTTTAGCTACAGAAACCAAACTCAGTACATAAATTGCTCTTATCAAGATGGACAACTTTCTAATTTAGAGTCATCAGCTACGAACAACAGGAAGTCGGCTATTTTGATTTGAATATGGATTTTTGTAAAAATATAGCTGTGATTAATTGCACACTCCTTAGAGGGAAATTACACTATACACACAAAACTTCGTCTACATGATGCCAAAACATTAAGGAACATAAATTACGAATGAATTTTGGATAGCTTGAATGGTTTTGCAGTGGTGATTTATTAAAATAAGAGAAAAAAAAGGAACCAGTAAATATCTTTTATTTTTTAAACACTTCAGAAAAAATTAAACATAGAAGACAAGTCATTCTGAGTAAATATGCATAGTTTCAAGACTATACAACACTCTATGGATAACAGAAAATTAAAAAAATTATCAGACTTCTGATGTCACTGTAACTCTGCCTCTGCCCTCTCTCTGTGTGTGTGTGCTGATTGTGTGTGAATTGTGGGGGAGGGTGATGAGCTGAGTGGCAGAGAAAGAGACAGACAGAAGCCCCTTTCACACTGCGATTCCAAATACACAGGTAATGTGTCCCAGCAATTGTTCCCGGGTCGCTAGATTTTGCACTTTCACACTGCCAGTGATTACCCGGATTATGTGCGTGCTTTCACACACAACCCTGGGACGTGTTTCACACAGAAGGCAACTCGGCAATGTTCCGGCAATTTGCCGGGTCCGACGTGCAGTGTGAAAGGGGCTATAGAGAGAGAGAGACTAAAACACCTCTTTAATCACCAGAAAAAAAAGAAATCTGTATTTTAAATTGTTATTGTTTTTGTTGTTGCTAATGGTGTTTTTTTCTTTTCATTACAGCTCAAGAAATCTCTTAGACCTTATCCTTTTCTGACAGTTTTAGGGATTTAAAAAAATCCTAAAAATCCTTATTTGTGCTGCAAATAATAATTACAAACTCATTTGATACTGACCTATGACATCCTGTGACATGACATTTACCTAAATTTTCATAATCTCATGGATGTAACAATAAAACTGTTCAGCTCACAGATGAAGACTAAGCTTTAATGCAGGCAAAAATATATCACAAATGCTTATAAATGCTTATAGATAATGCTTATAGATAGTGCATAATAATTGGGCACATTGATATTCTGATGATATTTTTTTTCCAAGCACATTTTACCAATTCCACATCAATCTTAAAAACTACTTTACATTTGGTTTTTAATAATTTATTAATGATATATAATTGTCCTTGAAGGCTGGAAGTGAAAAACTCCTTATATTCAGGAGTGCTGAATTATTAGGCATGTTTTATTTTACTGATAAAATGACCCTCACTTCATTAGAATAACATGCTGTATTGTGGAACCAGGAACACTTGCCATAACACCCGATGTACATCATTAGAAGAATGGCATCTACGCTAATATTAGTCTGTTTCTCTCTTATTCCGAGGTCACCGTAGCCACTAGGTCCAGTTTGTATCCAAATCAGAGGGTCACTGCAGTCACCCAGATCCAGTACATATCCAGTCCAGATGGTGGATCGGCACCTAGAAAGGACCTCTACATCCCTGAAAGACAGCGGAGACCAGGACAACTAGAGCCCCAGATACAGATCCCCTGTAAAGACCTTGTCTTAGATGACCACCAGGACAAGACCACAGGAAACATGAACTGCCTTTCACTGTCATTTTGCATTATTGACACACTGTTTTCCTAATGAATGTTGTTCAGTTGCTTTGACGCAATGTATTTTGTTTAAAGCGCTATATAAATAAAGGTGGCTTGACTTGACTTATGTGCATAGGACTTCTACAACATTAAAAACTTACTCGGTTACTAACATAACCTAGGTTCCCTGAAATACGGGAATAACATCTGGCCTAGCCTGATCATCCCATGTTCGTATCGCTTCAGTGCCAAAGGGACCGAGTGCATACGAGCAGAGTTTGAGTCTAGGGCAAAGAATGGCCAAGAGCATTTGGATGAGGAGCAAAAAGGTGACCTTTACACAGAAAGTACCCTACGGGATGTCTAGATTATAAAATCTAGCAAATGTGGACGGCGAGTTCCAACCAGCCGCCACACAAATTTCTACGATAGTCACACCACTAGACCATGCCCAGGACAAAGACACTGCTCTTGTCGAATGGGCTCTTACTCCATTTGGGCTTTGCAGGCCCAAAGAAGAGTAGGCTAGCTGGATTGCGTCCACAATCCACTTAGAAAGCCTTTGCTTTGAGACCGGTAACCCTCTGGTGCGGTTTCCAAAGCATATAAAGAGCTGCTCTGATTGCCTAATCAGCACAGAACTCTCAATGTAGACTTTTAGAGCCCTCACTGGGCAAATCAGATTCAGCTCTCGATCGTCCTCTGTGTTTTGTAATGCAGAGAGAGTGACCACTTGTGCTCTGAAAGGTGTGGAGAGCACCTTTGGTACATAGCCATCCCTTTGTTTCAGGACGACCTTCGAGTCGTTAGGCCCGAATTCTAGGCAATTAGGGCTTATCGAGAGTGCTTGCATATCGCCCACATGCTTAACAGATGCTAGTGCCAACAGCAGAGCGGTCTTTAGCGACTTTTAAAGGGGAACTTTAAGGGGGTTTAAAGGGGGTCCTCTTTAGGGCTCTCAGTACCGTGGGCAGGTCCCATGAAGGGACAGTGGGAGGGCATGGCAGTTGAAGCCTTCTGGCACCTCTCATAAAAGTCGTTTCTGCCCACCGACCTGCTATAAGGGCGTGTGACGCCACTAAAGTCGCTTCGTAGACCTAGAGCGTGCAGGGGGATCATCCCTTCTCCAAGAGCTCTTGTAAAAATGACAGTATAACTGATACGTCACAGGAGGTTGGGTTTTCGCCATGGTCTGAGCACCATGTAGAGAACACAGACCATTTGGAGGCGTTGTGTAGACGGAGCTCTAGCAGGCACGTTCCATGTCAACGGCAAGCAGTTCAGCAGAGATCAGTGAAGCGATGTGACGTTGTCGCTGAAGGAGAAGTAATCTGAATGCCTGTGGCGAAGAGGCCAATATATAGCCAGATCCCCCGCCCATGTTGCGTGCTTTGGCGGGCTTCGCTGCCATAGGTTCGTACAGCACCACTGCTGAACCATTGGTTTGTTTTAATAACACTGCACAAACCAATTGCTGTGCAATTTCACTGCGTGATTGAATAAGGCTCAGTTCAGGAGAAAAAAGTGTTTTTTCCCATAGCGTCTTCGACGCAGTATGAGTGAAGTATTGAAAGGGAACTGTCTTTCTGCATTGCAAAAAAAACATTTCAATTCAAAAGAAAAAACCATGTTTCATTTTGCCAGTTTTTGCACTTAACATTGAATGAAGCAGCATTCTCTCACTGAGATAGATGCTTTTGAGCAGATTTGGGCTAGTTTTAACTTCATTTGAAGAGAAGCATTATTTCAACATTAGTGTTCTCAGAAACCTGTAAACTGACAAACCTGAGCATTGAAGCTCTAACATAGGTTTTTATGCATATAACTTCTAACACATTAAAAACTGTCTTACTACATTGCAAGAAACATTTTATTCATAAAACATAAGCATCCTTAAAATTGGCAAGGTTTGCCCTTAACTTTGAACGAAGCAGCTTTCTCTCACTGAGAGAGAAGTTTCGAGCAGATTTGGGTTAGTTTTCAGTTGATTTGAACAGAAGCACTATTTCAACATTATTGTTCTCTGAAACCTGTAAACTGACAAACCTGAGCATTGAAGCTCTAACATAAGATTTTGTTGCATATAACTTCTAACACATTAAAAACTGTCTCACTGCATTGCAGAAATCATTTTATTTCATAAGACATAAGCATCTTTCAGTTTGGCAAGATTTGCACTGAACATTGAATGAAGCAGCTATATTTCACAGAGAGAGAAGCTTTTGAGCAGATTTGGGCTAGATTTCACTTCATTTGAACAGAAGCACTATTTCAACATTACTGGTCTCAGAAACCTGTAAACTGACAATCTTGAGCATTGAAGCTCTAACATAAGATTTTGTGCATATAACTTCTAACACATTAAAAACTGTTTTACTGCATTGTTAAAAACATTGTATTTCATAAGGCATAAGCATCTTTCAGTTTGGCAAGATTTGCACTGAATATTGAATGAAGCAGCTTTCTCTCTTAGAGAGACAAGCTTTTGAGCAGATTTGGGCTAGATTTCACTTCATTTGAACAGAAGCACTATTTCAACATTACTGGTCTCAGAAACCTGTAAACTGACAATCTTGAGCATTGAAGTCCTAACATAAGTTTTTGTGAATATAACTTCTAACACATTAAAACTGTCTTACAGCATTGCAAAAACATTGTATTTCATAAGGCATAAGCATCTTTCAGTTTGGCAAGATTTGCACTGAATATTGAATGAAGCAGCTTTCTCTCATAGAGAGACAAGCTTTTGAGCAGATTTGGGCTAGATTTCACTTCATTTGAACAGAAGCACTATTTCAACATTACTGGTCTCAGAAACCTGTAAACTGACAATCTTGAGCATTGAAGTCCTATCATAAGTTTTTGTGCATATAACTTCTAACACATTAAAAACTGTCTCACTGCATTGCAGAAATCATTTTATTTCATAAGACTGTAATGATATAAACCTTCGTAATCGTTGGCAAGAAGGAGGCGGGAACCGGCGGACAATCAACATGAAACTTTAATAATACAAAATAAACACAAAACAGCGCACCAGCCCCTCACGGACGACTGATGCGCTCAAATAAAAACCAAAACACAACTAAAAGCCCAGGCCTGGTCCTCTCTCGTCCTTCACTGTCGTCGCTCCAGTTTTATATCCTTCCATCTCCTCTGTGGGACTCAAGACCGGTGGTGGGTCGCAGGTGTAGCGGATTTCCCAATCACTCCACCGGCCTCACTCGTGTTCCCACATCCCTCGGCCCCGCCCCCATCGTCACAAAGACATAAGCATCTTTCAGTTTGGCAAGATTTGCACTGAACATTGAATGAAGCAGCTCTATCTCACAGAGAGAGAAGCATTTGAGCAGATTTGGGCTAGATTTCACTTCATTTGAACAGAAGCACTATTTCAACATTACTGGTCTCAGAAACCTGTAAAATGACAATCTTGAGCATTGAAGTCCTAACATATGTTTTTGTGCATATAACTTCTAACACATTAAAAACTGTCTTACAGCATTGCAAAAACATTGTATTTCATAAGGCATAAGCATCTTTCAGTTTGGCAAGATTTGCACTGAATATTGAATGAAGCAGCTTTCTCTCATAGAGAGACAAGCTTTTGAGCAGATTTGGGCTAGATTTCACTTCATTTGAACAGAAGCACTATTTCAACATTACTGGTCTCAGAAACCTGTAAAATGACAATCTTGAGCATTGAAGTCCTAACATATGTTTTTGTGCATATAACTTCTAACACATTAAAAACTGTCTTACAGCATTGCAAAAACATTGTATTTCATAAGGCATAAGCATCTTTCAGTTTGGCAAGATTTGCACTGAATATTGAATGAAGCAGCTTTCTCTCATAGAGAGACAAGCTTTTGAGCAGATTTGGGCTAGATTTCACTTCATTTGAACAGAAGCACTATTTCAACATTACTGGTCTCAGAAACCTGTAAAATGACAGTCTTGAGCATTGAAGTCCTAACATATGTTTTTGTGCATATAACTTCTAACACATTAAAAACTGTCTTACAGCATTGCAAAAACATTGTATTTCATAAGGCATAAGCATCTTTCAGTTTGGTAAGATTTGCACTGAATATTGAATGAAGCAGCTTTCTCTCATAGAGAGACAAGCTTTTGAGCAGATTTGTGTTAGATTTCACTTCATTTGAACTGAAGCACTATTTCAATATTACTGGTCTCAGAAACCTGTAAACTGACAATCTTGAGCATTGAAGTCCTAACATATGTTTTTGTGCATATAACTTCTAACACATTAAGAACTGTCTTACAGCATTGCAAAAACATTGTATTTCATAAGGCATAAGCATCTTTCAGTTTGGCAAGATTTGCACTGAATATTGAATGAAGCAGCTTTCTCTCATAGAGAGACAAGCTTTTGAGCAGATTTGGGCTAGATTTCACTTCATTTGAACAGAAGCACTATTTCAACATTACTGGTCTCAGAAACCTGTAAACTGACAATCTTGAGCATTGAAGTCCTAACATAAGTTTTTGTGCATATAACTTCTAACACATTAAAAACTGTCTTACAGCATTGCAAAAACATTGTATTTCATAAGGCATAAGCATCTTTGAGTTTGGCAAGATTTGCGCTGAATATTGAATGAAGCAGCTTTCTCTCATAGAGAGACAAGCTTTTGAGCAGATTTGTGCTAGATTTCACTTCATTTGAACTGAAGCACTATTTCAATATTACTGGTCTCAGAAACCTGTAAACTGACAATCTTGAGCATTGAAGTCCTAACATAAGTTTTTGTGCATATAACTTCTAACACATTAAGAACTGTCTTACAGCATTGCAAAAAACATTGTATTTCATAAGGTATAAGCATCTTTCAGTTTGGCAAGATTTGCACTGAATATTGAATGAAGCAGCTTTCTCTCATAGAGAGACAAGCTTTTGAGCAGATTTGGGCTAGATTTCACTTCATTTGAACAGAAGCACTATTTCAACATGACTGGTCTCAGAAACCTGTAAACTGACAATCTTGAGCATTGAAGTCCTAACATAATTTTTTTTGCATATAACTTCTAACACATTAAAAACTGTCTCACTGCATTGCAGAAATCATTTTATTTCATAAGACATAAGCATCTTTCAGTTTGGCAAGATTTGCACTGAACATTGAATGAAGCAGCTCTATCTCACAGAGAGAGAAGCATTTGAGCAGATTTGGGCTAGATTTCACTTCATTTGAACAGAAGCACTATTTCAACATTACTGGTCTCAGAAAACTGTAAAATGACAATCTTGAGCATTGAAGTCCTAACACATGTTTTTGTGCATATAACTTCTAACACATTAAAAACTGTCTTACAGCATTGCAAAAACATTGTATTTCATAAGGCATAAGCATCTTTCAGTTTGGCAAGATTTGCACTGGATATTGAATGAAGCAGCTTTCTCTCATAGAGAGACAAGCTTTTGAGCAGATTTGGGCTAGATTTCACTTCATTTGAACAGGAGCACTATTTCAACATTACTGGTCTCAGAAACCTGTAAACTGACAATCTTGAGCATTGAAGTCCTAACATAAGTTTTTGTGCATATAACTTCTAACACATTAAAAACTGTCTTACAGCATTGCAAAAACATTGTATTTCATAAGGCATAAGCATCTTTCAGTTTGGCAAGATTTGCACTGGATATTGAATAAAGCAGCTTTCTCTCATAGAGAGACAAGCTTTTGAGCAGATTTGGGCTAGATTTCACTTCATTTGAACTGAAGCACTATTTCAATATTACTGGTCTCAGAAACCTGTAAACTGACAATCTTGAGCATTGAAGTCCTAACATAAGTTTTTGTGCATATAACTTCTAACACATTAAGAACTGTCTTACAGCATTGCAAAAAACATTGTATTTCATAAGGTATAAGCATCTTTCAGTTTGGCAAGATTTGCACTGAATATTGAATGAAGCAGCTTTCTCTCATAGAGAGACAAGCTTTTGAGCAGATTTGGGCTAGATTTCACTTCATTTGAACAGAAGCACTATTTCAACATTACTGGTCTCAGAAACATGTAAACTGACACTCTTGAGCATTGAAGTCCTAACATAAGTTCCCTTTCGAAAGGGAACTCTACACTACGTCAGAATGACGCTTTGGGGAACGCCTCAGGCGTGACAGGTGTCTGAAATCACTATCAAATCACGGCAATCATAATGACCGGCGACAGCCCGTGAATCATTAACGTGAATGATTAATGTGCGACCTGCAAGTATAAAAGGGAGCCTTGCAAACATGACAAACATCTTTTCGTCTTCAGGGACTGTCTGTTTGATATCGCTGGAAAAGTCGGCAAAGAAAATGAAACGCACGGAGAAGGCTGAAAGCTTCAGGAAGTGTGCGGATCCGTGCCCAAGGTATTTGACGCCGGGTGATTCACACGAACTGTGCGTTCTCTGTCTGGGCAAAGAGCATGCACAGGCGGCTCTTGAGGGAGCTGTCTGTGCAAACTGTGAGCGTTTTGCTTTGAAAACGCTCCGCTCTCGTCTAGCCTTCTTCTCGAGTGAGGAGGGCTCACCATCTGTACCTCGTGGCTCAGGTCCCGCTCGCGCTGAGGCAGAGCGGCGACTCGCGTCATGGGGTTCCCAGAGGGATCTCGCCGATCGTCTTGAGAGGGGTGTTAACCTCTCAGATGATTCGGCGGATGACGAGGGTGAGTTGCAGGTGGATGACGAAGAGGATTTTTCTCCTACTGTTCCTGCAACAGATGCTCTTCAGGACGGGCAGGTGATGGATGAGGAGGAGGTCATTCAGGTGGACCCTGAACCCTCTCAGCCACCCTGCCCCGTGTATGCTGAGCTGCTGGATGTAATGGAACGCGCCACTGACAGGTTGCAACTGCCATGGCGGCGCGTTAGGGGAGAAGTTGTTCGTGGCAGGCTGGACGATCGATTTCTCCCCGGCCATAGACCACCAGCTCAGGCGAGCCTTCCATTTCTTCCTGATCTCCATACTGAGATCGAGAGGGCATGGAAGAACCCATACTCTGCTCGGATCCACCGACATCAGCGGGCTAGTTTCGCTGATGTTGAGGGGATCGGCGAGTATGGGTATGTGTCGATGCCGCCCATTGACGAGACGTTTGCGAACCATCTCGTGTCTGGGCGGGCGTCGCCCAGAGAGCTAGTGTCGCCTCTCGTGCACCCCCTCCATGTAGGAGCAGGTCACAGAGGAGGCGTGACTCCCGCAGGAAAAAGAAGGATCTGAGGGAGGTGATCCAGTATAAACGATCACAGCGTTAGTGATGGATCATCTCCTGGAGGGCTGTTACTATCCTAGCCCTCTCCTCTTTTTACCGACTCCCCAGGCGTTTCTTACACCAGGCCTGGGGCTGGGTCTAGGATGAGAACAAGGTTCTGATGGCCCGCCTCGGCTTGGTTGGTGAGAGCGCCTCTTTCAGGCATGTAAAGTGATGGCCCCCAGGTTCATAGAGAACTCTCTGGCGAGTCTTCACTCTGCACGCCGCAGGTGAACTGGTTGGTTTTTAATATAATTTCTGTGTGTATACTAACACTGATTTGTATTTCTCTACAGACCTTGTTCCCTGTATAGACCTAGGGAGTCATTCTTAGAGGAGCAATGAGGTAAGGTATTGGAACTTCAGGGCCCTGAAGCCCCCCCCCCAGCTTGTGGCTAGAACGATTTAGGGAGAAGCTCAAAAAAAGATTTGACTCCCGTGTGAGTAGGTGATGGCCTTCCTGTCATGACATTTTTATGCGTGGTGGGCCACCACTCATTTCTATGTTAGCCTCAGGGCTTTAAGCCGCCTAGGGGTAGAGTAGTTGGTCTTCCTAAAAAAAAAAAAAACTTTTTTACTTTAGGTTTAGACTGACGCTGGCGCTTCAGATAGATCTTATGTCCTACCTTTCGGTTTGTGACATTGGTATCCTGAGTACTTCGCTCCCCTGGCAGTAGGTTGAGTGTTTCACAGCCTCTCAATCAAGTAGGCTGTGGCTCCTCCGAGTCCTCAGGTAGATCTATGCTTGTAGGTCGGCCCTAACACGGGCCGCCTCTGTAGCTGGCCTAGGCTATGTTTGGGATGTTGGAGGCGTTTTGCTAAGTATAGCTGCCGCATTTTATTATGTGTGGGCTTCCTCCCCGAGATTTCAGCCTCCTCCCTTAAATGGGAGTTGTTGGCCAAAGCCCGCCCCTTTCACTGCATTCAGGGGTGATAGAGTAATGCAGGGTGGTAGTTGAGGTATGATCCTTCAGGCGGGTCAGGCTGTCTTTCGCTCTGCGATGTGATAGTTTGCCAGACCCTGCCGAACAGAGCTACTTGTTTTTAGGCCTCTAGAGCTGGCTCCACTCAGCCCGTTGAGCTGAACCGCTCGGACGATGGGTGAAAGTTGGTTGGCTTGTAAGCAAGCTCCGCTCCCCCAGGCTGGGCACAGGACAAATCCCTGTCACCCTTTGGAGCCACTTGCAGGCCCGCTCCCTGTCTAACATTTCAGGGGCATATGGTGTTACTCCCCCGCTAACGCAGGGTAGTTTTGAGTAATCCATTCTCAGCTCTGTATTATCTACCTCACACCATGATGGCTCCGGTTGAGCAGGGAGTTCTAACTACATTTCATTCCGGTATTTTAACTCCGCTCCCTTGAAGCCAGAGCATTGCCATGAGCTGATGCCCTTGCATTTAGTAGATAGGCCCTTAAAATGGGGCCTCCACTAGGCAGAGTGGCGTATGTTGTACTCCCCTGCTATGAGGGTATTGCTTTTTGCTGAGTACACTGCCTTTGGCAATGTGATTAGGTACCAGGATGCTGTAAGCGCTGTAGTAACAGTTTTTCTGCCTTGAAGGCTGCACAGTTAGGTAGTAGGCCCCAGCAGGCCTCCTTGACTGGGTAACCCCTAAGATAGGGCTCCTAGGCCAGCTCACCTTTGGTGGTTGGCCCTGGTAGTTTGGGCAGAAGACTCACTACCGAGTAGTAGGTCTTAACAGGCCTCCTCGGAGGTGGGTCACAACATTGTGGAGCATACACTAGGTCAAAACTTTAGGAAAGTTTTTTATTAGTATGGTTCCAGCAGTGTTCATTAAAGTAGCAGAAAGACTCGCTATCAGCTAGTAGGCTCGACCGGGCCTCCCTGTTAGGCGAGTCCCCAGCAGCAGTACACATCCAGCTGATTAGACCGTTTCAGGAAGTAGGCCTCTTCAGGCCTCCCTGAAGATGGGCTCCCACATTTTTTGTGGAGATCAGGTAGTAGGCTTTACTAGGCCTCCCTGAGGGCTGAATCCCTCATACTGTGGTACTAAGTGGCCCTGAGGTTGAACTATCAGGTAGTAGGCCTCATAAGGCCTCCCTGAAGGCAAAGCCCCATAGACAGTCAACTGGACTGCCAGTCTGGCCCACTGTCAGCTGTGGTTTTCAGGTAGTAGGCCTCTCCAGGCCTCCCTGAAAGTAAGCTCCTTCATGTCATGGTTCTCTGGTAGTAGGCCTCACCAGGCCTCCCTGGAGTTGAGTTCCAACATACTTTGAGTTTCCACTTAATGTGGGTTTTCTGGTAATGGGTAGTAGGCCTCTCTAGGCCTCTCTGTAAGCGAACTCCTATGTACTGTGGTAGGCTTCACTAGGCCTCCCTTAAGTTGAGCTCCCAGGTTTTGTGGTTGTCATGTAGTAGGCCTCTCCAGGCCTCTCTGTAAGTGAACTCCCATGCGCTGTGGTTATCAGGTAGTAGGCCTCACTAGGCCTCCCTGAAGTTGAGCTCCCACATACTGTGGTTATCATGTAGTAGGCCTCTCCAGGCCTCCTTGGAAGGTTAGCTCCCACTTACTGTGTGTTCCACTGAGCATGGTTTTTCAGGTAGTAGGCCTCTCCAGGCCTCTCTGAAAGTGAGCTCTCACGTTTTATGGTTATCAGATAGTAGGCTGCACCAGGCCTCTCTGATGGTGAGCTCCCACATACTGGGGTTGTCAGGTAGTAGGCCTCTCCAGGTCTCCCTGAGTAGTTTCACAGTGGTGCTGGGTTTTGTAAGCTAGTGGCCGCTTACTTTCAGTTTAGCAGACCTTATCAGGCAGCTACCAAAGGTGAGCTTGCGCCCTGGCTCGACTCAAGTTTTTATTCTCTGCTACGGGTTCCCTCCTGGAACCTCTTTATCTTGCTACAGCCTGGTTGCCTACCAGGTAGATCTAATGCTCCCCTCACTGAGGGTCAGTATGAGTATGTGGTCTCCTGAGTCTGATCAGTTGGTCGTAGGCCTCTCATGAGGCCTCCCAGTTAGATCAGTCCTTAGGCCCTCACAGGCCTCCTTAGTGTTTTAAAACACAAACACTGGGTTGATCCGTGGATCGAGTAAAGAAACTCCCCTCGCTGGCAAGGGTTGTAATGCACTATGCTGAGTCATACTCTCCAGGATATCCCGTCTCTGAGATCCGGTCCGAGTGGTTCACTGCCTGCTTCGCAGTCCCTCGGGTTGGATGCCTTCCTAAAGGCAAATGTCCAGAGGCTCTGTCTTCGGACAGACAGGAAGTGGCCAGACTATAGTGTCTTGTATGGTGACACCAGGTCAGGCCTGACTGGTGGCATTTCAGGTGGCACGTTCCCCTGAATAGTGACTGGCTGGGGTTCCCTCAGGTTCCCTAGCCACATTCCCTAGAAGGGACCCCTTCTAAGAAGTTGAAGTGTGGTCCTAGGCCCTTGAGCAGGCCCAGGTAGACCTTTCACTAAAACTATGTTTATGGAGGTTTTTCTGTGGTATCATATAGCTTGGGCTATGACCGTAGGGAGTGCTGTCACTGACAGCCCAGTGTGACCTGAGGGTGAGTGGTTCTAGCGTTTCATTTGAATTTGCTAGTTCTGTCAGTTGTCACTGCCGCTTGGCAGGCACTCCCCTTAGCATGGTGGCGTTGGTATATCGTTCCCCAAAGCGTCATTCTGACGTAGTGTAGAGTTCCCTTTCGAAAGGGAACGTCTCAGGTTACGACTGTAACCTATGTTCCCTGAGAACAGGGAACGAGACACTACGTCTTCCTGCCATGCCTCGGGGCCTGCCTGCAACAGTCCCTTCAGACGATAGGATGTTTGTCATGTTTGCAAGGCTCCCTTTTATACTTGCAGGTCGCACGTTAATCATTCACGTTAATGATTCACGGGCTGTCGCCGGTCATTATGATTGGCGTGATTTGATAGTGATTTCAGACACCTGTCACGCCTGAGGCGTTCCCCTAAGCGTCATTCTGACGTAGTGTCTCGTTCCCTGTTCTCAGGGAACATAGGTTACAGTCGTAACCTGAGACGTTTTTGTGCATATAACTTCTAACACATTAAAAACTGTCTCACTGCATTGCAGAAATCATTTTATTTCATAAGACATAAGCATCTTTCAGTTTGGCAAGATTTGCACTGAACATTGAATGAAGCAGCTCTATCTCACAGAGAGATACGCATTTGAGCAGATTTGGGCTAGATTTCACTTCATTTGAACAGGAGCACTATTTCAACATTACTGGTCTCAGAAACCTGTAAACTGACAATCTTGAGCATTGAAGTCCTAACATATGTTTTTGTGCATATAACTTCTAACACATTAAGAACTGTCTTACAGCATTGCAAAAACATTGTATTTCATAAGGCATAAGCATCTTTCAGTTTGGCAAGATTTGCACTGAATATTGAATGAAGCAGCTTTCTCTCATAGAGAGACAAGCTTTTGAGCAGATTTGGGCTAGATTTCACTTCATTTGAACAGAAGCACTATTTCAACATTACTGGTCTCAGAAACCTGTAAACTGACAATCTTGAGCATTGAAGTCCTAACATAAGTTTTTGTGCATATAACTTCTAACACATTAAGAACTGTCTTACAGCATTGCAAAAACATTGTATTTCATAAGGCATAAGCATCTTTCAGTTTGGCAAGATTTGCACTGAATATTGAATGAAGCAGCTTTCTCTCATAGAGAGACAAGCTTTTGAGCAGATTTGGGCTAGATTTCACTTCATTTGAACAGAAGCACTATTTCAACATTACTGGTCTCAGAAACCTGTAAACTGACAATCTTGAGCATTGAAGTCCTAACATAAGTTTTTGTGCATATAACTTCTAACACATTAAAAACTGTCTCACTGCATTGCAGAAATCATTTTATTTCATAAGACATAAGCATCTTTCAGTTTGGCAAGATTTGCACTGAACATTGAATGAAGCAGCTCTATCTCACAGAGAGATACGCATTTGAGCAGATTTGGGCTAGATTTCACTTCATTTGAACAGGAGCACTATTTCAACATTACTGGTCTCAGAAACCTGTAAACTGACAATCTTTAGCATTGAAGTCCTAACATAAGTTTTTGTGCATATAACTTCTAACACATTAAAAACTGTCTTACAGCATTGCAAAAACATTGTATTTCATAAGGCATAAGCATCTTTCAGTTTGGCAAGATTTGCACTGGATATTGAATAAAGCAGCTTTCTCTCATAGAGAGACAAGCTTTTGAGCAGATTTGGGCTAGATTTCACTTCATTTGAACAGAAGCACTATTTCAACATTACTGGTCTCAGAAACCTGTAAAATGACAATCTTGAGCATTGAAGTCCTAACATATGTTTTTGTGCATATAACCTCTAACACATTAAAAACTGTCTTACAGCATTGCAAAAACATTGTATTTCATAAGGCATAAGCATCTTTCAGTTTGGCAAGATTTGCACTGAACATTGAATGAAGCAGCTCTATCTCACAGAGAGAGAAGCTTTTGAGCAGATTTGGGCTAGATTTCACTTCACTTGAACAGAAGCACTATTTCAACATTATTTGTCTCAGAAACCTGTAAACTGGCAATCTTGAGCATTGAAGTCCTAACATAAGTTTTTGTGCATATAACGTCTAACACATTAAAAACTGTCTTACAGCATTGCAAAAACATTGTATTTCATAAGGCATAAGCATCTTTCAGTTTGGCAAGATTTGCACTGAATATTGAATGAAGCAGCTTTCTCTCATAGAGAGACAAGCTTTTGAGCAGATTTGGGCTAGATTTCACTTCATTTGAACAGAAGCACTATTTCAACATTACTGGTCTCAAAAACTTGTAAAATGATAATCTTGAGCATTGAAGTCCTAACATAAGTTTTTGTGAATATAACTTCTAACACATTAAAAACTGTCTCACTGCATTGCAGAAATCATTTTATTTCATAAGACATAAGCATCTTTCAGTTTGGCAAGATTTGCACTGAATATTGAATGAAGCAGCTTTCTCTCATAGAGAGACAAGCTTTTGAGCAGATTTGGGCTAGATTTCACTTCATTTGAACAGAAGCACTATTTCAACATTACTGGTCTCAGAAACCTGTAAAATTACAATCTTGAGCATTGAAGTCCTAACATAAGTTTTTGTGCATATAACTTCTAACACATTAAAAACTGTCTCACTGCATTGCAGAAATCATTTTATTTCATAAGACATAAGCATCTTTCAGTTTGGCAAGATTTGCAATGAACATTGAATGAAGCAGCTCTATCGCACAGAGAGAGAAGCTTTTGAGCAGATTTGGGCTAGATTTCACTTCATTTGAACAGAAGCACTATTTCAGCATTACTGGTCTCAGAAACCTGTAAACTGACAATCTTGAGCATTGAAGTCCTAACATAAGTTTTTGTGCATATAACTTCTAACACATTAAAAACTGTCTAACTGCATTGCAGAAATCATTTTATTTCATAAGACATAAGCATCTTTCAGTTTGGCAAGATTTGCACTGAATATTGAATGAAGCAGCTTTCTCTCATAGAGAGACAAGCTTTTGAGCAGATTTGGGCTAGATTTCACTTCATTTGAACAGAAGCACTATTTCAGCATTACTGGTCTCAGAAACCTGTAAACTGACAATCTTGAGCATTGAAGTCCTAACATAAGTTTTTGTGCATATAACTTCTAACACATTAAAAACTGTCTAACTGCATTGCAGAAATCATTGTATTTCATAAGGCATAAGCATCTTTCAGTTTGGCAAGATTTGCACTGAATATTGAATGAAGCAGCTTTCTCTCATAGAGAGACAAGCTTTTGAGCAGATTTGGGCTAGATTTCACTTCATTTGAACAGAAGCACTATTTCAACATTACTGGTCTCAGAAACCTGTAAACTGACAATCTTGAGCATTGAAGTCCTAACATAAGTTTTTGTGCATATAACTTCTAACACATTAAAAACTGTCTCACTGCATTGCAGAAATCATTTTATTTCATAAGACATAAGCATCTTTCAGTTTGGCAAGATTTGCACTGAACATTGAATGAAGCAGCTCTATCTCACAGAGAGATACGCATTTGAGCAGATTTGGGCTAGATTTCACTTCATTTGAACAGGAGCACTATTTCAACATTACTGGTCTCAGAAACCTGTAAACTGACAATCTTTAGCATTGAAGTCCTAACATAAGTTTTTGTGCATATAACTTCTAACACATTAAAAACTGTCTTACAGCATTGCAAAAACATTGTATTTCATAAGGCATAAGCATCTTTCAGTTTGGCAAGATTTGCACTGGATATTGAATAAAGCAGCTTTCTCTCATAGAGAGACAAGCTTTTGAGCAGATTTGGGCTAGATTTCACTTCATTTGAACAGAAGCACTATTTCAACATTACTGGTCTCAGAAACCTGTAAAATGACAATCTTGAGCATTGAAGTCCTAACATATGTTTTTGTGCATATAACTTCTAACACATTAAAAACTGTCTTACAGCATTGCAAAAACATTGTATTTCATAAGGCATAAGCATCTTTCAGTTTGGCAAGATTTGCACTGAACATTGAATGAAGCAGCTCTATCTCACAGAGAGAGAAGCTTTTGAGCAGATTTGGGCTAGATTTCACTTCACTTGAACAGAAGCACTATTTCAACATTATTTGTCTCAGAAACCTGTAAACTGGCAATCTTGAGCATTGAAGTCCTAACATAAGTTTTTGTGCATATAACGTCTAACACATTAAAAACTGTCTTACAGCATTGCAAAAACATTGTATTTCATAAGGCATAAGCATCTTTCAGTTTGGCAAGATTTGCACTGAATATTGAATGAAGCAGCTTTCTCTCATAGAGAGACAAGCTTTTGAGCAGATTTGGGCTAGATTTCACTTCATTTGAACAGAAGCACTATTTCAACATTACTGGTCTCAAAAACTTGTAAAATGATAATCTTGAGCATTGAAGTCCTAACATAAGTTTTTGTGAATATAACTTCTAACACATTTAAAACTGTCTCACTGCATTGCAGAAATCATTTTATTTCATAAGACATAAGCATCTTTCAGTTTGGCAAGATTTGCACTGAATATTGAATGAAGCAGCTTTCTCTCATAGAGAGACAAGCTTTTGAGCAGATTTGGGCTAGATTTCACTTCATTTGAACAGAAGCACTATTTCAACATTACTGGTCTCAGAAACCTGTAAAATTACAATCTTGAGCATTGAAGTCCTAACATAAGTTTTTGTGCATATAACTTCTAACACATTAAAAACTGTCTCACTGCATTGCAGAAATCATTTTATTTCATAAGACATAAGCATCTTTCAGTTTGGCAAGATTTGCAATGAACATTGAATGAAGCAGCTCTATCGCACAGAGAGAGAAGCTTTTGAGCAGATTTGGGCTAGATTTCACTTCATTTGAACAGAAGCACTATTTCAGCATTACTGGTCTCAGAAACCTGTAAACTGACAATCTTGAGCATTGAAGTCCTAACATAAGTTTTTGTGCATATAACTTCTAACACATTAAAAACTGTCTAACTGCATTGCAGAAATCATTTTATTTCATAAGACATAAGCATCTTTCAGTTTGGCAAGATTTGCACTGAACATTGAATGAAGCAGCTCTATCTCACAGAGAGAGAAGCTTTTGAGCAGATTTGGGCTAGATTTCACTTCATTTGAACAGAAGCACTATTTCAGCATTACTGGTCTCAGAAACCTGTAAACTGACAATCTTGGGCATTGAAGTCCTAACACAAGTTTTTGTGCATATAACTTCTAACACATTAAAAACTGTCTTACAGCATTGCAAATACCTTGTATTTCATAAGGCATAAGCATCTTTCAGTTTGGCAAGATTTGCACTGAATATTGAATGAAGCAGCTTTCTCTCATAAAGAGACAAGCTTTTGAGCAGATTTGGGCTAGATTTCACTTCATTTGAACAGAAGCACTATTTCAACATTACTGGTCTCAGAAACCTGTAAACTGACAATCTTGAGCATTGAAGTCCTAACATAAGTTTATGTGCATATAACTTCTAACACATTAAAAACTGTCTTACAGCATTGCAAAAACATTGTATTTCATAAGGCATAAGCAGCTTTCAGTTTGGCAAGATTTGCACTGAATATTGAATGAAGCAGCTTTCTCTCATAGAGAGACAAGCATTTGAGCAGATTTGGGCTAGATTTCACTTCATTTGAACAGAAGCACTATTTCAACATTACTGGTCTCAGAAACCTGTAAACTGACAATCTTGAGCATTGAAGTCCTAACATAAGTTTTTGTGCATATAACTTCTAACACATTAAAAACTGTCTCACTGCATTGCAGAAATCATTTTATTTCATAAGACATAAGCATCTTTCAGTTTGGCAAGATTTGCACTGAACATTGAATGAAGCAGCTCTATCTCACAGAGAGATACGCATTTGAGCAGATTTGGGCTAGATTTCACTTCATTTGAACAGGAGCACTATTTCAACATTACTGGTCTCAGAAACCTGTAAACTGACAATCTTTAGCATTGAAGTCCTAACATAAGTTTTTGTGCATATAACTTCTAACACATTAAAAACTGTCTTACAGCATTGCAAAAACATTGTATTTCATAAGGCATAAGCATCTTTCAGTTTGGCAAGATTTGCACTGGATATTGAATAAAGCAGCTTTCTCTCATAGAGAGACAAGCTTTTGAGCAGATTTGGGCTAGATTTCACTTCATTTGAACAGAAGCACTATTTCAACATTACTGGTCTCAGAAACCTGTAAAATGACAATCTTGAGCATTGAAGTCCTAACATATGTTTTTGTGCATATAACTTCTAACACATTAAAAACTGTCTTACAGCATTGCAAAAACATTGTATTTCATAAGGCATAAGCATCTTTCAGTTTGGCAAGATTTGCACTGAACATTGAATGAAGCAGCTCTATCTCACAGAGAGAGAAGCTTTTGAGCAGATTTGGGCTAGATTTCACTTCACTTGAACAGAAGCACTATTTCAACATTATTTGTCTCAGAAACCTGTAAACTGGCAATCTTGAGCATTGAAGTCCTAACATAAGTTTTTGTGCATATAACGTCTAACACATTAAAAACTGTCTTACAGCATTGCAAAAACATTTTATTTCATAAGGCATAAGCATCTTTCAGTTTGGCAAGATTTGCACTGAATATTGAATGAAGCAGCTTTCTCTCATAGAGAGACAAGCTTTTGAGCAGATTTGGGCTAGATTTCACTTCATTTGAACAGAAGCACTATTTCAACATTACTGGTCTCAAAAACTTGTAAAATGATAATCTTGAGCATTGAAGTCCTAACATAAGTTTTTGTGAATATAACTTCTAACACATTAAAAACTGTCTCACTGCATTGCAGAAATCATTTTATTTCATAAGACATAAGCATCTTTCAGTTTGGCAAGATTTGCACTGAATATTGAATGAAGCAGCTTTCTCTCATAGAGAGACAAGCTTTTGAGCAGATTTGGGCTAGATTTCACTTCATTTGAACAGAAGCACTATTTCAACATTACTGGTCTCAGAAACCTGTAAAATTACAATCTTGAGCATTGAAGTCCTAACATAAGTTTTTGTGCATATAACTTCTAACACATTAAAAACTGTCTCACTGCATTGCAGAAATCATTTTATTTCATAAGACATAAGCATCTTTCAGTTTGGCAAGATTTGCAATGAACATTGAATGAAGCAGCTCTATCGCACAGAGAGAGAAGCTTTTGAGCAGATTTGGGCTAGATTTCACTTCATTTGAACAGAAGCACTATTTCAGCATTACTGGTCTCAGAAACCTGTAAACTGACAATCTTGAGCATTGAAGTCCTAACATAAGTTTTTGTGCATATAACTTCTAACACATTAAAAACTGTCTAACTGCATTGCAGAAATCATTTTATTTCATAAGACATAAGCATCTTTCAGTTTGGCAAGATTTGCACTGAACATTGAATGAAGCAGCTCTATCTCACAGAGAGAGAAGCTTTTGAGCAGATTTGGGCTAGATTTCACTTCATTTGAACAGAAGCACTATTTCAGCATTACTGGTCTCAGAAACCTGTAAACTGACAATCTTGGGCATTGAAGTCCTAACACAAGTTTTTGTGCATATAACTTCTAACACATTAAAAACTGTCTTACAGCATTGCAAATACCTTGTATTTCATAAGGCATAAGCATCTTTCAGTTTGGCAAGATTTGCACTGAATATTGAATGAAGCAGCTTTCTCTCATAAAGAGACAAGCTTTTGAGCAGATTTGGGCTAGATTTCACTTCATTTGAACAGAAGCACTATTTCAACATTACTGGTCTCAGAAACCTGTAAACTGACAATCTTGAGCATTGAAGCTCTAAAATACGTTCATGTGCATATAACTTCTAACACATTAAAAACTGTCTTACAGCATTGCAAAAACATTGTATTTCAATAAGGCATAAGCATCTTTCAGTCTGGCAAGATTTGCACTGAATATTGAATGAAGCAGCTTTCTCTCATAGAGAGACAAGCTTTTGAGCAGATTTGGGCTAGATTTCACTTCATTTGAACAGAAGCACTATTTCAACATTACTGGTCTCAGAAACCTGTAAACTGACAATCTTGAGCATTGAAGTCCTAACACATGATTTTGTGCATATAACTTCTAACACATTAAAAACTGTCTTACAGCATTGCAAAAACATTGTATTCCATAAGGCATAAGCATCTTTCAGTTTGGCAAGATTTGCACTGAATATTGAATGTAGCAGCTTTCTCTCATAGAGAGACAAGCTTTTGAGCAGATTTGGGCTAGATTTCACTTCATTTGAACAGAAGCACTATTTCAACATTACTGGTCTCAGAAACCTGTAAACTGAAAATCTTGAGCATTGAAGCTCTAACATAAGTTTATGTGCATATAACTTCTAACACATTAAAAACTGTCTTACAGCATTGCAAAAACATTGTATTTCATAAGGCATAAGCAGCTTTCAGTTTGGCAAGATTTGCACTGAATATTGAATGAAGCAGCTTTCTCTCATAGAGAGACAAGCATTTGAGCATATTTGGGCTAGATTTCACTTCATTTGAACAGAAGCACTATTTCAACATTACTGGTCTCAGAAACCTGTAAACTGACAATCTTGAGCATTGAAGTTAACATAAGTTTTTGTGCATATAACTTCTAACACATTAAAAACTGTCTTACAGCATTGCAAAAACATTGTATTTCTTAAGGCATAAGCAGCTTTCATTTTGGTAAGATTTGCACTGAATATTGAATGAAGCAGTTCTATCTCACAGAGAGAGAAGCTTTTGAGCAGATTTGGGCTGGATTTCACTTCATTTGAACAGAAGCACTATTTCAACATTACTGGTCTCAGAAACCTGTCAACTGACAATCTTGAGCATTGAAGCTCTAACATAAGCTTATGTGCATATTAATTCTAACACATTAAAAACTGTCTTACGGCATTGCAAAAACATTCTATTTCATAAGGCATAAGCATCTTTCAGTTTGGCAAGATTTGCACTGAATACTGAATGAAGCAGCTTTCTTTCATAGAGAGACAAGCTTTTGAGCAGATTTGGGCTAGATTTCACTTCATTTGAACAGAAGCACTATTTCAACATTACTGATCTCAGAAACCTGTAAACTGACAATCTTGAGCACTGAGGTCCTAACATAAGTTTTTGTGCATACAACTTCTAACACATTAAAAACTGTCTTACAGCATTGCAAAAACATTGTATTTCATAAGGCATAAGCATCTTTCAGTTTGGCAAGATTTGCACTGAATATTGAATGAAGCAGCTTTCTCTCATAGAGAGACAAGCTTTTGAGCAGATTTGGGCTAGATTTCACTTCATTTGAACAGAAGCACTATTTCAACATTACTGGTCTCAGAAACCTGTAAAATGACAATCTTAAACATTGAAGTCCTACCATAAGTTTTTGTGCATATAACTTCTAACACATTAAAAACTGTCTCACTGCATTGCAGAAATCATTTTATTTCATAAGACATAAGCATCTTTCAGTTTGGCAAGATTTGCACTGAATATTGAATGAAGCAGCTTTCTCTCATAGAGAGACAAGCTTTTGAGCAGATTTGGGCTAGATTTTACTTCATTTGAACAGAAGCACTATTTCAACATAACTGGTCTCAGAAACCTGTAAACTGACAATCTTGAGCATTGAAGACCTAACAAGTTTTTGTGCATATAACTTCTAACACATTAAAAACTGTCTTACAGCATTGCAAAAACATTGTATTTCATAAGGCATAAGCATCTTTCAGTTTGGCAAGATTTGCACTGAATATTGAATGAAGCAGCTTTCTCTCATAGACAGACAAGCTTTTGAGCAGATTTGGGCTAGATTTCACTTCATTTGAACAGAAGCACTATTTCAACATTACTGGTCTCAGAAACCTGTAAAATGACAATCTTGAGCATTGAAGTCCTAACATAAGTTTTTGTGCATATAACTTCTAACACATTAAAAACTGTCTCACTGCATTGCAGAAATCATTTTATTTCATAAGACATAAGCATCTTTCAGTATGGCAAGATTTGCATTGAACATTGAATGAAGCAGCTCTATCTCACAGAGACAGAAGCTTTTGAGCAGATTTGGGCTAGATTTCACTTCATTTGAACAGAAGCACTATTTCAGCATTACTGGTCTCAGAAACCTGTAAACTGACAATCTTGAGCATTGAAGTCCTAACATAAGTTTTTGTGCATATAACTTCTAACACATTAAAAACTGTCTTACAGCATTGCAAAAACACAGACCGTTCTCACCCCAAGGCGTCATATACTGACCCTTTTGACATTTCGTCAACATCCTACGCACATGGAACCCTCTAGCATCAATATTAGACGCAGATAAATATGGGCCAGAAGGAGCCACCTAGCGGTCTAACCCTAACCCTAACCCTAACCCTAACCTTAACCCTAACCCATAATCTGTGTCTCATATTGACGCTGGAGGGTGCCATATGCGTAGGATGTTGACGAAATGTCACAAGGGTCAGAATATGATGCCTTGGGATGAGAATGCGTTAAAAAACATTGTATTTCATAAGGCATAAGCATCTTTCAGTTTGGCAAGATTTGCACTGAATATTGAATGAAGCAGCTTTCTCTCATAGAGAGACAAGCTTTTGAGCAGATTTGGGCTAGATTTCACTTTATTTGAACAGAAGCACTATTTCAACATTACTGGTCTCAGAAACCTGTAAAATGACAATCTTTGAGCATTGAAGTCCTAACATAAGTTTTTGTGCATATAACTTCTAACACATTAAAAACTGTCTTACAGCATTGCAAAAACATTGTATTTCATAAGGCATAAGCATCTTTCAGTTTGGCAAGATTTGCACTGGATATTGAATAAAGCAGCTTTCTCTCATAGAGAGACAAGCTTTTGAGCAGATTTGGGCTAGATTTCACTTCATTTGAACAGAAGCACTATTTCAACATTACTGGTCTCAGAAACCTGTAAAATGACAATCTTGAGCATTGAAGTCCTAACATATGTTTTTGTGCATATAACTTCTAACACATTAAAAACTGTCTTACAGCATTGCAAAAACATTGTATTTCATAAGGCATAAGCATCTTTCAGTTTGGCAAGATTTGCACTGAACATTGAATGAAGCAGCTCTATCTCACAGAGAGAGAAGCTTTTGAGCAGATTTGGGCTAGATTTCACTTCACTTGAACAGAAGCACTATTTCAACATTATTTGTCTCAGAAACCTGTAAACTGGCAATCTTGAGCATTGAAGTCCTAACATAAGTTTTTGTGCATATAACGTCTAACACATTAAAAACTGTCTTACAGCATTGCAAAAACATTTTATTTCATAAGGCATAAGCATCTTTCAGTTTGGCAAGATTTGCACTGAATATTGAATGAAGCAGCTTTCTCTCATAGAGAGACAAGCTTTTGAGCAGATTTGGGCTAGATTTCACTTCATTTGAACAGAAGCACTATTTCAACATTACTGGTCTCAAAAACTTGTAAAATGATAATCTTGAGCATTGAAGTCCTAACATAAGTTTTTGTGAATATAACTTCTAACACATTAAAAACTGTCTCACTGCATTGCAGAAATCATTTTATTTCATAAGACATAAGCATCTTTCAGTTTGGCAAGATTTGCACTGAATATTGAATGAAGCAGCTTTCTCTCATAGAGAGACAAGCTTTTGAGCAGATTTGGGCTAGATTTCACTTCATTTGAACAGAAGCACTATTTCAACATTACTGGTCTCAGAAACCTGTAAAATTACAATCTTGAGCATTGAAGTCCTAACATAAGTTTTTGTGCATATAACTTCTAACACATTAAAAACTGTCTCACTGCATTGCAGAAATCATTTTATTTCATAAGACATAAGCATCTTTCAGTTTGGCAAGATTTGCAATGAACATTGAATGAAGCAGCTCTATCGCACAGAGAGAGAAGCTTTTGAGCAGATTTGGGCTAGATTTCACTTCATTTGAACAGAAGCACTATTTCAGCATTACTGGTCTCAGAAACCTGTAAACTGACAATCTTGAGCATTGAAGTCCTAACATAAGTTTTTGTGCATATAACTTCTAACACATTAAAAAC
Source organism: Carassius carassius (assembly GCF_963082965.1). Lineage (NCBI taxonomy): Eukaryota > Metazoa > Chordata > Actinopteri > Cypriniformes > Cyprinidae > Carassius > Carassius carassius. The sequence goes on along the minus strand of NC_081801.1, from coordinate 19,544,575 downwards.
TGTCTAACTGCATTGCAGAAATCATTTTATTTCATAAGACATAAGCATCTTTCAGTTTGGCAAGATTTGCACTGAACATTGAATGAAGCAGCTCTATCTCACAGAGAGAGAAGCTTTTGAGCAGATTTGGGCTAGATTTCACTTCATTTGAACAGAAGCACTATTTCAGCATTACTGGTCTCAGAAACCTGTAAACTGACAATCTTGGGCATTGAAGTCCTAACACAAGTTTTTGTGCATATAACTTCTAACACATTAAAAACTGTCTTACAGCATTGCAAATACCTTGTATTTCATAAGGCATAAGCATCTTTCAGTTTGGCAAGATTTGCACTGAATATTGAATGAAGCAGCTTTCTCTCATAAAGAGACAAGCTTTTGAGCAGATTTGGGCTAGATTTCACTTCATTTGAACAGAAGCACTATTTCAACATTACTGGTCTCAGAAACCTGTAAACTGACAATCTTGAGCATTGAAGCTCTAAAATACGTTCATGTGCATATAACTTCTAACACATTAAAAACTGTCTTACAGCATTGCAAAAACATTGTATTTCAATAAGGCATAAGCATCTTTCAGTCTGGCAAGATTTGCACTGAATATTGAATGAAGCAGCTTTCTCTCATAGAGAGACAAGCTTTTGAGCAGATTTGGGCTAGATTTCACTTCATTTGAACAGAAGCACTATTTCAACATTACTGGTCTCAGAAACCTGTAAACTGACAATCTTGAGCATTGAAGTCCTAACACATGATTTTGTGCATATAACTTCTAACACATTAAAAACTGTCTTACAGCATTGCAAAAACATTGTATTCCATAAGGCATAAGCATCTTTCAGTTTGGCAAGATTTGCACTGAATATTGAATGTAGCAGCTTTCTCTCATAGAGAGACAAGCTTTTGAGCAGATTTGGGCTAGATTTCACTTCATTTGAACAGAAGCACTATTTCAACATTACTGGTCTCAGAAACCTGTAAACTGAAAATCTTGAGCATTGAAGCTCTAACATAAGTTTATGTGCATATAACTTCTAACACATTAAAAACTGTCTTACAGCATTGCAAAAACATTGTATTTCATAAGGCATAAGCAGCTTTCAGTTTGGCAAGATTTGCACTGAATATTGAATGAAGCAGCTTTCTCTCATAGAGAGACAAGCATTTGAGCATATTTGGGCTAGATTTCACTTCATTTGAACAGAAGCACTATTTCAACATTACTGGTCTCAGAAACCTGTAAACTGACAATCTTGAGCATTGAAGTTAACATAAGTTTTTGTGCATATAACTTCTAACACATTAAAAACTGTCTTACAGCATTGCAAAAACATTGTATTTCTTAAGGCATAAGCAGCTTTCATTTTGGTAAGATTTGCACTGAATATTGAATGAAGCAGTTCTATCTCACAGAGAGAGAAGCTTTTGAGCAGATTTGGGCTGGATTTCACTTCATTTGAACAGAAGCACTATTTCAACATTACTGGTCTCAGAAACCTGTCAACTGACAATCTTGAGCATTGAAGCTCTAACATAAGCTTATGTGCATATTAATTCTAACACATTAAAAACTGTCTTACGGCATTGCAAAAACATTCTATTTCATAAGGCATAAGCATCTTTCAGTTTGGCAAGATTTGCACTGAATACTGAATGAAGCAGCTTTCTTTCATAGAGAGACAAGCTTTTGAGCAGATTTGGGCTAGATTTCACTTCATTTGAACAGAAGCACTATTTCAACATTACTGATCTCAGAAACCTGTAAACTGACAATCTTGAGCACTGAGGTCCTAACATAAGTTTTTGTGCATACAACTTCTAACACATTAAAAACTGTCTTACAGCATTGCAAAAACATTGTATTTCATAAGGCATAAGCATCTTTCAGTTTGGCAAGATTTGCACTGAATATTGAATGAAGCAGCTTTCTCTCATAGAGAGACAAGCTTTTGAGCAGATTTGGGCTAGATTTCACTTCATTTGAACAGAAGCACTATTTCAACATTACTGGTCTCAGAAACCTGTAAAATGACAATCTTAAACATTGAAGTCCTACCATAAGTTTTTGTGCATATAACTTCTAACACATTAAAAACTGTCTCACTGCATTGCAGAAATCATTTTATTTCATAAGACATAAGCATCTTTCAGTTTGGCAAGATTTGCACTGAATATTGAATGAAGCAGCTTTCTCTCATAGAGAGACAAGCTTTTGAGCAGATTTGGGCTAGATTTTACTTCATTTGAACAGAAGCACTATTTCAACATAACTGGTCTCAGAAACCTGTAAACTGACAATCTTGAGCATTGAAGACCTAACAAGTTTTTGTGCATATAACTTCTAACACATTAAAAACTGTCTTACAGCATTGCAAAAACATTGTATTTCATAAGGCATAAGCATCTTTCAGTTTGGCAAGATTTGCACTGAATATTGAATGAAGCAGCTTTCTCTCATAGACAGACAAGCTTTTGAGCAGATTTGGGCTAGATTTCACTTCATTTGAACAGAAGCACTATTTCAACATTACTGGTCTCAGAAACCTGTAAAATGACAATCTTGAGCATTGAAGTCCTAACATAAGTTTTTGTGCATATAACTTCTAACACATTAAAAACTGTCTCACTGCATTGCAGAAATCATTTTATTTCATAAGACATAAGCATCTTTCAGTATGGCAAGATTTGCATTGAACATTGAATGAAGCAGCTCTATCTCACAGAGACAGAAGCTTTTGAGCAGATTTGGGCTAGATTTCACTTCATTTGAACAGAAGCACTATTTCAGCATTACTGGTCTCAGAAACCTGTAAACTGACAATCTTGAGCATTGAAGTCCTAACATAAGTTTTTGTGCATATAACTTCTAACACATTAAAAACTGTCTTACAGCATTGCAAAAACACAGACCGTTCTCACCCCAAGGCGTCATATACTGACCCTTTTGACATTTCGTCAACATCCTACGCACATGGAACCCTCTAGCATCAATATTAGACGCAGATAAATATGGGCCAGAAGGAGCCACCTAGCGGTCTAACCCTAACCCTAACCCTAACCCTAACCTTAACCCTAACCCATAATCTGTGTCTCATATTGACGCTGGAGGGTGCCATATGCGTAGGATGTTGACGAAATGTCACAAGGGTCAGAATATGATGCCTTGGGATGAGAATGCGTTAAAAAACATTGTATTTCATAAGGCATAAGCATCTTTCAGTTTGGCAAGATTTGCACTGAATATTGAATGAAGCAGCTTTCTCTCATAGAGAGACAAGCTTTTGAGCAGATTTGGGCTAGATTTCACTTTATTTGAACAGAAGCACTATTTCAACATTACTGGTCTCAGAAACCTGTAAAATGACAATCTTTGAGCATTGAAGTCCTAACATACGTTTTTGTGCATATAACTTCTAACACATTAAAAACTGTCTCACTGCATTGCAAGAAATCATTGTATTTCAATAAGGCATAAGCATCTTTCAGTCTGGCAAGATTTGCACTGAATATTGAATGAAGCTGCTTTCTCTCATAGAGAGACAAGCTTTTGAGCAGATTTGGGCTAGATTTCACTTCATTTGAACAGAAGCACTATTTCAACATTACTGGTCTCAAAAACCTGTAAACTGACAATCTTGAGCACTGAGTTCCTAACATAAGTTTTTGTGCATATAACTTCTAACACATTAAAAACTGTCTTACAGCATTGCAAAAACATTGTATTTCATAAGGCATAAGCATCTTTCAGTTTGGCAAGATTTGCACTGAATATTGAATGTAGCAGCATTCTCTCATAGAGAGACAAGCTTTTGAGCAGATTTAGGCTAGATTTCACTTTATTTGAACAGAAGCACTATTTCAACATTACTGGTCTCAGAAACCTGTAAACTGACACACTTGAGCATTGAAGCTCTAACATAAGTTTATGTGCATATTACTTCTAACACATTAAAAACTGTCTTACAGCATTGCAAAAACATTGTATTTCATAAGGCATAAGCATCTTTCAGTTTGGCAAGATTTGCACTGAATATTGAATGAAGCAGCTTTCTCTCATAGAGAGACAAGCTTTTGAGCAGATTTGGGCTAGATTTCACTTCATTTGAACAGAAGCACTATTTCAACATTACTGGTCTCAGAAACCTGTAAACTGACAATCTTGAACATTGAAGTCCTAACATAAGTTTTTGTGCATATAACTTCTAACACATTAAAAACTGTCTCACTACATTGCAGAAATCATTTTATTTCATAAGACATAAGCATCTTTCAGTTTGGCAAGATTTGCACTGAACATTGAATGAAGCAGCTCTATCTCACAGAGAGAGAAGCTTTTGAGCAAATTTGGGCTAGATTTCACTTCATTTGAACAGAAGCACTATTTCAACATTACTGGTATCAGAAACCTGTAAACTGGCAATCTTGAGCATTGAAGTTCTAACATAAGTTTTTGTGCATATAACTTCTAACACATTAAAAACTGTCTTACAGCATTGCAAAAACATTGTCTTTCATAAGGCATAAGCATCTTTCAGTTTGGCAAGATCTGCACTGAATATTGAATGAAGCAGCTTTCTCTCATAGAGAAACAAGCCTTTGAGCAGATTTGGGCTAGATTTCACTTCATTTGAACAGAAGCACTATTTCAACATTACTGGTCTCAGAAACCTGTAAAATGACAATCTTAAACATTGAAGTCCTACCATAAGTTTTTGTGCATATAACTTCTAACACATTAAAAACTGTCTCACTGCATTGCAGAAATCATTTTATTTCATAAGACATAAGCATCTTTCAGTTTGGCAAGATTTGCACTGAATATTGAATGAAGCAGCTTTCTCTCATAGACAGACAAGCTTTTGAGCAGATTTGGGCTAGATTTCACTTCATTTGAACAGAAGCACTATTTCAACATTACTGGTCTCAGAAACCTGTAAAATGACAATCTTGAGCATTGAAGTCCTAACATAAGTTTTTGTGCATATAACTTCTAACACATTAAAAACTGTCTCACTGCATTGCAGAAATCATTTTATTTCATAAGACATAAGCATCTTTCAGTATGGCAAGATTTGCATTGAACATTGAATGAAGCAGCTCTATCTCACAGAGACAGAAGCTTTTGAGCAGATTTGGGCTAGATTTCACTTCATTTGAACAGAAGCACTATTTCAGCATTACTGGTCTCAGAAACCTGTAAACTGACAATCTTGAGCATTGAAGTCCTAACATAAGTTTTTGTGCATATAACTTCTAACACATTAAAAACTGTCTTACAGCATTGCAAAAACACAGACTGTTCTCATCCCAAGGCGTCATATACTGACCCTTTTGACATTTCGTCAACATCCTACGCACATGGAACCCTCTAGCATCAATATTAGACGCAGATAAATATGGGCCAGAAGGCGCCACCTAGCGGTCTAACCCTAACCCTAACCCTAACCCTAACCTTAACCCTAACCCATAATCTGTGTCTCATATTGACGCTGGAGGGTGCCATATGCGTAGGATGTTGACGAAATGTCACAAGGGTCAGTATATGACGCCTTGGGATGAGAATGCGTTAAAAAACATTGTATTTCATAAGGCATAAGCATCTTTCAGTTTGGCAAGATTTGCACTGAATATTGAATGAAGCAGCTTTCTCTCATAGAGAGACAAGCTTTTGAGCAGATTTGGGCTAGATTTCACTTTATTTGAACAGAAGCACTATTTCAACATTACTGGTCTCAGAAACCTGTAAAATGACAATCTTGAGCATTGAAGTCCTAACATACGTTTTTGTGCATATAACTTCTAACACATTAAAAACTGTCTCACTGCATTGCAAGAAATCATTGTATTTCAATAAGGCATAAGCAACTTTCAGTCTGGCAAGATTTGCACTGAATATTGAATGAAGCTGCTTTCTCTCATAGAGAGACAAGCTTTTGAGCAGATTTGGGCTAGATTTCACTTCATTTGAACAGAAGCACTATTTCAACATTACTGGTCTCAAAAACCTGTAAACTGACAATCTTGAGCACTGAGTTCCTAACATAAGTTTTTGTGCATATAACATCTAACACATTAAAAACTGTCTTACAGCATTGCAAAAACATTGTATTTCATAAGGCATAAGCATCTTTCAGTTTGGCAAGATTTGCACTGAATATTGAATGTAGCAGCATTCTCTCATAGAGAGACAAGCTTTTGAGCAGATTTAGGCTAGATTTCACTTTATTTGAACAGAAGCACTATTTCAACATTACTGGTCTCAGAAACCTGTAAACTGACACACTTGAGCATTGAAGCTCTAACATAAGTTTATGTGCATATTACTTCTAACACATTAAAAACTGTCTTACAGCATTGCAAAAACATTGTATTTCATAAGGCATAAGCATCTTTTAGTTTGGCAAGATTTGCACTGAATATTGAATGAAGCAGCTTTCTCTCATAGAGAGACAAGCTTTTGAGCAGATTTGGGCTAGATTTCACTTCATTTGAACAGAAGCACTATTTCAACATTACTGGTCTCAGAAACCTGTAAACTGACAATCTTGAGCATTGAAGTCCTAACATAAGTTTTTGTGCATATAACTTCTAACACATTAAAAACTGTCTTACAGCATTGCAAAAACATTGTATTTCTTAAGGCATAAGCATCTTTCAGTTTGGCAAAGATTTGCACTGAATATTGAATGAAGCAGCTTTCTCTCATAGAGAGACAAGCTTTTGAGCAGATTTGGGCTAGATTTCACTTCATTTGAACAGAAGCACTATTTCAACATTAAAGGTCTCAGAAACCTGTAAACTG